>NC_079438.1:23034331-23154439 GCF_903798145.1 Danio aesculapii
AACAACTAAACAAAATAGACAAAATCAGACAAAACTAACAAAACGAGACAAAACTAGACAAGGGTAGATAAAATCAGATAAAACAACTAGACAAAATCAGACAAAACAAAACTAGACAAAAGTAGACAAAATCTGACAAAACAAATCTAGACAAAAATAGACAAAATCTAACAAAACAAAAGTAGACAAAATCAGACAAAACACATCTAGACAAATCAGACAACACAAAACTAGACAATCTGACAAAACAAAACAAATATAGACATAACTAAACAAACGTAGACAAAACAAACACTAGACAAAATCAGACAAAAACTAAACAAAACGAGACAAAACTAAACAAAAACTAGACAAAGGTAGATAAAATCAGACAAAACAAAAACTAGACAAAAATAGACAAAATCAGACAAAACAAAACTAGACAAAAGTAGACAAAATCAGACAAAATGGCATCTAGACAAAATCAGACAAAACAAAAGTAGACAAAATCTGACAAAACAAAACCAGACGAAAGTAGACAAAATCAGACAAACAAAACTAGACAAAAGTAGACAAAATCAGACAAAACTAGACAAAAATATACAAAATCAGACAAAATTATACAAAATCAGACAAACTAAACAAAAATAGACAAAATCAGACAAAACTAAACTAGACAAAAGTAGACAAAATCTGACAAAACAAAACCAGACGAAAGTAGACAAAATCAGACAAAACAAAACTAGACAAAACTAAACAAAACTAGACAAAATCAGACAAAACTAAACAAAACTAGACAAAATCAGACAAAACTAGACAAAACGAGACAAAACTAGACAAAGGTAGACAAAATCAGACAAAACAAAACTACACAAAAGTAGACAAAATCTGACAAAACAAATCTAGACAAAAATAGACAAAACAAAACTAGACAAAGTAGACAAAATCAGACAAAACGCATCTAGACAAAATCAGACAAAACAAAACTAGACAAAATCTGACAAAACAAAACTAGACAAAAGTAGACAAAATCAGACAAAGAAAACTAGACAAAAGAAGACAAAATCAGACAAAATTAGACAAAAGTAGACAAAATCAGACAAAAAGAAATTAGACAAAACTAAACAAAACTAGACAAAATCGGACAAAACTAGACAAAACTAAACAAATATAGACATAACTAAACAAACCTAGACAAAAAAACTAGACAAAATCAGACAAAACTAAACAAAACGAGACAAAACTAAACAAAACTAGACAAAGGTAGATAAAATCAGACAAAACAAAACTAGACAAAAATAGACAAAATCAGACAAAACAAAACTAATCAAAAGTAGACAAAATCAGACAATCGCATCTAGACAAAATCAGACAAAACAAAAGTAGACAAAATCCGACAAAACAAAACCAGACAAAAGTAGACAAATCAGACAAAACAAAACTAGACAAAACTAAACAAAACTAGACAAAATCAGACAAAGCTAAACAAAACGAGACAAAATTGGACAAAACTAGACAAAACTAAACAAATATAGACATAACTAAACAAACCTAGACAAAACAAAACTAGACAAAAATAGACAAAAATCTGACAAAACAAAACTAGACAAAAGTAGACAAAACGCATCTAGACAAAATCAGACAAAACAAAAGTAGACAAAATCTGACAAAACAAAACCAGACAAAGTAGACAAAATCAGCCAAACAAAACTAGACAAAACAAAACTAGACAAAAGTAGACAAAATCGGATAAAACTAGACAAAACTAAACAAATCTAGACAAAACTAAACAAACCTAGACAAAACAAAACTAGACAAAACTAAACAAAAATAGACAAAATCAGACAAAACTAAACAAAACGAGACAAAACTAAACAAAACTAGACAAAATCAGACAAAAGTAGACAAAATCAGACAAAACAAAAGTAGACAAAATCTGACAAAACAAAACCAGACAAAAGTAGACAAAATCAGACAAACAAAACTAGACAAAACAAAAGTAAACAAAAGTAGACAAAATCAGACAAAACTAGACAAAAATATACAAAATCAGACAAAACTAAACAAAAATAGACAAAATCAGACAAAACAAAACTAGACAAAAGTAGACAAATTCAGACAAACAAAACTAGACAAAACAAAACTAGACAAAACTAGACAAAATCAGACAAAACTAAACAAAACGAGACAAAACTTAAACAAAAATAGACAAAATCAGACAAAAGTAGACAAAATCAGACAAAACAAAAGTAGACAAAATCAGACAAAACAAAAGTAGACAAAATCAGACAAACAAAACTAGACAAAATCTGACAATACAAAACTAGACAAAAGTAGACAAAATCAGACAAACAAAACTAGACAAAAAAACTAGACAAAAGTAGACAAAATCAGACAAAAAGAAATTAGACAAAACTAAACAAAACTAGACAAAATCGGACAAAACTAAACAAATCTAGACAAAACTAAACAAAACTAGACAAAATTGGACAAAACTAGACAACACTAAACAAATCTAGACAAAACTAAACAAAAATAGACAAAATCAGACAAAACTAAACAAAATGAGACAAAACTAAACAAAACTAAACAAAACGAGACAAAACTAAACAAAACGAGACAAAACTAAACAAAACTAGACAAGGGTAGATAAAATCAGACAAAACAAAACTAGACAAAAATAGACAAAATCAGACAAACAAAACTAGACAAAACTCAACAAAAATAGACAAAATCAGACAAAACTAAACAAAATGAGACAAAACTAAACAAAAATAGACAAAATCAGACAAAAAGACAAAAATCAGACAAAAGTAGACAAAGTCAGACAAAACAAAAGTAGATAAAAGTAGACAAAATCAGACAAAACTAAAAACTAGACAAAATAGACAAAATCAGACAAAACAAAAGTAGACTAAATCAAACAAAAGTTGACAAAAACAGACTACACAAAACTAGACAAAAATAGACAAAATCAGACAAAACAAAATTAGACAAGACTACACAAAACTAGACAAAAGTAGACAAAAACGGATAAAACTAGACAAAACTAAACAAATCTAGACAAAACTAAACAAACCTAGACAAAACAAAACTAGACAAAACTAAACAAAATAGACAAAATCAGACAAAACTAAACAAAAAAGAGACAAAACTAAACACAAATAGACAAAATCAGACAAAACAAAACTAGACAAAATCAGACAAAACTAAACAAAACTAGACAAAACTAAACAAAACTAGACAAAGGTAGATAAAACCAGACAAAACAAAACCAGACAAAATCTGACAAAACAAAACTTGAAAAAAGTAGACAAAATCTGACAAAACAAAACTAGACAAAAGTAGACAAAATCAGACAAACACAACTAGACAAAACAAAAGCTAGACAAAACTCAACAAAAATAGACAAAATCAGACAAAACAAAAAAAATTTGACAAAACTCAACAAAAATAGACAAAATCAGACAAAAAGACAAAAATCAAACAAAAGTAGACAAAATCAGACAAAACAAAAGTAGATAAAAGTAGACAAAATCAGACAAAACTAAAAACTAGACAAAAATAGACAAAACAAAACTAGACAAAAGTAGACAAAATCAGAGAAAACAAAACTAGTTAAAAATAGACAAAATCAGACAAAACAAAATTAGACAAGACTAAACAAAACTAGACAAAAGTAGACAAAATCGGATAAAACTAGACAAAACTAAACAAATCTAGACAAAACAAAACAAACCTAGACAAAACAAAACTAGACAAAACTAAACAAAAATAGACAAAATCAGACAAAACTAAACAAAACGAGACAAAACTAGACAAGGGTAGATAAAATCAGACTAAACAAAACTAGACAAAATCAGACAAAACAAAACTAGACAAAAGTAGACAAAATCAGACAAAACGCATCTAGACAAAACAAAACTAGACAAAATCTGACAAAACAAAACTAGACAAAAGTAGACAAAATCAGACAAACAAAACTAGACAAAAGTAGACAAAATCAGACAAATGTAGACAAAATCAGACAAAACTAGACAAAAGTAGACAAAATCAGACAAAAAGAAATTAGACAAAACTAGACAAAATCGGACAAAACTAGACAAAACTAAACAAATATAGACATATCTAAACAAACCTAGACAAACAAAACTAGACAAAATCAGACAAAACTAAACAAAACTAAACAAAACTAGACAAAGGTAGATAAAATCAGACAAAACAAAACTAGACAAAAATAGACAAAATCAGACAAAACAAAACAAGACAAAAGTAGACAAAATCAGACAAAACGCATCTAGACAAAATCAGACAAAACAAAAGTAGACAAAATCTGACAAAACAAAACCAGACGAAAGTAGAAAAAATCAGACAAACAAAACTAGACAAAAGTAGACAAAATCAGACAAAACTAAACAAAATAGACAAAATCAGACAAAACAAAACTAGACAAAAGTAGACAAAATCAGACAAATGTAGACAAAATCAGACAAAACTAGACAAAAGTAGACAAAATCAGACAAAAAGAAATTAGACAAAACTAAACAAAACTATACAAAATCGGACAAAACTAGACAAAACTAAACAAATATAGACATAACTAAACAAACCTAGACAAAACAAAACTAGACAAAATCAGACAAAACTAAACAAAACTAAACAAAACTAGACAAAGGTAGATAAAATCAGACAAAACAAAAATAGACAAAATCAGACAAAACAAAACTAGACAAAGTAGACAAAATCAGACAAAACGCATCTAGACAAAATCAGACAAAACAAAAGTAGACAAAATCTGACAAAACAAAACCAGACGAAAGTAGACAAAATCAGACAAACAAAACTAGACAAAACAAAACTAGACAAAACTGAACAAAACTAGACAAAAATATACAAAATCAGACAAAAATATACAAAATCAGACAAAACTAAACAAAAATAGACAAAATCAGACAAAACAAAACTAGACAAAAGTAGACAAAATCAGACAAACAAAACTAGACAAAACAAAACTAGACAAAACTGAACAAAACTAGACAAAATCAGACAAAACTAAACAAAACTAGACAAAATCAGACAAAACTAAACAAAACTAGACAAAAATAGATAAAATCAGACAAAACAAAACTAAACAAAAATAGACAAAATCAGACAAAAAGACAAAAATCAAACAAAAGTAGACAAAATCAGACAAAAAAGTAGATAAAAGTAGACAAAATCAGACAAAACTAAAAACTAGACAAAAATAGACAAAATCAGACAAAACAAAAGTAGACTAAATCAAACAAAAGTTGACAAAAGCAGACAAAACAAAACTAGACAAAAGTAGACAAAATCAGACAAAACAAAAGTAGACAAAAATAGACAAAATCAGACAAAACGAAATTAGACAAGACTAAACAAAACTAGACAAAAGTAGACAAAATCGGATGAAACTAGACAAAACTAAACAAATCTAGACAAAACTAAACAAACCTAGACAAAACAAAACTAGACAAAACTAAACAAAAATAGACAAAATCAGACAAAACTAAACAAAACGAGACAAAACTAGACAAGGGTAGATAAAATCAGTCAAAACAAAACTAGACAAAATCAGACAAAACAAAACTAGACAAAAGTAGACAAAATCTGACAAAACAAAAGTAGACAAAATCAGACAAAACGCATCTAGACAAAATCAGACAAAACAAAACTAGACAAAATCTGACAAAACAAAACAAATATAGACATAACTAAACAAACGTAGACAAAACAAAACTAGACAAAATCAGACAAAACTAAACAAAACGAGACAAAACTAAACAAACTAGACAAAGGTAGATAAAATCAGACAAAACAAAACTAGACAAAAATAGACAAAATCAGACAAAACAAAACTAGACAAAAGTAGACAAAATCAGACAAAATGCATCTAGACAAAATCAGACAAAAGTAGACAAAATCTGACAAAACAAAACCAGACGCAAGAAGACAAAATCAGACAAACAAAACTAGACAAAAGTAGACAAAATCAGACAAACTAGACAAAAATATACAAAATCAGACAAAATTATACAAAATCAGACAAAACTAAACAAAAATAGACAAATCAGACAAAACTAAACTAGACAAAAGTAGACAAAATCAGACAAACAAAACTAGACAAAACAAAACTAGACAAAACTAAACAAAACTAGACAAAATCAGACAAAACTAAACAAAACTAGACAAAATCAGACAAAACTAGACAAAACGAGACAAAACTAGACAAAGGTAGACAAAATCAGACAAAACAAAACCAGACAAAAATAGACAAAATCTGACAAAACAAAACTAGACAAAAGTAGACAAAATCTGACAAAACAAAACTAGACAAAAGTAGACAAAATCAGACAAACCAACTAGACAAACAAAACTAGACAACACTCACCAAAAATAGACAAAAGAGACAAAACTAAACAAAATGAGACAAAACTTAACAAAAATAGACAAAATAAGACAAAAATAGACAAAATCAGACCAAAACACAGATAAAAGTAGACCAAATCGACAAACGAAAAACTAGGACAAAAGTAGACAAGTCAGAAAAAGTAGACAAAATCAGACAAAACAAAAGTAGACAAATCAAACAAAAAGTTGACAAAAACAGACAAAACAAAATTGACAAAATCAGACAAAACAAACTAGAAAAAAATAGACACACAGACAAACGAAATTAGACAAAACTAAACAAAATAGACAAAAGTAGACAAAAATACTGATAAAAAGATACAAAATAAACAAAACTATAGAACAAAACAAATAGACAAATCTAACAAAAATAGACAAATCAGTACACACAATAAACACAAGACGAGACAAAACTAGACAAGGGTAGATAAAATCAGACAAAACAAAATTAGACAAAATCAGACAAAACAAAACTAGAAAAAAATAGACAAAATCAGACAAAACGAACTTAGACAAAACTAAACAAAACTAGACAAAAGTAGACAAAATCTGATAAAACTAGACAAAACTAAACAAACCTAGACAAAACTAAAATAGACAAAACTAAACAAAAATAGACAAAATCAGACAAAACTAAACAAAACGAGACAAAACTAGACAAGGGTAGATAAAATCAGACAAAACAAAACTAGACAAAAATAGACAAAATCAGACAAAACAAAACTACACAAAAGTAGACAAAATCTGACAAAACAAATCTAGACAAAAATAGACAAAACAAAACTAGACAAAAGTAGACAAAATCAGACAAAACGCATCTAGACAAAATCAGACAAAACAAAACTAGACAAAATCTGACAAAACAAAACTAGACAAAAGTAGACAAAATCAGACAAAGAAAACTAGACAAAAGAAGACAAAATCAGACAAAATTAGACAAAAGTAGACAAAATCAGACAAAAAGAAATTAGACAAAACTAAACAAAACTAGACAAAATCGGACAAAACTAGACAAAACTAAACAAATATAGACATAACTAAACAAACCTAGACAAAACAAAACTAGACAAAATCAGACAAAACTAAACAAAACGAGACAAAACTAAACAAAACTAGACAAAGGTAGATAAAATCAGACAAAACAAAACTAGACAAAAATAGACAAAATCAGACAAAACAAAACTAATCAAAAGTAGACAAAATCAGACAATCGAATCTAGACAAAATCAGACAAAACAAAAGTAGACAAAATCTGACAAAACAAAACCAGACAAAAGTAGACAAATCAGACAAAACAAAACTAGACAAAACTAAACAAAACTAGACAAAATCAGACAAAGCTAAACAAAACGAGACAAAATTGGACAAAACTAGACAAAACTAAAATATAGACATAACTAAACAAACCTAGACAAAACAAAACTAGACAAAATCAGACAAAACTAAACAAAACGAGACAAAACTAAACAAAACTAGACAAAGGTAGACAAAATCAGACAAAACAAAACTAGACAAAAATAGACAAAATTCTGACAAAACAAAACTAGACAAAAGTAGACAAAACGCATCTAGACAAAATCAGACAAAACAAAAGTAGACAAAATCTGACAAAACAAAACCAGACAAAAGTAGACAAAATCAGCCAAACAAAACTAGACAAAAGTAGACAAAATCGGATAAAACTAGACAAAACTAAACAAATCTAGACAAAACTAAACAAACCTAGACAAAACAAAACTAGACAAAACTAAACAAAAATAGACAAAATCAGACAAAACTAAACAAAACGAGACAAAACTAAACAAAAATAGACAAAATCAGACAAAAGTAGACAAAATCAGACAAAACAAAAGTAGACAAAATCTGACAAAACAAAACCAGACAAAAGTAGACAAAATCAGACAAACAAAACTAGACAAAACAAAAGTAAACAAAAGTAGACAAAATCAGACAAAACTAGACAAAAATATACAAAATCAGACAAAACTAAACAAAAATAGACAAAATCAGACAAAACAAAACTAGACAAAAGTAGACAAAATCAGACAAACAAAACTAGACAAAACAAAACTAGACAAAATCAGACAAAACTAAACAAAACGAGACAAAACTAAACAAAAATAGACAAAATCAGACAAAAGTAGACAAAATCAGACAAAACAAAAGTAGACAAAATCACACAAAACTAAACAAAACGAGACAAAACTAAACAAAAATAGACAAAATCAGACAAAAGTAGACAAAATCAGACAAAACAAAAGTAGACAAAATCAGACAAAACAAAAGTAGACAAAATCAGACAAAACAAAACTGGACAAAAGTAGGATTATTGTCTATAGGATATTTTTGATTGTCAATTAATTGTTTTTTAGATCACTATAGTATTAAATGTTTTTTTAAAGACCTGTGATTTTTCTTAAACTATAATGATTATAATATGAACATTTAAAATTACAATATAATAAACAATTCAGTAAACATTATATATCACATTATAAATATATTAAATTAAAATGCTGATGAAACAGGGGACGCAGTGGCACAGAAGGTAGTGCTGTCACCTCACAGCAAGAAGTTCGCTGGGTTGCTGGTTTGAGCCTTGGTTTGGTCAGTTGGTGTTTCTGTGTGGAGCTTGCATGTTCTCCCTGCGTTTGCGTGGGTTTTCTCCGGGTGCTTTGGTTTCCCCCAGACATGTGGTACAGGTGAATTAGGTAGGCTAAATTGTCTATTGTGTGTTTGTGACAGAGAAAGAGAGAGAGAGAGAGAGAGAGAGAGAGAGAGAGAGAGAACTGTGTGTGAGAGTGTAGGGAGAGAGTGAACATTTAGGTGTGTGCAGGGCAATGTACGTGTGCGTGTGTGTGTGTGTGTGTGTGTGTGTGTGTGTGTGTGTGTGTGGGGGGGGGATGAGAAAGAGAGAGACTATGCATGTAAGTGAACATGCTGAATTATCTTATGAGTGACGGGATTTTCTGGTAAAAGGGCCTGACGATGTGAGTTCTTGTACTATAGAAACTATTGACATCCATCAAATATCTACAAAAAACAAACAATCAAATATCAAGTTCTTACAATTGTGCTAATGCTGGTACACAAGTATTTGCCATTTAAGAGGTAATCATCTTTGAAAGTTGTGATTTCCACACATAAGTTATAAAAATCCATTTACTCTAAAAATATCCTAAAAGTGTCAAAAAATATATATACTTAAGAAATGATCTGTATTCATGAATAAATAACAAGCTGTGTCATATTTATTCTGTGAATGATCAAAAGTTGATATTTCTCAGCAAACAGTCCATTCAGACTGCAGAAATGCATGATATGAAATCATTAGTTTTATTTTTCTACCTTTACCATAAAGTGACAAATCAACCTTTTGGTCGAGCATGTTTTTGAAACATTAATACAAACACACTGAATATTTTTCATGGCACCAAGTAACATAACTTTGTAAAGTTAGAGCTCTTAGAGGGTAATATGTCAAAAAAATATGCTTACCTTGCAAATTGTTACCAAAAACAGTTCACATGATGTCAGGACTGATTTCCTTGTTTTTGATTTTAATGTAGAAGCAATGTTGTGACGAGTGCTTTTGATTGAGTTAGTGACAACTAGTGGATTTTTTTTGGCATAACATACTTCAACCAAGTGGTAGAGATGGCTCAATCAGGTTTAGTTAAGTCAGGTACTCCTCTCAATAAGATATGGTCAGTCAAAATATGGTCAATCATTTGGTGGAGCAGGCAGTTAAAGGGATAATACCTAAATATTAATATATTTATAGATTTTAATTAAAAAAATTCTTGTGTTGTGAGGAAAAAATCTAACTATGTGTGGAAAGCATCATCAATGTTTAGATATAGAATTGAACTGAATCGATGGCATGATAATCATAACCAAACCAAACCGTGAGACCAGTGTAAATTCACACCCCTACTCATTACAATTATAGACCTTTTTCTTGGCTGCTGCATGGAGGGCGCCTTAGCGACCAGCGTCTTCCGGTAGAATGTTTAGAATTTACGTTTACAGCATTTACAACCAGTAATTTGCGCTCTGAAAATGGGTTTCAATAGCGTTTTGAGTGGATTACAGAGTGTTTTTGTGATACACAAGTTTGAAAGGTGTGTGTTAAAGCTGTTATAATCTGTCAGATCTGTGGTTCAAGCGTGAGAGAAAAACAGTATTGTAAGCCATGTTTCTTTTCGTTCTGCTTAATCACGTGCCCCAAAAAAAGGATATTTAAAATAAACAAAACATTATGATGTCTTTTGACTGCTTTCTTTAGTAACTACATTACACAATACTTGTACTTTTACTTTCAGTACTTTAGTAGTAAATTTTGAAATAAACTACTTGCAATACTTAAGTACAAAAAATGTTGAATACTTTAGTACTTCCACTTAAGTATGGTGCTTAAAGAGCACTTCAACTTCTACTCAAGTCACTTTTTGATAGAGTACTTGTACTTTTACTTAAGTCTGGCTCTGATCACAAGTGAGTTATTTTAGATTTCAAATGCCAAAATACACATTAGTAGTAGCAGAACAATCATTACAGCTCATGAAATACACCACGGTTGTCTGTGAAAAGGGCAATAATTATATAAGCATGATCTGACAACGTGCTTACTTCATCCAGTATCACTTGTGTATAATTGGACATTATGCGCTGTCCGTCCTTTAGGCGTACGGGTCAATTTAGGACCATGATCTGTTCACACTGCAAATCTGATATTGGCCACATTTATAAGAGCAGTGTGAACAGCCATGCAAAAAAAAAAAATCTGATCTGAGATAAAAATCTGATTTGAGCACTAAGCCTGGCAGTGTGAACGTAGCCTTTGTTTCTGTTCAGGTTCTTCATTGACGCAACTGTGGCATAATGGTTTCTAAGTTGGATCCAAAGGTTGCTGGTACAATTCTCTGTCCCAGCAGGAAATGAAGATGGGGGAGTGAATGAATCTCTCCATCTTTGATGCCCAGCTGAGGTGCCCCTGAGCAAGGCACCGAACCCCTAATTGGCACCACCCCCTCGGGCCCTAGAAGCAAAAGCTGCCCACACTGCATGTTCTCACTGCTCACTCGAGTCTGTGCACTTGGATGGGTCAAATGCAGAGGACCAATTTCAACCATACTTCACTTCACTTCAATAAACAAAGACTGAGATAAGCAAAGCCAACATCTCCATAACATTACCTTGCAGTGTACATCATTACCCAAGCCTGTTCAAAAAATACCTGGTTCCCTGCCAGACAGAACCCATGGTTTGGGCATCTGATCATGATGCTTCTTAAGTGTGTTTCTGCTGTAACTGTTGAGGGTTTACAAAGAATATTTTGTTTTCTGTGTTTTACATCTACTGTCATTTGTGATGGATTTCTTTTTCTAATTTACACAAACCCTCAGCAACAAAAACCAAAGAGCACCTTACAAAGTATGTGCAACAAAAATCTTACTCAAAGATATCTGAAATTTATATGTATTTCAAGTATATTTACATAATTTTTATATAGTTGCAGAGGCTGACTGTGAGCAGCCATCACTACCCAGAAAAGAAGATGAGGTACAACATTTCCCTCATCATCTTTGCACATGTATTAATATTATAATCCCCTAATGCACAGACTTTTATGTGCATATGTACAATTCTTTTTTTTTTTGATTATACTAATTCTGTCAGATTCAATTGGTGAAACTTGGAGACATCCAAATCCGCAGTGACACCTGGACAGCAATCCAAAAAAACACCAGGGATTCTTTATTTGTGAAAGAATTGGCTGTGGCATTCTGGGGCACGAAGACTCTGGCGGAGAGAAGTCTCACAGGGAAGGAATGGCCCACCTCTAAAACTACAAAGAGGCCTTTAACCCCACAGAAACTACACACACTGAAAGGTAGCAGAAGCCACAAGTTATTTGTAAAATGCCAAGTACTGAGATATGAAGTAATAAATGTGTCTTGTTCTTGTAGGACAGTAACATCACTGCTTATCTGTACATTTCTGTTTTAGCCTGCTTCAAGGAGTGGCTGGTGAAAGGGAATGTGGAGGAGCCAGAGCTGCAGGCCAGATTTGTAAAGGCTGGACGCTACATTACTGAAAAAATCATGGACATTAAAAAACAACAAAAAAATGAACAGTTAATTGATTTATGATGTAAATGTGTTAATAACCCCACTATGAATAATTTATTAAGTATTATTAAGCATTAGCAAATAATGAATTCATAATTTGTTAAGCATTAACTCTATGTTAATGGATGTTAGTAAGCAGTTTATAAATACAGCATGTATAATGTGCATAATGATTGTTTTTATACTTTGGCAATGATTTATTTTACATTACTAAATGACGTATTGCATTATCTACAAACCAGTTACTTAAGAATAGTTGGTGTTTTTTTTAGATCAGGATTAAGACATTTGTTTTTTAATTTACATTTACACATCTTATTACTTAGTCATATAGTAATAGTTACTCTGTATGTTAATAAGTGTTTTATTAACTTTAGAAGGTCACAAAACTGGATGAAGTTGAGTTAATAAAGCAATTATTAACATACAAATTATTTTATTAATCATATAATTATGCATTTTGAATGATCTAAAAAAGCAATTTTTAAATAACTTGTTTGTTAATAATGCAATAATGAATTTAGTAATGAAAAATTAATTATTAAGAAAGTATGAAAACACAATCATTAGGCACACTATACACGTGGTTAAGAATAGTCAAGAATATAGCATGTGTAGCTGTATTTATAAACCGCTTACTAATGTCTATTAGGGTTGAGTTAATGCTTAACAAATAATAAATTCACTATTGCTAATGCTTAATAAATGGTCCATAGTGTGTAATATTGCCTTACCTATTATAAAGTGTTACCAATGTGGGTTATTTTAATTTACTTGTTGAGATAGAGTGTTGTTGTTGTTTTGTAAAAAAAAAAAAGTTATTTGTGTTTACCCATTCATTTTAGTAGTAGTAAGATTGGCATTACTATTAGTACTATTATCGTTATTATTATTATGATGATGATATCATCATTATTAATTATATAAATAAAAACATATAATGTTAATGAATGAAAGCTTGTGTTTTCATGATTTTCATCATGAACAGGCTACCAGGCAAAAAATGTTAACTTACACAGATTTTAATGTTACCAGCACGAGATGCTAGTGACCAGGACCAGCATACCATGTTGTTCACCAGCATCATCATTCTATGCTGGTCACTAGCATACCAGCCCCAGCATCCCAGCACCAGCATCTCATGCTGGTGACCAATATTCCAGCACCAGCATCCCATGCTGGTCACATCCATATGTTGTGTTTTGGTGCTGGTATGCTGGTGACCAGCATGGGATGCTGGTGCTGGGATGCTGGCCACCAGCATAGCACCAGCATCCAATGCTGGTCACCAGCATACCAGCACCAGCATCCCAAGCTGGTCACCAGCATACCAGCACCAGCATCCCATGCTGGTCACCAGCATACCAGCACCAGCATCCCATGCTGGTCACCAGCATAAAACCAGCATCACAGCACCAGCATCCCATGCTGGTCACCAGCATACCAGCACCAGCATCCCATGCTGGTCACCAGCATAACACCAGCATCACAACACCAGCATCCCATGCTGGTCACCAGCATACCAGCACCAAAACACAACATATGCTGGTATTGCTGGTGACCAGCAATGCTGATGCTGGTCTTTTCAGCAGGGATGGAGGCTACAATAATCCACGTCTGAAAGAAACTGGGCTGTTAGAACGAATTTACAATTTAATTTTATGTTTAAACACAGTTTCCCCTTGGTTTTACTGTGTGATTTGTTTTTCTCGTTTCCCTCCATGTCAGACTCCTGTTCCACACTCCAGTCCAGCAGGAGGCGGTAAAGCATCAACAAATAAGTTTGACAACCGCCAAAATACTGAAGAAGCAGAAGTGGACAAACCGAAAGCGTCAAACGAGCTCAGATTGTGTTCCTGCTGCACAAGAGCGTCTGTACTTCTGCAGGTAAGTTTAATACTTCTACATTACGCTTATTTGTGGAGATGATGAAGGGGTTTATATGTGTATAAGCGTGTTTATAAGCGTGATTTATAGGACTGTCTGCTCCTGAAGCTCAAAGCCTCAAACACCGATTAAACTCGGTTCAAACACGGTCATTTGAACAATATAATGGGTTATTTTTATCACTTGAAAGTGTTTGTGCTCTTCTATATCAGGTTGACTTGATAATTTCACATAATTCAGCACAAAATAAACTTTAAACAGAGTCAGGAAATCGAAAGTGAAAGCAGAGCTTCAGTAAACAGAAGAATGCGGATGATCCTTAAACTGCATTTAACTGGTAACGTGTTAGTACTAACTAACTACTAACTAAGCTAATAAATAAATAAAGTAATAAGTTAATAGTTGTCTAAAGCAGAAGTTATCGTGACAGACACATACATATCAAATGATCAAACCTGAAATATCTGAGGTGTCAGATCAGGGGTTAAACCAACTGCATTAATGTTAATCAGTATATTTATATATCTGCTGTGAAATGGCTGAAAGTCAGTGTGTGGTCTCCCTCATCATGTGGTCTGTTTCAGTAAGGTCTTGTTTGTGAAGCATTGATTGCTATAAAGTGTGATGTTCTTGATCTCAGTATATTGTCATCTCCAGGTGATGGTCAGCGGCTGATTGTTTCCTCAAAGCTCTGCTAATGTCTGCATTGGTGTTTTAGCTGCAGTATGGCAGAGGAGCGAGTAAAGGACTCTCTCTCAGAGAAACACAGGTATTGACTCTGTTTTTACACCATTAATTAAACTTTTTCATATTTGAGAAACTTACTTGTGTCATGTGTGCTGTTTAAAGTCCTGAACAACATCAGAATTAAAGCTGACCACAGAACAGTTTCAGCTTGTGCTTGTAGAGGAGATAAACTGCTTGTGTTTCAGGGGATCAAATGAAGATTAACTATAACTAATTCAAATAATTGAAATATTCATGTTAAACCTCTCAGACTCGGAGATTATATTAATATCTATAGATACAGAATAATGGTTTGTATTTTATATCTCCTCATCTGGTTTCTGTGGTGAGTTTTTACTCAAGAGGTTACACAACAAGGTTTTAGAGTCAAATGTGTTTTCAGTGAAGCTGAGATTGTGCAGAATGAGAGAGCAGCACATCACTCGTCTGTTTACCCTTGATTCCTGTGTAGCAGACCTGATCAGACAGACCTTCAGTCAACTATTAGTGCTGACATAAACTGAACAAACTCATATTTCTCTGATAAACACTTGTAAAGGAGACTGAAGTTTGTCCTGCAGTTTATTCCTCTGGTGTGTTTGTGTCTTCAGTGTGAGATCAGGATCATGTGTGTCTCTCAAAAGTGACCGGTCTAAAGATTATCCACCAGAGTTCAGAAAGAAAACCCCATCATCTGTCATCAGGTATTCAGTGTTTTACATTATTGCTCACACATGGACTGTTTCAGTATTCATCAGGACATTTTAATTATATTTACACAACACTTTAAAGGCACAGTATGTAAGAAACACCAGAACAGTGTTATATAATTTTCTTTCATTTTTCTGTCTTCATTCATACTCCTGATAAGGACAAATATCTGACCATTAAACATTTATCTACAGTTTGTAACTTTAAATAATGCATCTAAAATCTCTGGTAGTAAAATATCCTCTTTGTCATATAAACAGGGGTGTAGCAACCGGGGGGATGGGGGGGAACACGTCCCCCTCACTTTTCGGAAACAGGTTAATCTGTCCCCTGACTGGCCCACACGTTTTATTTGACCTAGCGGCCTCAAGTGTTCTCTGATTTTTTTACTTGATTTGAGTGAACGATCACTCAGCCAATCACAGCGCGAATCTCTTGAGTGTCTGCCACGAGCTTCATTCATTCACTTTGCAGTCAAAGACAGGTATGATGCAGAAGGGAGCAACAGCTACAGCTGGGTAAATCACGGTAAATCACTCACGTTACAGAATCCTACTTTTGTTCCATTTTGAAGTGAGAACCGTAAAGTCCCTGGTGCTGGTGTGTTGTCTGGCGCTGCGCCAGAGAAAGACAGCGGGGTTAAGTTGGTTTTATTTTCGGTATTCCTGACACATTCAGTGACAGACGGCATTAACTAAAAAACCTCTAACCCTAAAAAGATCTAAACTGTATTCCCTACAAAAAGACAAAGCAGGTTATGTTTCACAGCTCTTTTTTTCTTTTTTTGCTCGATATTACAAGCACTGCTTGAGCAGTCGCAATATGCGTTCAGCCAGAGAAAGCTTGCGCTGAGCAGAGCTCTCAGTAAGGGACCGTCGGAAAAGTGCTTCTTTTTTTCGAAAACAAAACCAACTTAACCCCGCTGAGAAAGACGTGTCATATTATCACAATTATGCAGCCTTTTTAACCGCCTAATGCTTAATTTATGATTTAGACATGTAAATACACACAAGTACTAGTAAAACAAGAACTTTAGAGTTTGTAAAACACACAAAGAAGTCTAACAATCCATTCAAATATAACTTGCCGATGTGTTTTAATCATATCAGATACACATACTGAAAGTAACTATAAAGTTGAATCTACTCCTCTCTAAGTTCACCAGCCACTTAGTAACTGGTGAATTTACGTGTTGAATCCTGCGTGTTCTGCTTTTATGAATAACGCATTGGGCGCAAGTAAACATGGCGACGTCCATCTCACGTTATAGATCACTATCATTAACACGTTTATGTGAATCGGAATTTCAGGTAGTTGATGACATGAGCAAGCATGTGAATTTGTTGAATTAAAACAGAAAAAACAAAACAAATACAAGGGATCCATCTGTCATACATCGCATACAACGGAAACTCTAAGGGTGAATGTTCTAAAAAAACTGACTCCTGGTTCCAGATGGAGTCTTTTAAACTCAGCAGTGAAAGAATTAATAACAGCAGTAAAGCAACGGTGGTGTAGTTACTTTGCATTGCAAGACTGAAGACACGTTTTTATTCATTCGCCTTTTTTGAATCATTCATTTCTCCATCTGTTGTCATTTCTTTCTGAGTAATTTTGTCTCGTTTCCAGTTCAAATATCGAAAAAATCTTACATCATTACCAGAAAAGAAAAATGGCATGAGAAAATGAAGTGAAGCTGAAAACTTCTGTTTGAGATTATGTCTTATTAAGATCATTTTTCTTACCCCATTGGCAAATAATTTAGCTTGTTATAAGCAAACAATCACTCAATTTTGAGGTGGGGTTTTTTTTTCAGAAAACAAGACATATTTTCCTATGCTATTTCATGTGTCTAGTATGTATTTTGATTTAAAAATATTCAGATATTTGGATTGAAAACAGGACAAAACTAGTTAGTTTTTTATTATTATTAATATCATTATTATTATAACAGCTCAGGGATGAGCTGTTTTGAATAAAGGGTTGGAAATTAATGCTTTTCTTGGTTTTTTAATCGGATTCAGAAGATAATCTGCAGATTAATAGATTGAATATCACGCTTGCACAAATTACACATTTCCATGTTGCGATTTAACCTACTGTAACGTCAAAAGACAGCAGTAGTCCTACTAACGTTACCCGTATGAATCTCGACAATTGTTTATGAATCCTGTTGAATAATTACAAAAAAAAAAATATGCACACAAACCTCCATCAGCGCTTTCCACAGAGAAATGCATAATTTAAAAATGTAACAATTTTGTTACAGTGACTGACTAACTCAATCTCAATCTTATTACTGAAACATTGCTGCTAGATATAATTTTGATGTTACATTGCTCTGACAGGTCTAACATGATGCAAAACCTCTTGTTTATGGACCAATAGAAAATCATATTTTGTTAAACTGTGCATTCCTTTACAATTTGGTGGTAAGAAATGGATATCTTATATTTTACTATTGTTTACTCTTCTTTTACATTTTCCCTGAATAATTTTCATATTTTAAAAACCCTAGAGACTTTGAATCAGTATTTGGTCATTACTTAAATCAGTATTTAAAGCAAATGTTAAATATAAAAAACAATTTGCATGTCAAACATAATAATTCAACTTCAGAATTATGAATTGTTGTATTCTGATTTGATAACTTTACTGTGCATTAAAGACCAGGACATAGTATGTCTGATAATATATTTTTTTTCTGGAGAAAGTCTTATTTGTTTTATTCAGCTAGAATAAAAGCAGTTTTAAATTGTTTAAGCACCATTTTAAGGTCAATATTATTAGCCCCTTTAAGCTATATATTTGTTTTCGATAGTCTACAGAACAAACCACTGTTATACAATAACTTGCCCAATTACCCTAACCTGCCTAGTTAACCTAATTAACCAAGTTAAGCCTTTAAATGTCACTTTAAGCTGTCTTGAAGAATATCTAGTCTAATATTATTTACTGTCATCATGACAAAGAGAAAATAAATCAGTTATTAGAGATGAGTTATTAAAACTATGAAAAAATCTTCTCTCCGTTAAACAGAAATTGGGGAAAAATAAACAGGGGGCCTAATAATTGTGACTTCAACTGTGTGTGTATATATATATATATATATATATATATATATATATATATATATATATATATATATATATATATATATATATATATATATATACACACACACACACACACATTCGCACAAGTATCAACTTGCAATTTAGAAATTGCATTGTAGTATTTAAAAATATATTCACACAAAGAGTAATGCCTAATTTAAATGTGTGTGCTTCTGTTTATTTATTGTTATTATTAATATTTTGTAATTATTTTAGAATTTTGGTTAAAAGATTATTAAATAAACTTTATCGCTAATAAATCATTAATCACTTTTGGTTGACCATACAGCTGTCCCCCCCACTTTTAAGATGGCTGTTACGCCCCTGATTAATATTATAATTTATTATATTTATTATTATTAAAAACTAAGCTATAAAACACAAAACCCTTTTAATGTGTGCTTTCATTTTGACATCGCTAACAACTGTAATAAGAAACATCCCATTATGCAGCAGCAGTCTCAAGTTACGACACTTAAAAATGCATTTTGAGTGTAAAGATGATCAGCCTGTGAAGTCAAGTTTACAGTGTCATAAATGAAATAGGTATAGTGCATGAGTAAAGGGGATTTACCGCATCAACCTCTCATATGCGCTGCATGTAGGCTGAATGATAATCTTCAAAAAATATGCAATACAAAACTTTAAACATTCATGTTTTTTTAAATAAAACAGAAAGAATTAAGGAGTAAAATATCATTTAAACCACTGGTGTGGCGCTGAAGCCATGATCCATCTGCGTTAATAAATGGTATTGTTTCATAACCTTCATTGATGAAACCTAATAGTGAAACTGCATACTATTGTTACTATAAAGAGAATATTTCTGCCTTAAGTCAGTAACTTAGGCAGCAATGAAAAGTAATAAATAAGTGAATAAATAGCCTAAATGAAATGAACAAGAAGGACCGAAATCACCAAGTCACCAAGTGCCCCCTTATGGCATTAAGATGCCCCCTCAGTTATGGCATTCTGGCACCGGGCCTGCTATAGCCATTCTTTATTGTTTGTAGCGAGAAGAAAAAAGCAGATGAAAACCTGGCTGGGGAGACGACGATAACATGGATTATCTGTTCTTCAAAAAAGATCACGACATTGTGAAGGCGTTTATCATACAGTGGAGTTCGTGTTTATGATCATTAATATTAATAATTCTTCTCTCTATAGACTTTGTTTTAGGGCTTGTTCTTGTCAGGTTTATTGCATGTACGAATTAGATTATGAAGAATGATTAAGAGCTTGCATTTTCTTTATTGCATCTGTTCTTCAATGACAAAAGATCATTGTGAAGGCGTTTATCATACAACGCAGGTTGTGTTTATGATCCTTAATATTAACTAATCAATATTAATAACTCTTCTCTCTCTAGACTTTGTTTTAGGGCCATTTCTTGTCGGTGCTATATAGGTTTATCGCATGTTCGAAGAATGATAAAGAGCATGCATTTTCTTTATTGCATCCTTTTCGCAAGTTATTTTATTTAGCTATTTATTTCTTTAAGTGGGGAGAACATTATTCACTGGCAAAAATGTTCCTCCCGTACCACCAACAAATAAAGTAGCCTACTTAAGTTAATTTGCCTTTTATGTAAAAATGAAGGAATAACTTAATTAAATATGAATTAATAAAACATCCGTATAAACGTACGTGTTTATTTTTGAACTTTCGTTAATAAAACAACACAATACTGCTTATAAATATTGTAGTTAAATATTAAATAACTTTAACTGAAACCGTATAATAATAATTAAACGTTACATTTTTAAGAACTGCACAAATAGCCTAAACGGCACTTTACTAATCAGTCGTAATATAAATAGTAGTAATTATAAGAAGTACAAAACTATTAGCTTACTAGTAACAATATAAGTCAGCGTAGGCTATCTCCACCTGTTGTTTTCTATTCATATTTTAAATTCTTTGCCAGAAAAACTAACATGTTGAATTTGTCCGGTTTAAGTGAAGACTTAATTGGGGTTGTAATGTTTCCAGTAATACAAGTTCAGATGGTGTGCTTGTAGCGCAAATGCACAGATACTTTTTCACAACCATCATAAGTTTCTTGCTTCATTGTTCCGTTCTTAACTGAGTTACCAAATATGTTGCTCCATTTCTCGTCAATGTCTTCCATTCATCACTTTCTCTTTTGTATCTGCTCATTTTTGGAAATGCCTCTGCGATACCTGGCTGACTAGCTGGGCGTTTGCGATTCGAAGACAGGAGTTGATTATACGTGCCTTTTTTTCCCCTCGCTGCCGTCGATCGCCACTAACTTGCATAGTTCGGCAGCTGTAGAGCTGCGCATCAATGGATTTGCTCTTCAGTGTTTGGACTCTTATCAGTGAATATTAAACCACACTTTAACACTTTTTTTAAAAACAAACCCTACAAAAAGCTTAATCTCAATTGCTTCACCTTTCACGGTCGGCACGAACCCAAAATGTTCCCAGATGTAAGATTTGGTTTTCAACAAGATTCAAGGTTGAACTTGCTGAATCGCGTCTAATGTTATATTGTAACAGAAATGTAATACTTGGCAACGTAACGGTAATTTGTGTTTTAGAGTGAGTGACGTCACGTACTACCGGCGGTGGCAATGGACAACTGCGGTAGCAACTGACCACTGCGGTGATGCGGTTGTCACGGTGACCATCACAGCCCTGTAAGCCGGTAGTTAATAGTATGAATTGTGACCTAAACTAAAGTGTTCCTGATCTTCTGCCATAAAGGGCTTTTCCTGCACACTTTCCCCTGCTGTTTCTGTGATGTACTGATCAGCCATTCCTCTGATCTGAGTCTGTTTTCACTGAAGCGCAGTCATCATCATATGTGTTGATGATTAAGCTCCTCCCACACCTAAACTGTGGTCTTCATTCAGTAATTTGATGATTATTTTCAGCTCTAATCTGCTCTAATAGTGCTGCAGGTCTGTCAAGCTTTCTCTACTAGAAATGAGCCTTGATCTGTGTTTGCTGATATTTTTCACATTTTCTAAAGTGATCAGTGTGTGGTGTTTAAAGTGATCAGTGTGTGTGTGGTGTTTAAAGTGATCCGTGTGTGTGTGGTGTTTAAAGTGATCCGTGTGTGTGTGGTGTTTAAAGTGATCAGTGTGTGTGTGTGGTGTTTAAAGTGATCAGTGTGTGTGTGGTGTTTAAAGCGATCAGTGTGTGGTGTTTAAAGCGATCAATGTGTGTGGTGTTTTAAGTGATCAGTGTGTGTGTGGTGTTTTAAGTGATCAGTGTGTGTGTGGTGTTTAAAGCGATCAGTGTGTGTGGTGTTTAAAGCGATCAGTGTGTGTGGTGTTTTAAGTGATCAGTGTGTGTGTGGTGTTTTAAGTGATCAGTGTGTGTGTGGTGTTTAAAGTGATAAGTGTGTGTGGTGTTTAAAGTGATCAGTGTGTGTGGTGTTTAAAGTGATCAGCGTGTGTGGTGTTTAAAGCGATCAGTGTGTGTGGTGTTTAAAGCGATCAGTGTGTGGTGTTTAAAGTGATCAGTGTGTGTGTGGTGTTTAAAGTGATCAGTGTGTGTGGTGTTTTAAGTGATCAGTGTGTGTGTGGTGTTTAAAGTGATCAGTGTGTGTGGTGTTTAAAGTGATCAGTGTGTGTGGTGTTTAAAGCGATCAGTGTGTGGTGTTTAAAGCGATCAGTGTGTGTGGTGTTTAAAGTGATCAGTGTGTGTGGTGTTTTAAGTGATCAGTGTGTGTGTGGTGTTTAAAGTGATCAGTGTGTGTGTGGTGTTTAAAGTGATCAGTGTGTGTGGTGTTTAAAGCGATCAGTGTGTGTGGTGTTTAAAGCGATCAGTGTGTGGTGTTTAAAGTGATCAGTGTGTGTGGTGTTTAAAGTGATCAGTGTGTGTGGTGTTTTAAGTGATCAGTGTGTGTGTGGTGTTTTAAGTGATCAGTGTGTGTGTGGTGTTTTAAGTGATCAGTGTGTGTGTGGTGTTTAAAGTGATCAGTGTGTGTGGTGTTTAAAGTGATCAGTGTGTGTGGTGTTTTAAGTGATCAGTGTGTGTGTGGTGTTTAAAGTGATCAGTGTGTGTGGTGTTTAAAGTGATCAGTTTTTGTTCAAATATAAAGGAAATTAATTTATGTGCTTTTGTAAATGAAGAATGATTAATACCTGGTGTGTTGACTCCACTGTGTGCAGTGCTGAACTTTAATCTTCTCTGTTTTAGTTCACGTAGGAGGAAGAGAGCAGAAGCAGAGCCCAGCTGTGTGTCTATGAAGAGTGACTGGTCTATGAACCGACCAATACATTTTAAGAGTGGAAACACACAACCTGCTGTCAGGTAGATCATGTCTACACACATGATTACACTGCAGCATTTATATGATGATGTGTTTCTAGAAGATCACTCGCACTCATTGATTCTTTGTGTTGTTGTTGTTACTGCAGTGTGAATAGAGATGATCAGACTGGAGACCTGCAGCAGGATTCACTCCAACCAGAACATGATGAACTCCAGAGAGTCAAAGAGCAGCACAAAACCAGCATGAAGAACAAGTATGAGAGATTATTTGAGGGAATCAACCATCGAGAGACTCAAACCCTCCTGAACAGGATCTACACACAGCTCTACATCATAGAAGGAGAGAGTGAAGGAGTGAATGAAGAACATGAGGTTTTGCAGATGGAGAAAACAGCCAGAACAAAACCCTCACAACACACTCCAGTCTACTGCAATGACATATTTAAAGCCTCAGCTGGAGCAGGACATGAGGAGAAGATCAAGAAGGAGAAAGCCCAGATCAAGACTGTTCTCACTAAAGGCATCGCTGGAATCGGAAAAACCGTCTCTGTGCAGAAGTTCATTCTGGACTGGGCCGAGGGAAAAGCCAATCAGAATGTAGATTTCATGTTTGTGCTTCCATTTCGAGAGCTGAACTTGATCCGAGATCATCAGTACAGTCTTCACAGACTTCTGCTGGACTTTCATCCTGAACTTGAAGATCTGGAGCCCAAGATTTATGATCAGTGTAGAGTTGTGTTCATCTTTGATGGTCTGGATGAAAGCAGAATCCCACTGAACTTTTCAGATGAGGAGAAAGTTTGTGCTGTGACGGAATCTTCATCAGTGGCTGTGTTGATGTGGAGCCTCCTGAAAGGAGATCTGCTTCCCTCTGCTCTCATCTGGATCACCTCCAGACCAGCAGCAGCCCATCAGATCCCATCCAGATACATCAACCGTCTGACAGAAATTCAGGGATTCACTGAGCCTCAGAAGGAGGAATATTTCAGGAAGAGAATCAGCGACGAGCATCAAGCCAGCAGAATCATCTCACACATCAGAAGAGCAAGAAGCCTCCAGATCATGTGCCACATACCCGTCTTCTGCTGGATCTCATCCACTGTGCTTCAGAAGCTCCTGGAAGAAGATCTGAAAGCAGAAATCCCCCAAACTCTGACTGAGATGTACATCCACTTCCTGCTGATTCAGATCAACATGAGGAAGCAGAAGTATGAAGAGAGAGATCCAGAGAAACTCCTGCAGTCCAGCAGAGGAGTGATCCTCAAACTTGCTGAAGTGGCTTTCAGACAGCTGATGAAGGGCAATGTGATGTTCTATGAGGAGGACCTGATTGAGAGCGGCATAGACGTCACTGACGCCTCAGTGTATTCTGGGATCTGCACTGAGATCTTCAAGGAGGAATCTGTGATTCATCAGAGGAAAGTCTACAGCTTCATCCATCTCAGCTTTCAGGAGTTTCTGGCTGCTTTCTTTGTGTTTTACTGCCGTTTAACAAAGAAGAGAGAACCGCTGGAGTTGATTTATGAGAGAGAATATTCATATAATCAATATCTACAGGCCAGCTCTGAGAAGTCTCTGTATGATCTGCTAATATCAGCAGTAGATAAAGCTGTCTGGAGTAGTAATGGTCATCTGGATCTGTTCCTGCGGTTCTTGCTGGGCGTCTCACTGGAGTCCAATCAGAGACTCTTCCAGGATCTGCTGACACACACAGAGGAGAGCTCAGAGAGCATCAGGAGAATCACACAGGACATTAAAGACCAGATCAAGACAGATGATGATCTCTCAGCTGAAAGATCCATCAATCTGTTCCTCTGTCTGCTGGAGGTGAAAGATCAGACTCTGGCCAGAGAGATTCAGGAGTTTGTGAAATCAGACAAACATTCAGAGGAGGAACTCACTCCTGCTCACTGCTCAACAATCTCCTACATGATTGAGATGTCAGAGGAGCCGCTGGATGAGTTAGACTCTAATCAATTCAACACATCAGATGAGGGAAGATGGAGACTGATACCAGCTGTGAGAAACTGCAGAAGAGCTCTGTGAGTATTCATTCATTGATCACAGAAGACACACATCAGTCTGCACTGAAGACTCAGATCAGTTTAGTGAATCACTGCCCTGCTTTAACAGAGAATCTTTAGCTGGCCATATCGTCCCCCTGTGAGATCGCTGATACACCATATTACTGCATGGGGACGCGGCAGTGTTCTGTTTCCTTATTTGCTCATTCATTTCATCATTTCTAAACGTATTTAACAAACTTTTCTTGACTTTTAACTCACACAAACAACATTTGTGCTTATTTAATAATCTACTTCATTTGCTTTACATTTTATCCTGGAAAATAACTCAAATCCCTGCAAACACTAAACACTAGGCCTAAACACTAAACTTTACACTGAGCTCAGTAAAATGCTCTTTGATTAGTTATTAATAATCTGTTCAATAATTTATTAAAGTCATATGAATGGGGAAATACAGGTTTACTTTAATGTAGTTTAAAGCAATAAATAAATAAAAAGAAGATATGTTTAAATGAAATAAATAGACTTGTTCTGAGGCATGAGGGTTATATGAGGGCCCAATGTTCACTGGTGGGGGTTACAGCCCAACACCATGGTACAACACCATGAGGTAGCCTGACTGCCATTAGGTACTGAGATGACATCCTCAAACCCCTTGTGGGACAATATACGGTGTGGTTGGCGCTGGGTTCCTCCTAATGCTAATGCTGGACCTCATGTGGCTGGAGTGTGTCAGCAAAGCCTGCAATTCACTACAGTTTTGAGTGTGACTCCAAATCCAGACCTCCATGGGTTAATACATTTGATTTCCAGTGATCATGTCTGTGTGATTTTGTTGTCAGCACATTCAACAGTGTAAAGAACAAAGTATTTAATAAGAACATTTCATTCATTCAGATCTAGGATGTGTTATTTTAGTGTTCCCTTTATTTTTTGAGCAGTATATATATATAGTTTATTTTCAGTGTTACTTTAATCAGCGGAGACTGGACTCATGAACACTCAACAGTGCTCATTTCTTACTGCTGATTTTGTTGCTCTTTGTCCTCTACACAGGCTACAGGGCTGTTATCTCACTGTTCAGTGCTGTGAGAGTTTGTCTTCAGCTCTACAATCCTCAAACTGTGTCCTGAGAGAGCTGGACCTGAGTAACAATGACCTGCAGGATTCAGGAGTGAAGCTTCTCTCTGATGGACTGAAGAGTCCAAACTGTAAACTGGAGACACTGAGGTAAAATAAAAACATTTCCATCAAATAAATGCTGCTACAAATGACTTTTACATTGTGCAACAAAGTGTGATGAGGTAATGAGCATATGCTGTAATGTACTTTATTTCTGTTTATTTATTGTCAATATTTCATACTTCAGGTGTAAAGTCAGATATGAGGAAACCCTGTTTATAGCAGATATAATATTGCTCTTAAGTGTAATTTCTGCTGAAATGATCATTGATTCGTGTTCTTTGGTATTTTTGGGGCATCTCTAAATGAGCTGTGTTTCTGCAGATATTTATCACTGAGTCTCTTTATTTACTAGTGTAAATGTGTGTAAAGTTATATTTAGTCAGTTTTTTGTACTATTTTCAGTAATATTGTTGACTAATATGAAGATGATCATGGGATTTATTTACAATACAGTTTGTAAAGTCGTATTTTCTGTCTGTTAATATTATATGAGAGTCTTTGTTTTGTTTAACAAATATGAGGATCTAAATGGATTTGCATTGTAAACATTAAATAACGGTTTAAAAGGTATTTTTAATTTATATAATAAGTTTTTTGGTACGATTGTTACTCTTTCAAATCATTCTGCATAAATCTGCACATTTTTACAAAATTCTGCTCAGAAATAGCAAATAAATAAATCTGTCTGGCCCTACTCATTTCGGTCCAGAGCTCTTCTCTTTAAAAAAGTTTATGTAATAATGAAATACAAATGTTTGATCTTCCTCCATGTGACCATTAAAGCAATTCTGAAAAGTTAAAGGAGTCTTTTCCTTTTCCCTATGAGGAGAAATCACTGCTCATGGGGACATCAATAATTACATGCACACTCACACACAATAATACAATGTCTTTACTGTCCTCTACTAAGGCTACAGTGCTGTAAACTCAATGTTCAGTGCTGCGAGAGTTTGTCTTCAGCTCTACAATCCTCAAACTGTGTCCTGAGAGAGCTGGAGCTGAGTAACAATGACCTGCAGGATTCAGGAGTGAAGCTTCTCTCTGATGGACTGAAGAGTCAACACTGTAAACTGGAGACACTGAGGTCTGAGTTTAAACACCTGACTGATGGATAGATGGATGGATTGATTATAATTATGTATTGCATTAAACAACTTACTAAAAACTACACTGTAATTTTGATTATTATTATTATTTTTTTTTTTTTCAGATTGTTCATGTGTAAACTCAATGTTCAGTGCTGTGAGAGTTTGTCTTCAGTTCTACAATCCTCAAACTGTGTCCTGAGAGAGCTGGACCTGAGTAACAATGACCTGCAGGATTCAGGAGTGAAGCTTCTCTCTGATGGACTGAAGAGTCAGCACTGTAAACTGGAGACACTGAGGTCTGAGTTTAAACACCTGACTGATGGATAGATGGATGGATTTATTATAATTATGTATTGCATTAAACAACTTACTAAAAACTACACTGTAAATTTGATTATTATTATTTTTTCAGATTGTTCATGTGTAAACTCACTGTTAAGTGCTGTGGGAGTTTGTCTTCAGCTCTACAATCCTCAAACTGTGTCCTGAGAGAGCTGGAGCTGAGTAACAATGACCTGCAGGATTCAGGAGTGAAGCTTCTCTCTGATGGACTGAAGAGTCAACACTGTAAACTGGAGACACTGAGGTAAATGATTGTACACGCAACAACTCAAAAAGTGTTTTGATTTAGATGGAAATGTCCAGATATATTTAAGAGCATCAGTGGAGAAACTGCAAAATGCTGCTTTTCAAATGAAAGTTGCTCTTTTTCTTAAACAGTTCAGGAAATCAGTGTATTTTAAAGATTATTTTAATTAATTAACTCTAAAATCTTTATTTATATTTTATATTTTTAATGATTATATTTATAGTTTATCTTTGAATTGGTTTATTGGAGCAGGTTTGACAGGCTCTGATCATTTGCATTTTGCAGGTTCATAAATAAAGTCTCGTGGCCCTCTTATCTAAACTGAAATTGATCAGTTTTCTTACATTTCAAAATGTTCAAGAATATATTAGATGACATTAAATATTCAGTTTTATTTAATAACAATTGTCTGTAATAATTCTAATTGACACAGATTCCAATAGTGTTGTCATATCATTAACCTCATAGTTTGTTTTTACATCAGATGAATGACTAAAATCACACTGTTAATGTAATCTGTGTTCTTCTTTCTCAGATTGGTCATGTGTTATCTCACTGGTCAGTGCTGTGAGAGTTTGTCTTCAGCTCTACAATCCTCAAACTGTGTCCTGAGAGAGCTGGAGCTGAGTAACAATGACCTGCAGGATTCAGGAGTGAAGCTTCTCTCTGATGGACTGAAGAGTCAACACTGTAAACTGGAGACACTGAGGTAAATGATTCTCCACTCAACAGCGACTACAACAAGATGGTTTCATATTGGGTTACTAAATGTGGAGCCTCTTTCAGTGGATTGGCAGAAGAAGAAACAAAACATTAACAGGGATGTGATTTCAATCGTAACCATACTAATGTATGTTTATCTGTAAATATATTTAAAAACATTAGTTAGTATATTACAAAATGTTGCACATACAGAGCTTCTCTTTTTCCAATATACCCAAATATGATTAAGAGTTAAAGGAATCCCTTTATTTTAAAGATCATCTGAATTCAATTATTTATTCATCTTTTATTTTGGGTCACGAATATTGAGGTGTTTCTCACCTGACAGAATAAAAGTCCCCTGATGGTCCATCAGTGTGAATGTGACTGTCAGGCTGGTGAAAGAGACATTAAGAGAGTGGGTTTGTGTTTGTTTGAGTTTATTTACATCATCGTCCACAATATAATATACAAATGAAGATCAGGTCATTTTCTATTTCTCTTCATACAATAAAGTTTGATCTACAAGCTGAAGTTTGTGACTGTCAGGGCTGTAGTACTCGTGTCCGGACTCAAGACGTTTCTTTCTATAGTCTAGGACTCACTAATATTCAGACATGAACTTGGTCCAGCAATAGCCATTGGTTGAGTGTGTTTGTCTGGAAAACAGGTAACATCACTGTTAAATCCACTGTAAGTCTAGAATGGGCATTGACACTCTCGTGTGACTCTCGTGCTTGTCTGCGGCTGCGTCATATTGCTCCTCCTCCATATGAGTGCCCTGTTCAAGTGCGCATCAGTCACTGTCACTCAGACACATGTGGGACACCGCTCTATTTCTTAATACTCCTGGCTGCTAAAGCTAAACTAATAGAGGTGATGTTTAGCTGAGAGCTAGCTGACGTTTACTGCTAGCATGTTCCATCCTAAACATAAGAGTTAGCATTTGCACTGGTTAGAAAGCAGTGAAAGTAATATAATGTATGTCTGATGTCTGCAAATTTAGGGAGTATCGACACCTGATTAGGGCTGGGCCATGTGTGTTTGATTGGATAAGGTTAGATTAGATTAGATAATCAACATTATTGGGGAGAGATCATATACTGACGTTATCAAGATATTATTGAAGGCGATTATTAATAAATATTGTCTGACATCACCCAGCCCTACACCTGATTAGACATTTCAGACCTCTGTAACATTTGAGTACATGTCTTACAGTCATACAACCAGCTGTAATCATGCATCTAGCTGTCGATCATCTACAAAACACTACACTTATAATCTTTTAAAATCAACTCAAATCACATTAAGAGGATACATTATTTGTGTGAGTGTGTTTGCTGATGTGAGGGCTTGATCAATAAGGAGAGCTGTGTGTGTGTGTTCATCACTGCTGTTGACATGAGCAGAAACAGCAGTCAGCATCTTTACAACACAAAGAGATGTGTGATTGTCCAACTGTGTGATGTGGACTATTGCTGTGTTTGTAGATTGTCTGGCTGTATGGTGACAGAGGAAGGCTGTGGTTTTCTGTCTTCAGCTCTGACTTCAAACCCCTCACACCTGAGAGAGCTGGATCTGAGCTACAATCTTCCAGGAGATTCAGGAGTCAAGCTGCTCTCTGAACAACTGGAGGATCCAAACTACACACTGGACAAACTCAAGTATGTGGAGCATCACTGGCCTTGTGCTTTTCCACTGAATGGCTTTAAAAAGACACTAGAAAGCTCTTTTCTGATCTTCAGTTTTCTGTGAGGGTTATGGGGTGAGGACAGACAGAAGATACAGCTTGTAGAGTATTCCAGTCATGTCTATGAAGAGCAAATCATTGAGTGTGAAATGAATCTCCTCTGTAAATGTTGGAGTGTTTTGGCTCAGTTGTGACATTAAGCGGGACACACTGTACAGTTTCAGCATTTGAGCTGAGCAGAGAAACTTCTTCCTCCATTTGTGCTGAAGAATCCTCCAATATCAGGTCAGGAATAGGGTTGGGGATTGAAGATGGATTCAGATTCTGGAATCAGACACTTGGATTAATGTTCAGACTCTTGTTCTAAAATCAACATCTGGATTCCTCTTCTCTGTGCACACATGTGTATTTTTCACTTGCTAATCTGTCAGGAACTTGGGCGCTGGCGAGCAGCTTTAATAATCTGAACATAGTTTAGAGATGGACTGCAACATGTGCTCAAAGGCTGCATGTGCTGAAGAACGATGGCAAAGCTAAGTGTGATCACTGTAATAAATGAATGTTGCAGCAGGGTGTCTCCATCAACATGAGCAGTATCTGCGCTCGCTTCACCAACAGCAGAGGAAAAGAACGCACTGTGTTAGATTCATTGTGCATCCCGGCTGGAACCAACAAGTGTTGTGTGTTTTAGCTGAAGAGTTTGGAGCGTGTAGCTGAGCAGCTCAGTGCTAGCTTTAGCTTATTAGCTGAGGGGGAACTAAACAGCTCATTCTCTCCATCTGTGTGTGTTTACAGTCTGGATCATGGAGGAGACGCGAGGATTACAGCAGGACTGCACAAATGTAGGACTACACACACACACACACACACACACACACACACACACACACGAGGATTACAGCAGGACCACGCAAATGTAGGACTACACACACACACACACACACACACACACGAGGATTACAGCAGGACCACGCAAATGTAGGACTCACTCCCACACATACACACACACACGCACATGCACACACACACATACACACACACACTGACACTCACTCTCCCTCACACACGTGCACGCACACACACAAAGACACACACACATACTCACTCACTCGCACGCACACACGCATGGACTTACACACGCACACAAACACACACATGTACAGACACACAGCCACGGAGACACACACAAACACACACACACACACTCAGTCGTTCGCTCGTACTCACATACACACACATACACACGCATACACTCACTTGCTCACATGCACACACACGCATACACACACACACACACTCACTCACTCACTCACATGCACACACACAAACATGTACATACACAGACACATACTCTCTGTCTCTCTCTCTCACACACACACACACACACACACACACACACAAAGACACACACACAAACTCTCTCACACACATACAGAGACACACGCACACAGATGCGCATACACGCAAATGCTCTCTCTCTCACTCACACACACACACACAGACCCTAACTCACACACACACACACACACACACACACACTCACTCACACACTCACAAACTCTCTGTCTCTCTCTCACACACACAAAGTCTCTCACACACACACACACACACACACATGCACACACACACTTACAGACACACACACACACACACACACACACACACACACAGCTGTGGTTATAAATGTGTGTGTTTTTGTGTTCAGATGTCTGTTTCCTCACACTGGATCTAAACACAGCACACACTCGTCTCATTCTGTCTGAGGAGAACAGAGAGGTGAAGCGTGTGAGAGAGAATCAGCCGTATCCTGATCATCCAGACAGATTTGATGGTGTGTATCAGGTGTTGTGCAGAGAGAGTGTGTGTGGACGCTGTTACTGGAAGACTGACTGGAGTGGAGATTATAGTGTGTGTATATCAGTGTCATATAAGAGCATCAGGAGGAAGGGAGGAGGTGATGAGTGTGTGTTTGGATATAATGCTCAGTCCTGGAGTTTGATCTGCTCTTCCTCCAGTTTCACATTCAGACACAATAACACACACACTGATCTCCCAGTGAAGCCGCTCAGCAGGAGAATAGGAGTGTTTGTGGATCACAGTGCAGGAACTCTGATCTTCTACAACATCTATAGAGACACAATGAGCCTCATCCACTCAGTCCAGACCACATTCACTGAGCCGCTCTGGCCTGGGTTTAGGCTTTATCCTGGATCATCAGTGAAACTGAGCTGAAGACTGACGAGAGATTTTCCCACAATCCTCTGCAGGAGCAGTCAGCAGCTGTGTGTGTGTGTGTGTGTGTGCGTGTGTGTGTGTGTGTGTGTATGGCGAGTGGATAGTGCCACTTCTCAGCCTCACATGGAGAAGAAGGAGCAGTCGACCCTAACGTCGCCGCCTCAACGTGTCGAATTTTGAATAGGAGTGAATGGGAGGGCAGACGTCAAGGTAGCGGTGACGACACGGCGACGTCATATAAAAACCATTTTAGGCGGCGACGTAGCGGCGACGCACGTAAGAAAATTGCAAAAAAAATTGACGTGTATGATACGTCTTAACTAAGTACGCCGCCTCACACGACGTCTCCTAAGCACGCTGCCTCACACGACGTCTCCTAAGCACGCTGCCTCACACGACGTCTCCTAAGCACGCTGCCTCACACGACGTCTCCTAAGCATGCCACCTCACATCGCGTGTCCAAATAAAGCTTTACTTTACCAAATAAAGCATTACTTAATGCCTGAAAACAATATCTATGTTCATATCATAGTTTATTAATCCAAAAAGTTGTGATTGATTATAAAAAACACCCAACTTCTCTTTAATGGCTGGTTTGTAAACAATGCAATACATCATTTAGTGTTAAAAAATTAAATCATTAACAAAGTATGAAATTATTAAGCATATTATACATGTGTTTTACGTTATACGGTATTTGTAGTTTAAACTGCTTATAATGTCTATTCATGTAAAGTTAATGCTTAAATGATAAACTCTATTTGCTGATGCTTAATAGCTAATTAGTGTGTAATTATTATTATAAAGTGTTACCAAATTAGTAGCCTATTAAATTGCAGGAATATTTTATAACACATGAGAGTAAAGAAACATAACATAATAGGGCCAGTTAAGCCAGGCTTATGGTTTAGCTGCATTGGATATATGTGAAGGTCAATTTCATGTTCTTAACCACCTGAGATCGCTGTATACATAAATTATACACGAGCAAATTATGTCTTGAAATGGCTTATTATGTGTCAACAAATGAGTGTCTACACTCATTAAAGGATCATTTTCTAGTCTACTTTAAGGCTTTGTTACGCAGCTTTCAAGGCAAGACAAGTTTATTTTAATAATACAACTTTAAAAATAGTCATTTAAAGTGCTTTACATAAACAAGAGTAGCCTAAAAGAAGCAAGTAAAAAACATAAAAACGACAAAAATATATCAATTATTAAAAACAGATTAAATTGTGTTCCATTTGAATGTATCACTTTCAGAATGATACAGAAATCTGCATTTTGACCATGAGAATTCAAAGTAAAAAAGGCAAAATAAATTTTTTGGGTGTTGTAATATTACAATGCATTGTTGTTAATTGGTGTATATCAAGATGTAGGCTAATTTCAATATAAACAGTAATCAACAATTTATTACTGCATTCATGCGGGCAGCTTCAACTAATATGTGTTACGTGTAAAATAAGAGTACAGAGATGGATCCAAATGCAAGTGATATTTTAATGGTAACAGTGAAAATAAGCCAACAGGGCTACAAAAATAGGGTGAGGACACTGGAACACTGGGGCAGGAACAGAAGGACGAAACGAATACCACCAGTCTGTCACGGATTGGCCAGGCTCTTCCACCAACATCACGCATCGAGCACCTTCACCTGAGTATTAACCACGCACAGCTGCACCCAATCACTCCCATTCACTATATAAGCACACACCTCACTTCACTCATTGTCCGGTCTCGTTCCTACGAAGCGGACTCTGAGTGAACCACTTCCTAGGTTTCACTCCCCTGCGATCTCAGCATATGTACTTACCTTACTCTGTTTTCATTCCAGTCTGTCCAGTGTTCCAGTTGTCCTGTCAAGCGTTGTGTGTCTCGTCAGTCTGTCTTCCACTCAAGTCCTCTGGTGTGTGCATTCGGTCATCCTTCTGTGTCTGTCATCCCACCTGGCAAAGAGGATCATCAGTTCATCCAAACTCCATTTCAACTCTCAATCATTATCCACATTGCTCTACTGTTGTAATAAACCTCATTTATACTTACTCCCCTTGTTTGTCCGTCTGCTTCCGTAACAGAAGACCGGACCATCAACTATCAACAGCATGAGCACTCACGATCCCCTTCAGGAGTTGGTGGATGCTTTGAAGAGAGTGCTACTACCATCTGCTCCACTTCCCGAAGCACCACCAGCACCGAGCACTTCTTCACCGTCCACCCACTCATCCAGTCCCATGGCTCGACCAGCGCCCTACTCTGGCGGGGCGGAGGAGTGCAATGGATTTCTCTTACAATGTTCTCTGGTATTCACTATGCAACCCGAGTTATACCCTACAGATCGGTCCAAAATTGCTTTCATCATTTCCCTTCTCTCTGGATCGGCTCTTCGGTGGGCTGAAACCATCTGGCAACAGTCTGGGCCGGTAACAAATTCCATTCAGTCATTCACCCAGTATTTCAAGGAGGTTTTTGGTCGCGCGGATGCTGAAGTAGCAGCCGGAGAAAAGTTATACCATCTCAAACAGGGAGCCATGTCCACTCAGGAGTATGCTCTCAAATTCCGAACTCTGGCTGCTGCGAGCGGATGGAATGAGCGATCCCTCCTCACAACCTACCGGCTCGGACTAGAGCCCAGCCTCCGGTTACAGTTGGCCGCCCTAGACGACACGATGGGGTTGGAGAAGTTCATCCAACACTCTCTGCGCTGTTCCGATCGTCTGAGGGTCTACCAGCATGATACTCCACCAGTATCCCAAGCACTCCTCCGTTCGCCAGAGCCAGCCGTCCCTCCAGAACCAGAACCAATGATCATAGAATCTGGTAGACTCACGATCACTGAGCGACAGAGGAGGCTGACCCGGGGTCTGTGCATGTACTGTGGTGCCGAAGGACATGTCAGGCTGGACTGTCCCATTCGTCCAGCACGCTCTGTGGTGAGTTTGTTCAGTTCTCCCATTGAAAAGATGCATCCTCTCACCACTAATGTCCAGTTAACTACCCCTTCTGTCTCAGTTTCAGTCACGGCCCTCATCGACTCCGGGTCAGCTGGAAATTTCATCTCGCACGCCCTCTGTCGCCGACTCCAGCTTAACACCGAAGCCTCAACGCACGTCTACCAGATTCAACCCATAACCAACGATATCCATTCTCAGGCACGTATCCATCGAAAATGTGAATCCGTCAATCTCCAAGTAGGACTGCTCCACAAAGAGGAGATTCAATTTCTGGTTCTGGAGGGTGCATCGATGGACATCATCTTAGGGCGCCCGTGGCTGGTGAAGCACGATCCCATCCTCTCTTGGGGCACAGGAGAAATAAGGAGATGGGGTGAAGAATGCAGATCCAGCTGTTTTCCCGATCTACCCTTACAAATTCAAAGACCCCTTACTGTCTACGTCACGTCTGTCGAAAGTCCAGTCGAGAAACGATCCATTCAGATCCCGAAGATCTACTCCTCATACGAGGATGTATTTTGCCCCAAGAGAGCTTCCCAGCTACCTCCACATCGGCCATGGGACTGCGCCATTGACCTGCTTCCAGATGCTCCTATGCCCAGAGGTAGGATCTACCCGTTGTCCCTTCCGGAAACAAAGGCCATGGAGGAGTACATTCAGGAGGCTCTGAGTCAGGGGTATATCCGCCCTTCCACGTCACCCGCTGCCTCAAGTTTCTTCTTCGTGGCTAAGAAGGATGGAGGGCTGCGGCCATGTATCGACTACCGAATCCTAAACCAAGGTACCGTCAAATTCCGCTATCCCCTTCCTCTCGTCCCGGCGGCCCTGGAACAGCTCAGATCCGCCAAAATTTTCACCAAGTTGGACCTCCGCAGCGCCTACAACCTGGTGAGAATACGTGAGGGGGACGAGTGGAAGACTGGGTTTGTGACCCCTACTGGACACTACGAGTATCTGGTCATGCCCTATGGTCTGGTTAACGCCCCCTCCGTATTCCAAAATTTCATCCACGAAGTCCTCCGGGAGTTCCTCCATCTCTTCGTCATAGTCTACATCGATGATATCCTGATTTACTCCCGGAGTGAGGCCGAACATCGCCACCACGTTGCGGAGGTCCTGAAAACCCTCAGGAGACATCATTTGTATCTCAAGGCTGAAAAATGCTCCTTCCACTTACCATCTGTTCAGTTCTTGGGGTACATCATAGATCAGAGAGGGGTTCGTATGGACGAGGGGAAGGTTACCTCTGTCATCTCCTGGCCAGAACCCAAAACCATAAAGGAACTCCAACGTTTCCTAGGATTTGCCAATTTCTATCGACGTTTCATCCATAATTACAGTCTCATCACCGCTCCGCTCACCACTCTGTTAAAAAACAAACCCAAAACACTACCCTGGCCTCCCGAAGCCGCCGCAGCCTTCCAAAACCTCAAAGACTCCTTCACTCAAGCTCCACTCCTGACTCATCCTGATCCTGACTTGCCTTTTGTGGTCGAAGTAGATGCATCGACCACCGGAGTGGGAGCCATCCTATCCCAGTACCACGGTACTCCCTCATTACTCCATCCGTGTGCCTATTTCTCCCGGAAGCTCAGCCCGGCGGAAAGGAACTATGACATCGGAAATCGAGAACTTCTTGCCATCAAGCTCGCCCTGGAGGAGTGGCGACACTGGTTGGAGGGGGCCAAACATTCGTTCCAGGTAATCACAGATCATAAAAACCTACAGTACTTAAAAGATGCTAAAAGACTCTGTCCTCGTCAGGCCCGTTGGTCATTGTTCTTCTCCAGATTCCAGTTCTCTATATCATATCGACCAGGATCAAAAAATATCCGAGCAGACGCACTTTCTAGAATTCACGACCAGCATGAAACCATTGAGACACCGGCCAAGATCCTTCCCGATCAGATCACTATCTGTCCCATCCAATGGTCCGCTCCAACAGTAGTTGCCACTCCAGAATCCAGAACTCCGCCGGGCTGTCCCCCCAATCGACGCTTCATCCCTGAAAATCAACGGGTAGATCTCATTCATTCCAGCCATACATCTCTGGGCACAGGGCATCCTGGGGCCAACAACACCCTCTCGCTGCTATCCCAACGCTTTTGGTGGCCGAACATGGCGAGGGATGTGAGGAGGTTCGTCCAAGGCTGCAGAGAATGCGCTATGTCGAAGAGTCCCCGACATCTACCTGCTGGTAAACTCCATCCCTTGCCCATCCCAAACCGCCCCTGGTCACACCTAGGAGTTGACTTCATGACAGACCTCCCATTGTCTGAAGGTAACACCTGCATTCTAGTCATCGTAGATCGATTCTCAAAATTCTGTCGATTGATTCCTTTGAAAGGTCTACCCACAGCCCTAGAGACCGCCGAAAACCTGTTCAACCACGTCTTTCGAAATTTTGGGTTACCAGAAGATATAGTCTCGGACCGAGGACCCCAATTTATCTCCAGACTATGGAAAGCATTCTTCAGACTCCTAGGTGTGACCGTAAGCCTCTCGTCTGGCTATCACCCTCAAACCAACGGCCAGACAGAGAGGAAAATTCAGGAAGTGGGGCGGTTCCTCAGGACCTTCTGTCACGGTCACCAAAACTCCTGGAGCCAGTTTCTGGGCTGGGCGGAATACGCCCAGAATTCCCTGCGGCAACCTACCACCGGACTTACGCCATTCCAATGTATCCTAGGGTTCCAACCTCCACTCTTTCCATGGGATGGCGCACCATCTGATGTCCCCGCAGTGGATTACTGGTTCCGGGAGAGCGAGAGAGTCTGGGACGATGCTCATCACCATCTTCAGAGGGCAGTACGCAGAACAAAGGAGGTATCCGATAAGAGGAGGATTCCAGGTCCCATCTATACTCCAGGGCAGAAGGTCTGGCTTTCCACTCGAGATATCCGTTTGCGACTGCCCTCCCGAAAACTAAGTCCCAGATTTGTTGGTCCCTTCACCATCCTGGAACAGGTCAACCCCGTCACATATAAGTTACAGTTACCTCCACAGTACAGAATCCACCCCACATTCCACGTGTCCCTTCTAAAACCCTTTCACGATCCTCTGATTCCCTCCACAGAGCCTGGTCATGAAGAGGAACCTCCTCCCCCACTGATGTTAGAAGAAGGGGCCATCTACCAAGTCAAGGACATCCTACGGTCCCGGCGTCGTGGTGGTCAGCTTGAATACCTCGTCGACTGGGAAGGATACGGTCCCGAAGAAAGGTCATGGGTCCCCAGATCCGATATATTAGATCCCACACTTATGGAAGAGTTCCACTCCAATCACCCAGAATTTCCAGCACCTCGAGGACGAGGTAGACCACCACGACGTCGGAGGTTCAGGCCCTCAGGAGCGGGCCCTGGGGAGGGGGGTAATGTCACGGATTGGCCAGGCTCTTCCACCAACATCACGCATCGAGCACCTTCACCTGAGTATTAACCACGCACAGCTGCACCCAATCACTCCCATTCACTATATAAGCACACACCTCACTTCACTCATTGTCCGGTCTCGTTCCTACGAAGCGGACTCTGAGTGAACCACTTCCTAGGTTTCACTCCCCTGCGATCTCAGCATATGTACTTACCTTACTCTGTTTTCATTCCAGTCTGTCCAGTGTTCCAGTTGTCCTGTCAAGCGTTGTGTGTCTCGTCAGTCTGTCTTCCACTCAAGTCCTCTGGTGTGTGCATTCGGTCATCCTTCTGTGTCTGTCATCCCACCTGGCAAAGAGGATCATCAGTTCATCCAAACTCCATTTCAACTCTCAATCATTATCCACATTGCTCTACTGTTGTAATAAACCTCATTTATACTTACTCCCCTTGTTTGTCCGTCTGCTTCCGTAACACAGTCACTCTTCTAGTCCTGAGCACACCACAGATACACATAAGCAAACACAACGAACTGACAAAGAGACAAAGAAACGTAGCCCAGATATAGGCTCAGTAATGAACCTCAGCTGGTGATCAATCAAACAGCTGAGTGCCGTCATAACACGTGACCAAACAAATACACGTGGAAAAACAAACAACACAAACCCATGTGACAAAACAGATACTCCGGAAAGCGCACAAACCTGCAACCGTGACAATATGTTATTCTATTGTTTAGTCTTATAATTTATGGTTTAAATATAAAATGCAATATACAATTTGTAGAATATTTTAAAATATATTTAAAATGACAGGTATTTTGATAATATCATGTGTATTATTATGTGAATTATTGTTTTTGTTGTAATCTTTGCCAGTGGAGCATCGAAAATTCCACTTGCAGGGTTTCCCGAAAATCCAACCATTACGTTCAGTGAACCAGTGTCTGGGCGAAACTTTCCCACAGCGAACACTTGCTCAGTGAGCCTGAAATCGCCAATGTGCACGGTGTACAAAGACTTTTCGGAAGGTATGGCATTTGGGATGTCTTGTGCCAAAACATTTGGCATGGCCTAATTGTGTGTGTTTGTGTGTGTGGAAAAGAGAGAGAAGGAAAGTGTATGTGAGAGAGTGTGTGTGTGTGAGAGTCTGTTTGTATGTGAGAGTAATATGTGTGTGTGTGTGTGTGTGTGTGTGCGTGTGTGTGTGTGTGTGTGACTAAGAGGAAACGTGTGCTCATCATTCATGTATATTTCGTGTTTCAAGTTTTTTTTCATCATGTTGCTTTCGTTAAACTTGGTTATTCGTTAAGTGTACTAGTTGTTGCACAAGTTTATGTATGTTATTTCGTGTTCCTTTTACCATAATAAAAAAATAGCACTTTGGTTGAACATGATTCAGTAATGGACAGTGGTTCCATTATTTTAACAGCTCTAGATGTTAAACCTGCTTAAAATATTTGTTCATTTAACATGAAAAGATGATGTGGATTAAATAGGATTTAAATATCTCTATTTGATTTAAATGTTTTTGTGCATGTTTTGAACACATAAATCATGTTAAATGAACCACAAATATTTTGTGATAGTGTAACATCATTATGACCTGTTAAAATAATGTGGTGTAGATGTTATGATGTTGTTTTTTGATTGTAGCATCCATGTATGTAGCATACATACACAGTTATGGCTTTCTAAGTGAAGCATCAGATAATACTGTTGTTAATAAAGCTGCCAACACCAAAGCATGAGTGCTACTTTTAAAGGTGGTAACCGCTAAAGGATTTTTATGACTAACGAATATAATCCAATTTAGTCCAATTTCCAATATCCACTAGATGCAAAAAAAACACATCTGTAAGAAATTGTATGTTTATACAATCTCACTTGGGTATGCCTGATATAGCATAGACTTAAAACTTTGTTCTGCTGCTTTTGGCTTCCGCATCACAACTTCATCCATTGGTTCAGGACGAATTACTTGGATGACATTTTTGTTACAGACAGAGGTAAGTTTTTATATTCAGTCAATAAGTCATTAATACACAAATTAAATAAATACTTTTAGCTAATGCCAAGACTGTCGTCTAAAAAATAAAAAAATTTCCATGAAAAAGATACATTTTGATGAAATATTCAAACTTTATTACAGTGACAGCTACACTACAGTAAACTCATATCTTTTTATTCTTTTCAAATCATGTGTAGTGAAATGATTATATAAAATGTGCACTAAGAATCTTGCTTTGATTAGACATCTTAACATTGTACTTGGTCTGTGCCATGTGTGATGGCACTGGTGCATAATGGTGGCCCCGTCTTTACTCATGGTGCTTTAGTGCACTTCCGGTGTTCAATTCCGTTGTGAAAAAGTATTGTTGATGGTTCATGATTAAGCATGCTTTCATATACAATATACTTAATGCAAGTAATCTAAATGCTTTATAGGAATACATTTGATTTTTTCGAGTAATTTTACCTCTTATGTTTGGTTTATTTCTTTACAGGGTCAGTGTACATTAATAAACATTACTGTAAAATGTGGCAGAATTAGCCAAGAATATGTGACATATTTTTGTATTGCTTCAGAATCCCAACTTGTACAGTAAAGATTTGAATGAGTGTCTGGGTGAATTTAACTAATATGGTTACAGTTCTGACAGACTCTACAGGGATTCAGATACACCGGAATCACAGATCAAATTAAAACCTTATGTACAACAGTAATTTTACAGCACATCCTACTTTCGGACATCATGTTAAAAAAGACTGTTTACCGGTAGTCTTCTTCCCCGGGCTGTCGCCAGGAAGATGTAGACACTAGTCGCAGACAGATTTATGTGGCCAAATGAAACTTTTTACAAAGCATAGCTATACGACCACAGAAAATGCATAGATAGTACAACAATTTCTTAGAAAATGTGTATTCGTTAAATCCAGAGTAGATTCAGTTGTCTAAAATCATATGAAATTTGACTAAAACTAGACAAAAGTAGCCTAAAACGATTCAGATGACTAAATATGTCAGAAGTAATGTTTTGTCTTCTATAAGGCTAAACTAAATCAAAATATAAAATAACATAGTCAAAATATAACACATCCTGTGCTGAAAACGCACATTGATTAGTTAACAAGTATAATACAGTATTATTTATCATTTATGCATTATAATATTATGAACTAGGGCTGCAGCTCAGAAACAGTTATATTTACCATAATTTAAGATTTTTCATTCATTTAAAGTTTTTATGTATAGTGCTTTTCACAATAACTTACGTCACATAAACATATAGCCTAGTGCTTCTAAAAATGCTGTCTGTGTATGATACAACCATGTGTGTGTGTATATATAGCCTGTGTGTGTATCTTGTCCACAAAGTCCGTTTTTTAGGCATCACCTCTCAGGTCCTCGTAGGGTTGGCATTATCCCGGCTTGGATCAAGTGGCACTCTGCGATCTCTACAGGCCTTCGGATGGGTATCTCATGGAGGAATAGCTGTTCATTTTTTTGTTTGAACAGGAGATATGTCAATGTGACATGTATCCCTTATACAATTAACTCATGTGATGCATTATATGCTTTGCTGATAAATAAGTCCTTATAATCTAGTGTCCAACGTGAATCTTTTCATGTGGAAATGTGAATTGATTTACAAAAAATAATCAGAGCATTTCTCAGCAACAAATTTGAGCATTTTATGGTTTTGGGTTTATTTTTTTAGTTAGTCTGTGGACGAAACGTGCCATATAACAGCTTTTACACAATACATTATACAGTTGGCCTATATATTTTTTTAAATATGCAAAAGGCTATACCCCCTATTGAACTTCTTTTAAGGGCCAAGTGATTTCGCACATTTTTTACGGTCAGAATGACTCAAGAAATCAACATAAACATAACATAAAGGAATTATACATCTCAGAATAATATAATGATAACTTGTTCGAGCTAAAACTCTCAAAAATAAGTTAAACATATGAACATTGCTAATAAGTTTGAATGTTGGTCGTCGGCCGGAGGGGTCCGGGAGATCCAGGAGCTCCACTCCCAGCAACGATCGCAGCACAAATAAACTCGCTGAAACTTGTCGGAAGCCTCCAAGACCAGCAGCCAATCAGAACATGAGATCACACCAAAATGGGAGCCTATGGGATAACAGAAAACACAACAAGGAGGCGGGACAAAGAAAAAGACATGCAATACGCAATAAATAAATAAACTTCAGTCGCAACACTTGTAAATGATTATTTCTTTTTAATAAGTTAGCTTTTCCACTTGAATATGTTAAAATATTATTTATTGCAATAATGTTAAAGCTGCATTTGAGGCATTTGTGTCCTACATGAAATCATTATAATGATTTGGTGCATAAAAACATTTTTATTTTTTACTAACCCAAAACTACTCATGCATTCTGACTGTTATTTTGTTTTGTGTTACAATGTAAAAGTAATCAATGTCACACACACACAAGATAAAACAGAACAACTAAATATAACATTAAGTTATAAATCAGTCCTCTCAGGGGCATCAATATATTTATGCCTGATCACCGATCTTCTGCTCTTTCCATCATCCTGTCTCTTGCAAGAAGTTTCCACTTTGGATGCTGTGGCCAAGCTGATTTTTGTATCAGCATCTAAGTGAGACAAACAACAAAACATAAAAAATATATTCAGTTAAACAAAAAAGTCAGATTTTCATGTGTGCATTTTCTCTACCATTTGTACCTTAAGATTTCCAGAGTAAAGAATTTTTGGGGGAACTCAGGAAATAAAATATTTACAAAAGTTCCAGGATGATAAATTTCTAGATATTTCAACATTTAAATAAATTTAGGCTTAGATTATTTTTTATTTCAGGAAGCTCAGGTGGCAGCCGACATTTCGAAAACTTAGGCGGCGGCCATTCCGAAAACTCAGGCGGCGGTGGCCATTCTGGATGTACTGGCGGCAGTGGCTCTGGCAGCTCTGGCGCCAATGGCTCTGGCGGTGACTGAGGATCTGGCAGCTCTGGAAGTGACTGAGGATCTGGCAGCTCTGGAGGATCTGGCAGCTCTGGCAGTAACAGCTCTGGTGGTGGCAGCAGCTCTGGCAACTCAGGTGGCGGTGGCCATTCTGGTGGCTCAGGTGATGGTGTTTCAGGAACTATGGCAGGAACAGACTTGGAACAAGAAACCATCTTCTGAACAAGTGACAGACTGGCGTTTACCATATTGTGAGCTGGAGAACTGGAAGCGGCCATCTTGTGAGCTGGACATAGGAGTAAGGGTGATGCAAGCATAATGGTGCTAATGTGTTGAGCAGCAAGCCCCACGGTGAAGGGGGAACCAATGACTTGTAAAGCCACATGCAGGGCTTGTTGGAAAGACCCCCGAGGACCATAACGGATGAGTGTAGATTTTAGTGGTTCATTTAGTCCATGATAAAAGAAATCAAAGAGTTTACAGTCCAGGAGGGTGGTGTCATTGGCAATGTCCAGAAAAGGATTAATATGGTCCTCGAGGTAATTCGTACCTTGCCTTAATCTGACAAGACGTCCTGCTGAATCCATGTTTGGCCGAGTCTTCTGTAACACGTGGATTGACAGAGACAACGTTAGGATCAAAGTGCAGGTTTATTCGGTAGTCAGGCAAGCAAGGGTCAACACAGGTGCAAACAGATGAATAAGGGCAAATCCAGAATCGTAGTCACTATAACAGGCGAGAGGTCGGAAGGCAGGCAGTGAACAGGGACAAACAGACAAACTTGGCAAGGGTCAAAACACGGAGAAACAAGACTAAGGAAAATGCGTTGAATTGTCACTTTACAGGTAAACAAGACTCGGCCAGGAAGTGAGTGTGTGTGCTGTTAAAGTAGTGTGTGTAATCAGTCCAGAAGCTGCATCAGCTGTGGGAGTCTAATCAGTGGAGACTTGGAGCAGGTGTGTGTGTGTGTGTGGCATGACTGAATATGTAGTCCATAAGTTGTAGTCCATGTGAATGTGTGAAAGAGCCATTGATCAAGGGAGTATGATCGCTGGTGATCGTGACCCCCCCCCCCCTTCTGCTTGTGTCAACAGCTGTGGAACACACTGAAAAAGTTAGCGCACCTGTCATTTTGGCCTTTGTAAGTACATGATTTAACTGACCATCAAACATCTTGTTTGTTTATTGTGTTTCGACTAACTAATCAGACAAATTTTCAGTATCTTCAGGTAGCACATAACCAGTGGGACAGCTAGAACTTTATGGTGTGGCCACTGCTATTTTGGGGGTCACACAAACACAATGTAGCCTACTCATACAGTGCAAAGATTACATTTTAAAAAATAATTACTGTCAGTCAGCATAAAAAATATTTTAAAGAAACCAAAGAATCAGAGAGATATGTCATCATGTCCTACTATATTACATCATTGTACATGAACTAATTCAGAGTAAATACTGAATGTAAACTTGCCCACATCCTCATATTAGCTAAACACTAAATCCTGTAATTGAGACCGGCAATATGTAGCTAAACTTGCTGACGTATTTTCAACTTGCATCAGTTACATAAATCTCAAACATGGTTCGAAATTTTGACCATTTTGGTAGCATATGCGGCCAAAATTTTATCTATGCAACCTCAAAGTATATTAGGGAGCATTTGTGGGAGTGCATAAAATTGTTGCCGAGAGATCTGTTTTCACTGCAAAATGTTCACCGCATGCGCAGATTCAGGAGACAAACACAATTCATCTTTGCATATAAAAACACGACATGCAGCACTAAGGAATGGTTTAAAACAGTTGTCATGTGAACTTTCTATAATAAACAAAAGCCTGCAATGCTTACCCTGTAAAAGGCTGAAGATGAGAGAATGAAAATAACACTAACAGATTTTGTTTTAGAAACCATCTAGTTAATGTTACATGTAATTAGTAATCATGTTATGAATGTTAATTCCCCATTTACACTTTTCCAAATGTGAACAAAATACCTCTAGTGGCTTCAAGTCTACTATGAAAATAAGTAAAGCCATTCACTGTAAAGTCGGTGGGATTGGGTTTGCAAGTAACAGCATTTGTCGCATCTACACATTTTAAACACAAGAGGTTTTAATCCTTTATTCAATCATCACAATGTTGTCAGCTGTGCAAGTGGCAGCTATATGTAAAATGTAACACCATTTACACGACTGCAAAAGGGCTTGCATTCACTAAGATTAAACTAATATTGGAGCTTATGCCAAGATTGTTATTGGTATTAAGATGACGTATGCAAATATTAAGTTATATGTCAAAATCATCTGCAATATCAGACACCACCTGTGAGAACAGCGCAGTAATTATCTTTAATTCGGTTCAACTCATTCATGTTTGTTAGTTTTGATTAGTGTTGATTTCAAACTGCAATAAATCTGCTAATATAAAATTTGTAGTAACAGTGCTAAATTTTGGCTGGTGCTCCTAGATTTTTAAAAGTTAGGAGCACCAGTGATACCAAGCAAAAAGGTTAATTTTGAACCCTGTCAAATTTGTTATGGCTGTACAGTTTGTAAAAATATTAAATTAGCAGGCAAGCAACTTGTTAACATTATGGGTTTGTGAATCATGCGATCAATTGATTTATCCAGTTGGTCTGGAAAACGAAATCTGAGGATTTTTTTTTTCTGCTTATTCTATAGGCACCAAATACAAAAAACTCATGTGATCCTGTTTTCAACTCAAAATGGAATATAAAAACTAACAAAAATATAAATAAATGAAGATTTTAGCTTCAATCAAATTCAGAACTCATTCAGAATTCAGAATTAACTACGTGTGGGAGGCCATGAAATGGCCCTTTCTACCCATTGGTCAACCAAATATGTAATCGAAGGGTGTACTCAAAATAGGACTGACAAAATCTGAACTGTACCTGGCCCTGTTTAACTCCCATATCCCAGTTCGTTTGACAAATGTGAGCGCTTCGTGTTGTGGCAAGATTACTGCATGTATGCTAGGACAAGTGATAGAAGTGTATTGCGTACTGTCCAGAATAAATGAAATACCACGAGCATTACTAAAAAACAAATCACCTGTGAGGCTTTTAAAATCAGGCTTAAGTGCAATCAACTTACTAGACTGCAAATATTTACGTTTGTTTTCATCACATTTTGTCTTTACACACAAAATTAAAATGTTATAAAAACTAAATTAATGAACAGCTTTAAATTTAGTTTTCTGTATGGGTGAATTGCATGCATATTGTGGGTTCATCTGCTTGGCTCTAGCCTATGCAGAATATATATTTTATATTTATTTTTTATTAATTTATGTATTACTTTATTTAGTTTCTTGGTGCATTAAAGCAGATTCAGAACTTTTAGTTAATGTAATCTGAAGGACAATGGGAATGCACATGCTGGTTTCACAACTGTAACCACAAGATGTTTGTTTTACCTTGTTTTTATCTTGAAATCATTTTAATCTTGTCTTCTGGGTGGTCCTAGATTTGAAAATTGCTTGCATAAAATTAACTTCTTTCCATAAATGAAATGTCAATCAGCATCAGCAACTGTCAGGGGTGTCCAGTGCCACCCCAGCCACCCCTCTGTCTCTGCTACTGCACATAACATAATATACTGCTGTACTTTAAACATTTTGAGTAATATATCATTTTAAAATATATTCTTTTCATTTTTTTATTTTATTAGACTTAAGATTGTCTTCATCTGCCTGCTCGGTTCTTACAAGGTAAGTGAAGTTCTGTACCTGCCCCTAATTGTGTTCTCAGTAATGTCTTTTATTTATTTATTTTAATTTTATTTGGGACAGATGTCCAGTCAGGCTTTTCATTATCGATTTACAGGTCGGGGAAAATTATGAAAGCACTACAAATTGTGCAGTTTCTTCATTGTATTTAAACATATTTATTAAATTAAATTACATTAAAATCATTATCATTTTTATTCTATAATCTACTGACAACATAACTAAAGTAACATCCGAATAAATGTTACAAATTACACAATGTACACTCAACAACATTTTTGTTTTTGTTACATTTTTTTTATTAGTATTAGTTTATTAGATGATTTTTTTTTTCTATGTGAGCAAAGGGTCCTGTATGATAAAACTGCACATTTTGGCCTTTTATTGTAGGGAGCCAAAGGCACCCCTGTGCAATAATCATGTTGTCTAATAATAAAGAAAAATTATATGTTGCACTTGGGATGAATCTTGGCAAAGAAGTGCTCACTAACCCAGATTTAGACAAATGTGTGAGCAATATCTGAGAGAAATAGGCCTTTGTGTATATGAAAAAGTTTTAGATCTTTTAGTTCAGCTCATAAAAAATGGGAGCAATAACAAGTGTGTTGCATTTACATTGCTGTTGAGTGCACTGTAATGATTTTTGTATATTACATATTATTTACTGTAATATGAATTGTATTTTACTGTAGTATGCTACTGTATTTTAAAGTTTCATTGTGAAAATTACTGTATATTTTACAGTAAAGATTTACAACACTAAATACATATACAGCAAAATAAATAGTGCTGTAAATCTAAATACATTATTTTTGCTGCAATTGATTTACAGTAAGTTACTGGTGAACTGCTGCCAGTAAGTTACTGTAGATTTTACAGAATTTTTTTAAACAGTGTGTATTTGAAGAAAACAACAACTGGTCAGTTCGAAAGGAAACAAGTTTATTAAGGAAAAAAGAACTAGAATTTGAATACAATTTTTAATCTTCATGATGTTTCAATGCATTATTTTTAATTATTTGCAAATAAATGTAACTGTCAAAATGCTGTTTTCTGTTAAAGGCACAATATGTAAAATATTTTCATTAGTGTTATATACTTTACTGACTTATGTATTTACTTTATCCCCAAGAAATAAGCTGTTTTAAATATTGACATGTGTGACCTGTGTGGTGGAATAAACTATTATGTCACACACCCAATTTCCAGTTATGTTTAATTAAAACATGGAAACACCAAAACAGGCTTAAATATGTCTAATGTTTTATAACACTGCACAGAGCAGTAATATAACAGAACCCTAAAATGTATTCTGTATGATAAAACAGTGCTGCTTCATTACCACATGATCACAAACATAAGAGCTGTGATGTGCTTTTGTGCTGTGTCATGCCTGTTTTACCCTGTTTCATACAACCATGATAAGTTTTAAAAACTTTTTCACTGCAGGAGTACTCTAGGATGTAATGAAGACAATATATCCCATAATTCCACACAGTCGCAGTGACATGAAGCTACCTCTTAGCATTGTTAGTTGTCAATACAAACCATGTAGTGGTAAAAATTACATATTGTGCCTTTAAATGAGGAAGTATCAAGAAGTAATCGGATTCATCACTTCATCACAAGACTTCTTGAACAGAATAGTAACAGCTGGAGAGACAACTGAGAGCACAGAAAGACAGCAGATAAGAGCTGGCTCCTGTAAGGTATTATCCAAATAAACAACATTCTCCCCTACTCCTGCACTTCAAATCAGAAGAATGTCCATTTATACTGACCCTCTGGTCACGATTAAATCTTTTTTGTGTGTGTGTTTTTTGAGATATATATAAAATAAAGCTTCTTTATTTTGATCTCTTGTCAAGACAAGATCTAAAACAGATCTAAACAAGAATTAAGCCAAAGGAAGTTATATAACTCTTATTTTCATCCACAATCTTAATTCTCTTTCTTAGATTTCACTCCTCAGAGCATCTGACATCATGTACCTCACAGATAAAACATAAGTTAAGGCTTCCGCTACTGTAATACACCTAAAAAATGATTTGCCATAAAACTCGGAAAGGACTCGTTTTTCTCTCGTCAACGGCATGGAAAGAGTTAAGCGAAATCATTTATCGATTTGGCACACATTAAAATACCAACCATACATGTAAAGCACAAATAATGTCCTTCGATTTGGTTTTGTCCAGCGGCCGTCATGCTTGAAAAAATCTCCATCACTGTAAGCTGCTTGTCTGATCCACTGCTCTGTTTGTTAAATGTTTGCTTCCACATTTATTGTAGTCTAAAGTGCGTCAAACACACAAAACGCCCAATTCGTGCCATGTTATTCACTCAATTTGCACCACATGATGTCTATTCGCTTCTTTGCATTGACTTCACCTGTAAATCGTTTGTGCTTCATCTGCATTTGCTTTCTGCACAGACTACAAAACTATTTCCCCCAACTTCCATGTAATGCAATGATTGTGAGGGTGCAGGTGACATGTCATTTTTCAAGAGACACTTGAAGACATCACGCAGGCTGTGTATGCAACGTCTATGTAAAAAAAAAAGTCATATAAAACATTCTTTCATTTTCTTTTCAGCTTAGTCCCTTTATTAATCTAGGGTCGCCACAGCGGAATGAACCGTCTACTTATCCAGCAAACGTTTTACGCACTACGGACAATTTAGCTTACCTAATAACTCACACTTCTGTAATAAATTAAAATGATACAAACTGTTTTTTTAAGTAGTAAATTTCTGTCAATTTCCCATGTGCAGGGGTAGAGAGCAGAACAGGGTTTGATTCACAGTTTATTGGTAATTTTTATTTAAATTTTATTTTTTTAAGTTTTTGTTTGGCTATAGCTGCTAATCATTTGACTGTATTTTGTCTTCATTTACTTTTTAAAGACACCTGTAGGATCGTTAAAATAACCTCCAATTATCTTAAGAACTGGAGGAAGGTCAATTCCATGGTGTCGAAACTAGCGGAGGATGACGGTGAAGAAGAGTCCATGGATGACCAGAACATGCCCCATAAGGATGATGAGATTGACACAGTGAATGACGACAGGGATGAAGAAAGATACAGTGTTGAAAGGTCTGACACAGAAAATGTATTGGAAGATACACCTGATATGGCTGATGCAAGCCTAGATGAAAACAATCTGGACATATGTAGTGATTTGGCAGATTGGGCAGTGACCAATAACCAGTCACACAAATCCCTCAACGACTTGCTCAAAATTCTTCGGAAACATGGGCACAATGATCTGCCGAAGGACTCACGTACACTTCTTTCCACTCCAAAAGTTGTGGAGCACCAGGCAAAATGTAACGGGCAATACATATATTATGGTTTGGAAAGTGGTTTACGTCACACACTTCAACAGTGCCCAGAGTCAACTGATCACATTGATGTCACCATAAATGTGGATGGTGTTCCAATCTTCAAATCTAGTCCTGTTCAGTTCTGGCCAATGCTGGCAAAGGTTGATGGATTTGAGCCTTTTACTGTCTGCCTATTTAGTGGCACAACAAAACCAGAACCAGTGGAAGCTTATGTCCAAGACCTGGTTGAGGAAATTAAGAGGCTCAGGGAGAATGGAATCCAGCACAATGGAACTGTTACACATATACGCATAAAAGCATTTATTTGTGATGCTCCAGCAAGAGCATTCCTGAAAAGCATAATTTACCACACTGGATACCACAGCTGTGAGAGGTGTGAAGTGGAAGGTGAATGAGCAGGGAAAGTAGTATTCAATAGCAAGGATACATTCCCAAGCAGGACAGATGAAAAGTTTGAACATGTGGCCTACAGTGAAAAACATCAAAATGGGGAGACACCACTGATCACAGCAGGCATCCCATGTGTCAGCTCTTTTGTGCTTAACTATATGCACCTTGTTTGCCTTGGGGTAGTGAGGCACATCCTTTCTTACCTGTGCAGGATCCCTAACCCTCGAAGACTCTCTCCGAGACAGAAAGCTGAAATCTCCAGTGAACTGATTAGACTGAGGACCGCAATGCCCAGTGAGATGTCAAGGAAGCCCAGATCCCTTCAGGAACTGGAGAGATGGAAAGCCACTGAGTTCCGTCAGTTTTTGCTTTATACCGGACCAGTGGTACTCCAAGGAATTGTGGACCCGGATGCAAGTGGCAAAGCGCATGGCAGAAAAGGAGAATGCACAAAAAAGTACAAAACAGAAGCAAACTCTTCAGAATCCAGTGTCAGGAAAGCAGAGGGACAGCTGCTTTTTGCTCCAAGATGGCAGTGTAGCTTTTCTGACTGAAAAAAAAGCAGATGGCAAACTGGTTTGCAGTGTCTATCCCGCTCACCAAACCTCCAATGTTTTTGAAAAGCCTTGTCAGTCTAAACTCCTGAACATTGGATTCATTTGCAGTACCCGCAGCATGGCTACAACACAGCTACTACAAATTGAAGATTTGAAAGCAAAATCTGTGTGTCTACCACATCGTGGAGGACTTGCCATCTTCCCAATGTTGCATTATACAGAATGAGAAAAGAACCACCTTTTTGGTGAGGGATTTTGACAGAGCTATTCTTGGATGGAGCCCTACTTTCCAATTCGTATGGTTAGCACTGTTTCTCTTAATCAGAATCTCAAGTCTGCAGATCCCATAGACATATTCCATGTTCTAAGTAAGTACAACATTCTCAAGATAGTTTACAGCAAGATAAATTGAACCTCCTTACTTTCATTCTAAGTCTGATGGGCAGACTGAGAGTTTAATTAAGAAGTTGAGATGGTCCTGCAGTGCATATCAGTTTGTGGTACCAATAATCCTGAGTCTAAGTCTGAATATTCCCATAATTGTCACGGATTGGCCAGGCTCTTCCACCAGCATCACGCAAAGATCACCATCACCTGAGTATTAACCACACACAGCTGCACCCAATCACATATAGGCACTATATAAGCACACACCTCACTTCACTCAGTGTCCGGTCTCGTTCCTACGAAGCGGACTCTGAGTGAACACCTCCTGGTAATCACTAACACTCGATCTCAGTATATTGTACTTATCTGCTCTCTGTCTCTCCTAGTTTGTCCAGTGTTCCCGGTATCCTGTCTGCCTTGTTTGTCCTCAGTCTGTCTTCCCCGCAAGCCCTCTGGTGTGTGCATTCGGTCTCCCTCAGTATCAGTCATCCAGCCTGCCACCAAGGATCATCCGCACAACCGGACTCCACTCACTTCTCCTCCGTTCTCCTTATGTGCTCATGTGTTGCAAATAAACATTGTTAATAATTCACTCACCTTCCTTGTCCGTCTGCTTCCCATAACAGAAGACCGGACCTCTACAATCAACAGCATGAGCACTCACGATCCCATTCAGGAGTTGGTGGACTCGCTAAAGAGAGTTTTATTGCCATCTACTCCACTTCCCGAAGCACCACCAGCACCGAGCACTTCTTCACCGTCCACCCACTCATCCAGTCCCATGGCTCGACCAGCGCCCTACTCTGGCGGGGCGGAGGAGTGCAATGGATTCCTTCTACAATGTTCTTTGATATTCACCATGCAACCTGAATTATATCCCAAAGATCGGTCGAAAATCGCGTTCATCATCTCCCTTCTCTCTGGGTCGGCTCTTCGGTGGGCAGAAACCATCTGGCAACAGTCTGGGCCGGTAACCAGCTCCATTCAAGCTTTCATCAAGTACTTTAAAGAGGTTTTTGGTCGCGCAGATGCGGAAGTAGCAGCTGGAGAACAGTTATACCATCTCAAACAGGGAGCCATGTCCACTCAGGATTATGCGCTCCGGTTCCGTACTCTGGCTGCTGCTAGCGGATGGAATGAGCGATCTCTCCTCACCACCTACCGGCTCGGACTGGAGCCCAGCCTCCGACTACAGCTAGCAGCCCTCGACGATACCTTGGGGTTGGAGAAATTCATCCAACAATCTCTCCGCTGTTCAGATCGTCTGAGGGCCTACCAGCACGATCTTCCACCTGTACCCCAAGCACTCCTCCGTTCGCCAGAGCCAGCAGTCCCTCCAGAACCGTAACCAATGATTGTGGAATCTGGTAGACTCACCATCACTGAGCGACAGAGGAGGCTGACCCGGGGTCTATGTATGTACTGTGGGGCCGAAGGACATGTCAGGCTGGACTGTCCCATTCGTCCAGCACGTCCCTTGGTGAGTGTATTCAGTTCTCCCATTGAAAAAATGCATCCTCTCACCACCAATGTCCAGTTAACTACCCCTTCTGTATCTGTTTCAGTCACGGCCCTCATCGACTCCGGGTCAGCTGGAAATTTCATCTCGTACGCCCTCTGTCGCCAGCTCCAACTTAACACCGAGGCCTCGACGCACGTCTACCAGATCCAACCCATAACCAACGCAATCCATTCCCAGGCACGTATCCATCGCAAATGTGAATCTATCAATCTCCAAGTGGGATTGCTCCACAAGGAGGAGATCCAATTTCTGGTTCTGGAGGGTGCATCTATGGACATCATTCTAGGGCGTCCGTGGCTGGTGAAGCACGATCCCATCCTCTCTTGGGGCACAGGAGAGATAAGAAAATGGGGTGAAGACTGCAAATCCAGATGTTTTCCCGACCTACCTGTTCAACTTCAGAAACCCCTTACTATCTATGTCACGTCTGTCGAAAGTCCAGTCAATAAACGATCCATTCAAATCCCAAAGATCTACTCCGCATATGAAGACGTTTTTTGCCCCAAGAGAGCTTCCCAGCTACCTCCACATCGGCCATGGGACTGCGCCATAGACCTGCTGCCAGACGCTCCTATGCCCAAAGGTAGGATCTACCCGTTGTCCCTTCCGGAAACTAAGGCCATGGAGGAGTATAGTCAGGAAGCACTGAGTCAGGGGTATATCCGCCAGTCCACGTCACCTGCTGCCTCAAGCTTTTTCTTTGTGGCCAAGAAGGATGGAGGGCTGCGTTCTTGCATCGACTATCGAGTTCTGAATCAAGGAACAATTAAGTTCCGGTATCCCCTTCCTCTCGTCCCTGCGGCCCTGGAACAACTCCGATCCGCCAAGGTATTCACGAAGTTGGACCTCCGCAGCGCATACAATCTGGTTAGAATACGTGAGGGGGACGAGTGGAAGACGGCGTTTGTGACCCCTACAGGGCACTACGAATACCTGGTCATGCCCTATGGTCTGGTCAACGCCCCCTCCGTATTCCAGCACTTCATTCACGAAGTCCTCCGGGAGTTCCTCCATATCTCCGTCATAGTCTACATTGATGACATCCTGATTTACTCCCGGAGTGAGGCCGAACACCGCCACCACGTTGCGGAGGTCCTACAAACCCTCAGAGACCATCAATTGTACCTCAAGGCTGAAAAATGCTCCTTCCACCTACCGTCTGTTCAGTTCTTGGGGTACATCATTGATCATGAAGGGGTTCGCATGGACGAGGGGAAGGTCACTGCCGTTGTCTCCTGGCCAAAACCAACAACTATTAAAGAACTCCAACGATTTCTAGGGTTTGCCAATTTCTATAGACGTTTCATCCACAACTACAGTCTCATTACCGCTCCTCTTACCAACCTACTCAAAAAACAACCCAAGAAACTCTCCTGGCCTCCCGAAGCCGACGCAGCCTTCCAAGCCCTCAAACAATCCTTCACTCAAGCTCCACTCCTGACTCACCCAGATCCTGAAATCCCGTTCGTGGTCGAGGTAGATGCCTCGACAACTGGAGTGGGAGCCATCCTATCACAACATCATGGTACACCAGCATTACTCCATCCATGCGCCTATTTCTCCAGGAAGCTCAGCCCGGCGGAGAGAAACTATGACATCGGAAATCGGGAGCTATTGGCTATAAAGCTTGCCCTGGAAGAATGGCGACACTGGCTGGAGGGAGCCAAACATCCTTTCCAGGTGATTACAGACCATAAAAATCTCCAGTACCTCAAAGAAGCCAAAAGACTCTGTCCTCGTCAGGCTCGATGGTCCCTGTTCTTCTCCGGATTCCAATTCTCAATATCTTACCGACCTGGGTCAAAGAACATCTGAGCGGACGCACTTTCCCGTATATATGATCAGCCGGAAATCATGGAGACCCCAGCCAGAATCCTCCCAGAACAGATCACGGTCTGTCCAATCACCTGGTCCGCTCCTACAGTCATCGCCACTCCCGAATCCAGGACTCCGCCGGGCTGTCCCCCCAATCGTCGCTTCATTCCTGAAAACCAACGGGTAGATCTGATTCATTCCACCCATACATCTTTGGGCACAGGGCATCCCGGGACCAACAACACCCTCTCGCTGCTATCCCAACGCTTTTGGTGGCCGCACATGGCGAGGGATGTGAGGAGATACGTTCAAGGCTGTAGAGAGTGCGCTATGTCAAAGAGTCCTCGCCACCTACCTGCAGGTAAACTCCATCCCTTGCCCATGCCAAACCGCCCCTGGTCACACCTAGGAGTTGACTTCATGACAGATCTCCCATCATCTGAAGGTAATACCTGCATTTTAGTCATTGTCGATCGATTTTCCAAATTCTGCCGTCTGATTCCCTTGAAGGGTCTGCCCACAGCCCTAGAAACCGCCGAAACCCTATTCAACCATGTCTTCCGATGCTTTGGGTTACCTGAAGACATAGTCTCGGACCGAGGATCCCAGTTCATCTCCAGACTATGGAAAGCCTTCTTCAGACTCCTAGGTGTGACCGTCAGCCTCTCGTCTGGCTATCATCCACAGACCAACGGCCAGACAGAGAGGAAGATCCAAGAAGTGGGGCGGTTCCTCAGAACATTCTGTCACGGTCATCAAAACTCCTGGAGCCAGTTTCTGGGCTGGGCGGAATACGCCCAGAATTCCCTGCGGCAACCTACCACCGGACTTACGCCATTCCAGTGTATTCTGGGCTTCCAACCTCCACTATTTCCCTGGGATGGCGAACCTTCTGATGTCCCCGCAGTGGATTACTGGTTCCGGGAGAGCGAGAGGGTCTGGGACGATGCTCATCACCATCTCCAGAGGGCAGTTCGCAGAGCCAAGGAGGTCTCCGACAAGAGGAGGATTCCAGGTCCTAGCTATGCGCCGGGGCAGAAAGTTTGGCTCTCCACCAGAGACATCCGCTTGCGACTGCCCTCCCGAAAACTTAGTCCCAGATTTGTTGGTCCCTTCACCATCCTGGAGCAGGTCAACCCCGTCACGTTTAAGTTACAGTTACCACCACAATATAGGATCCACCCCACATTCCACGTTTCACTCCTCAAACCCTTTCACGACCCTCTGATTCCCTCCACAGAGCCTGGCCATGAAGAGGAACCTCCTCCCCCACTGATGTCGGAAGTCGGATCTATCTACAAGATCAAGGACCTTCTACGGTCCCGACGTCGTGGTGGTCAGCTGGAATATCTTGTCGACTGGGAGGGATACGGTCCGGAGGAGAGATCTTGGGTCCCCAGATCAGATATATTAGATCCTGCACTTATGGAAGAGTTCCACTCCAATCACCCCGAGTTTCCAGCACCTCGTGGACGTGGTAGACCACCACGGCGTCGGAGGTATAGGCCCTCAGGAGCGGGCCCTGGGGAGGGGGGGTAATGTCACGGATTGGCCAGGCTCTTCCACCAGCATCACGCAAAGATCACCATCACCTGAGTATTAACCACATACAGCTGCACCCAATCACATATAGGCACTATATAAGCACACACCTCACTTCACTCAGTGTCCGGTCTCGTTCCTACGAAGCGGACTCTGAGTGAACACCTCCTGGTAATCACTAACACTCGATCTCAGTATATTGTACTTATCTGCTCTCTGTCTCTCCTAGTTTGTCCAGTGTTCCCGGTATCCTGTCTGCCTTGTTTGTCCTCAGTCTGTCTTCCCCGCAAGCCCTCTGGTGTGTGCATTCGGTCTCCCTCAGTATCAGTCATCCAGCCTGCCACCAAGGATCATCCGCACAACCGGACTCCACTCACTTCTCCTCCGTTCTCCTTATGTGCTCATGTGTTGCAAATAAACATTGTTAATAATTCACTCACCTTCCTTGTCCGTCTGCTTCCCATAACAATAATACTCTCCGCTACTCAGCCACAGGAATGTCTCCCTTTGAGTGTCAATTCGTATATGCTCCTCCACTATTTCCCAAGCAAGGTCCATTGGCTCTGCTGTCATATGTGATGGAGTAGTGCCAGATTCTAAATACTCAAAGCATCCTAAGAGTATCAACTGCAGACTAACTGCAAACACAGACCTGCCCCCAACCTGCTTCTTTGTCAAATGGTTTGACTTTGTACCAAGAACTTTGTACTGCTTTGTGGCAGAATTGCTGTTTCTCACACCCGAGACTGAGGTTCAAGCCTCAGGTCTTACAGAATTATTTATTTATTTGCTCAAGTTGACTCTTTTTAGTTGCAGACATGGTTTTTGCAAGAGCAGTTTGGATCGAGGATGACAAACATTTTGAAGGTGTGATCCCAAGAAACTGGATAGAGGAAGCAGAGAAAATTGTGAGATGGCCAAAAGCCCCTATAAATATATGCTGGCCAAAAGTCAGCATATTAAAAAAAATTAATTCAATGGAGGACTGGCTGACTTTCCGGCTTGTTAAAATAAAAAAGACATCAGGTATGATGACACTTTTAGTATATTTGTTTTATTAATCTGTATGTTTTTTGAGGATCAATATTATGTAAGTATTTGTTCATGTGTCTATCTCTCTTGTGCTTCTTTTCAGTTTGTTAGTAAGTAATATTTAGGCCTAATTCCAATTTTACCCCTTGTTTTGTGTTTCACATGAAGGGTTAGGGCTGTCCTAATTCTCTTCATCTTGAAGGCACAGGGCTAAGGTGAAGAGTTAGATAGCCCTTTAAACAGATTTTCCAGGACCACACAGAAACCAAGAGATTCCCAAAAAGTTCCCAAATACACCAACTGCAATGGCAACATGGCTGCTCATGCGAGTCAGGAGATGCACACATTTATTTAATTTTATTTAATTTTTTTTTTTTTGCAGTATTAAATTTTTTTACAACAAACAAGCATAAAACATTTTTTAACAAAAATAAAATAATAATAATAATTATGCAAAAATGAAACAAAATCAGTGGTTTAAAAAACAGGAAATTTACAGAATATAAAATGCATCACTAACAATAAATAAATAAACATGCAAGTGTATATTCACAGCATGTCTTAATTAAATATATACATTTGACTTATTTATTCAATTTATTAGCTGTGCTTTCCTTATAGGCCTCGGTATACATCAAACAAAATCAAAGAATAAATTCAGAGCACCCCAGGAAGTGATCCCATACTGTAGATTGCCATTATAACAGGGCCAGATCTTTGCATAGCATATCTTTGCATATCTAGCATATCTAGAGAGAGGGGAGAGGGCTTATTGCTCTCAAACAAACAATTGCACACAAGTTTCTCATTGAATACTCTGTAACCATGCCCTAGCAAAAAAAAAAAAAAAAAAAAAAAAAAAAAATTAGCTCCTTGGCAACAAACTCTATTGATTTCCATTCAGACTTCAAAAGACATCTTTGGATTAGAGTGTAATAGAAACATGAAAGTTTCAATCCTCCGCTGATTTGCTGGGCCTCTAGAATAAGAAAGATTTAGGTTTAAGAGAATGTGGAGCATGATCAGAGATGACAATAGCAGAATATACAGAAGTATAACTTATAAAAGAAGTATAGAAGTATAGTATAAAAGGTAAGAGAGCTGTGTTTAAGAAAAATAATCAATGTGTGAATAAGATTGATGAACACTGGAAAAAAAGAAAAATCTTTTCATGATGGATTGAGAAAGTGCCATGGGTCAACGCATCCAACCTGATCCGTGAAAGATGACACTGCCTTGACTATAGCAATTTCCTTTAAAGTTTGAGAATTCGACTGATCAAGCCTTGGGTCCATAACACAATTAAGTATAAAATAACAGGAGTTTAAAATACAAGAAAAAAAAGAGAAGTAAAAAAGCAGGGTTATCCTGTTTGGGGCAGAAATGTTTACCAACACCACTGCCATATGAAAAAGACTAGTTCACAATTTTGAAACCAAAATTGACCTCCAATGCTAATTTTTAGGTTAAGTTTTACACCTGCAATTCCATAATTTCTTTTAATATATTAATTTTGACACACAAACACATTGTTTTGTAGAGATTGAGAAAGACTGTGAAATGTATGATGTGACAATGTCATGCATCATCATCCCAAACTGAGCATGACATTGTCACCACTATGCCAGATGAGAAGAGGAAAAGATTAATAAAAAAGAGAACATATAATGATTATATTAATGGTAAGTGCATAAATATTCTTCAAAATATTTGTATATATATTTATACATAAATTATATATTATTAAAAATGTAAGCTAACACATGTGACACTTCCAGGGCCTTTTATCTCAGAAGATGATGCCGCAAAAGTTACTAAAAAGACAAGTGAGGGGAAATACATTTCTTGAACCTTGTATATATTAGGTTTCATGTTTTATGTGTGTGAAATTAACGTTTATCACTGATAAAGTGTGAACAGTGATGTATAAATACCTTCTTTGACTGTTTATGTAGATAAAAATACAGGTTTGCAGGCTTTTCCAAAACCACCTGAGCTACCAAAAACTTGCCTATAAAAAAAAAAAAAAAATATATATATATATATATATATATATATATATATATATATATATATATATATATATATATATATCCATATTTTTGTTCAGAAGGACAGCAAACTATGTGCATTCTTTACATTAGCAAATATAAATTAGAATTTTTATTATTTCTGGGTTTTTTTTTTTTTTTACAGGTTTGAGATGACTACGATTCCATAACCATTCAAGAGCACCTCAGTTCACTTGTTCCCAACATGTTTGTGGACAACCAATCCAGGGATGAAGGTCACAAGAAAGCTGAAATAGCCATAGAGAGAGCAAATGCACTTTTTGGAGCAGATTCTTGCACCTACTGTACCTCATGGGCCGCATCTATGCACTGGAACTAAACTATCCAAAGAAACTCAAATACAACTTTGAGGTCTTTCATAAGGGCTTCTTCAAGCTTGATGACAAACAGTAACTTGTTCCCCAACGTCCACGATCTCAAGGTCAGCTTATTGGCCTAAAAGCCGTACAGACATTGTTGATAGTAGCGGGATTTTGTTGGGTCACTTCAGTTAAATTGTACTGTTCAGATTCTTCAGGTTTACCAAAAGCACCTTTTTGAAATTACATTTTTTACATTTGGACCATACTTGTGGGTCAGTTGAAGGGTTAGTTCACCAAAAAAAGATTTTTTTTATTTTACTGTTTTGTCTCCCTAAAGTGGTTTCAAACCTTTGTTTCTTTCTTAGTGCTTTTCTATAGTGCATATGTTTAGTAGGATGTATTTTAAAAAAAAAAGTCCAATCCAAAAAAAGTTTAGTTTTCTGTGAAGATTTTTTACTCGCTTGTTTACAATGCTTATGTTACTGTTTTGGTTGCAGTTAATGATTAATAAACACAAGCACTATTGTGTAGAAAATAGTCTGAACCATCCATATTACGTCCTTTGTATTCTATCATTTTATGTTTTGATGGAGTAAAAAAATGGTATGTTGAAATGTATATTGAAGAAAAAAATGAAAAAAATAAAACATTTTTCACATATCCTGTCATTTCTTTAAAACATTTGCCAGCTTTATGTAATATTTTGCGTGAGTAGTCTACTCCTACTTAAAATTTGTAATATAAACAATTAAAAAAAAAGATGTTGGTTTCAATACAAAATGCAAGTTTATAACTCATTAGGTTATGTAGATCCCACACACAAAATAATGGTTAGAGAAATAGAAAAATTAAGTTAAGTTTATGTGAAGATTTTATTTTGACAAATATAAAAATGAAGTAAGTTCTACAAGGCCTAGTATTGTTTTATCTACATAATAAAGCTATGCAAAAAATATCATTAAATTTTTTAAGTAAATGAAGCAGAAAATTTTTATCAGCGTACTTGCTCTTCGAATATTTTATTGAGTTCCGCTTTAACTTCTTTGATCTTAATAAAAATATCTGGATCTTTTTTATTACCATATTTAATCTCTAATTCTTTAAGTTGTATATTCAGATTATTTATGTAATTCATTTTTTTTTCCTTGATCCCCACATTATAAGGTTGCCTCACATAACAGCTTTAGCTGTGTCCCATAGGATATAAGGTGACATCTCTCCATTATCATTATGTTTTAAATATTCTAATAGTTCTTTTTTAACAGATTCTACATGTTAAATCATTCAAATGATTAGGGTTAAATCGCCAAATTGTCTTTTTGGGTTTATTGTCCAGGTACACTGTTAAATATTCTCCTGCATGATCTGAGATGTCTCTTGTTCCTATTTTAGTCTTTTATTTTATGTTGATCTGACCCAAACATAAAAAAATAATCAATTCTAGAATGGGACATGTGGGTGGAAGTATATTCTTTTTTAAAAGGGTATATGTCTCTCCCTACATCTATTAAGCCTAATTCTTTCATCATAAATCTTATTTGTCTAGTTTCTTGACTAATTTTCTTAGAAGATGAGTCCAATTTAGGCTGAAGTTGTACATTCCAGTCTCCCCCACAGATCAGCGTACCTGATGCCTCCTTGGCTACATTAGTAAATATTTTTTGAGAAATGCTTGGTCTTTTTCAGGTGGTCTATTTATATTAACTAATGTAACTTTGATTTGGTCGATAGTTCCTTTTATAAGGTTATATCGACCTTCTTTATCAGTAATCTTAGAAATTAATTGAAAGTTGATTTTACTTGAGATTAATGTCATTACTCCTCGTTTACAACCTTTATTATATGAGGAAAAGAAAACCTTAAATCCCATTTTTTCTACTTTCTTTTGTTCTGTTTGCAGAAAGATGTTTCTATTGCCAGAAGATTATCTGTTGCTTTTCTCTTTTCATTTTAGCCACGAGTTTGCTTCTTTTAATCGGATTTAGTAACCCATTAATATTCAAAGTAATTACTCTATATTCCTGTTTTTGCATATACTATAATCAGATGTTATTGTGAAGATCATGGTGACCGGAACATGGAAAACACAAACATGAATATCTTGAACCACATAAAAAAAAGAAAAAGGTCTCCAAACCTTGAAGTCTTAAATAACTTCTTAATGTGAGGGGAAAGCTTTCCTTCTCTAAAGAGCCACTCCTTGCTGTGCCTATTGCACAAAAAAATGTTAACGAATACAATCAGTGCCCATATCTGGCATTATTATATTCTTGTATTTCTGGCTAGGTTTTCAAGTTATATATTTCTACTAATTATAGCAAGGGATTTTAAATGCATAAATTAGAATCCCTTTATGTCTTCCTACCAGTAAGTTACTCAATGACTTGAGTCTTGGTGTGCTTTAATCGTTCATCTTGTGTCGTTGGTCAGTACGGTTAAATACCCTTCTTCCTTCAAACGATTTAAATGTCCATCATCGGTGAATTAAGTCAAGAAGTTTTACCAGTCTCTCAGAGTTCTTTGTTAGGAACTGTCAGGTTTTACCCTTCTTTCAAATGGGGCTAGTGTTGTCCCTTTGTAATTCACATAGTTTTTCCCAGATCTTCACTGGATGTTTTTCCTTACTTTTCCTCCATGCCACTCCTTTTGCCAAGGCCTTTGTTTCACTTTCCCAGAGATCCCTTTAATAGTTTCTTCTTTGCTGTTTATCAGTCCTTTTTCTTTCAGATCTCTTGATGCCTCCGTCATCGAATTGTACATGACCAGCCCGTTTTCCAGAAAGATTATACATTTCGCTGGCGATGGTGTTTGGAACTTATCCCCTTTTCTTTCAGAATTTTTCTTAAAGGAGCAAAAGCCCGTCTTTTCTGTTGGATCTCAGGTGGGTAGTCTTGGTCAAAGAAAATCCTTTCATCTTTCCAGTGTATTACTTTCTTTCTCCATGCGGAGGACCAGTTTCTTCGTTTTGTATTCCAGGAAGAATACCACATTTAGGGTGGCGTCAGCGGGTGGTTTTTGTCCGAGTGCCCGGTAACACCATTGGCTTTTAAGGTTCAATTAGTCGAGTGACCGCTCCGTTTTGATAATCATTTCCACCAAGTCTTGGATATTATTCCATTCGCTTCCTTCCGGGATTCTAAATATCCGAATATTATTTCTACGTGATTCTAGATCTAACAGTTTCTCATGTAAATTTTCTTGAATTTGGATGGTTTGATCAAGCATTTCTTTCATCTCAGCAATGTTCTCCTCCAATTCTCCAACTCGCTTCTCCACTTCGTTGACCTGCCATTGCATTTAGATCCGTGATAAGTTTTTAATAGACTTCTTTTTTAAAGTTACTAAGTTCCATTTTCACATGTTTTGCGAGAGAATCTTGGAAGGCAGTTAAATCGCATTTAATGTCCATCTGGAAAGCTTTGATGTCCGTATGTATTGCTGCAATGCTAGCTGACAGACTATCAGCTATCCCGTCCGTCTCTGATTTTTCATCTGTTGATTTCTCATTTTTTTCAGGTTTCAATGGTTGTTTTTGTCCCCCTCCATGTTATTTAAATATGGTTTAGGTTATCATATATGATGTAAAAAGGAGGATTAAAACCAGTGTGTATGGGAGCGCTCTTTCTATGCTGCTACATGTGTCGACGCCATACCGGAAACCATCCTATTTGTTTCTTAAGCTGCCCCAAATTAGTGAAACTCTGTACACACCGATCATGTCTAGGGTTACTCTCCAGTGTGAATCCTCTTGTGCCGTTTCAATTCTGCAGCTGTAATAAAAGTCTTCTCACACTCCAAGCACATATACTCTCTCACACCAGTGTGGATCTTTGTGTGTTTATTAAGGTATGATGATTGGCTGAAACTCTTCCCACACTGAGTGCATGTGAATGGTTTTTCTCTGGTGTGGATCTTCATGTGTCTATAAAGCGTTGATGATAAGCTGAAACTCTTCCCACACTGGTTGCATGTGAATGGTTTCTCTCCACTGTGGATCATCATGTGTTTATTAAGGGATGATAATTGGCTGAAACTCTTCCCACACTGGTTGCATGTGAATGGTTTCTCTCCAGTGTGGATCATCATGTGTTGATTAAGGTGTGATGAGTGGATGAAACTCTTCCCACAATGAGGGCATGTGAATGGTTTCTCTCCGGTGTGGATCATCTTGTGTTGATTAAGGTGTGATGATTTGCTGAAACTCTTCCCACACTGAGTGCATGTGAATGGTTTCTCTCCAGTGTGGATCCTCATGTGTTTATTAAGGTATGATGATTGGCTGAAACTCTTCCCACAATGAGTGCATGCGAATGGTTTCTCTCCTGTGTGGATCATCATGTGAATCTTAAGTTTGCTTTTGCTTGCCAAACTCTTTCCACACTGAGTGCAGGTAAAACAACTCTTGTCTCTCACTTTTAAAATATCATCAGTCTCTAAATGAGTTTTTTCCTCAATTTTGACATGCTGTTCCTCCTCTTTACTCTCCTCATAGTCTTTAATTAGGTCTGAAATAAATAAACAGTTCAGTTTTTAGTAAATCATTAAAATTCTCATCAAAAGCTGAAGTAAAACGGCACTAAAAACATTAGCTACACAAACCTTAATTTTGATGCACATTAAATGTAAAAACATAGCAGATCATATTTAGATTAATCTTGTCATATCAACCTCCTGGGGTCCATTACACACATACACATTTAAGCAGATTCTTATATGAATGATTTTTGGTCATATTGATGAGACATAAATTTGAAAGCTGTAAATGGCCAGGTTTTTTTTATTGGTATATATTCGTAATCATAACAAAACAACATGTTTTTGTAAAACTTGTAAAGCAGATAAGAAATGCTTTCTCCTTCTATGCCTGACTGGTAAACCTGTCAGGAATAAACAGCTGAATCTCTGCAAATATTTGCCTCACAGACATGAAACATCTGCATAAAGCTTTAAATCTTCACCTTTAAATTACAAATGTTCTAAGGGTTAATAATCTGCATGTAACGAATGCAGTGCAGAATTCTAATAATTTACGGTCTCAGATCATCAAACAAATGTAAATATTAGTCAAAGATAACACAATTAAATACATTGTGCAGTTTTTAAATGAAGGTTTTTATTCTTAAAAGACAAAGTACTGAACTGCATAGCCTTGTGTGAAAATGTTTTTCCCCCATTTAAACAACTTTAATTTATCACACCAACTTCAAGTTCTCTAGCCACACCCAGACCTGATTACTACCACACGTTTGCAATCAAGAAATCACCTAAGTAGGACCTGTCTGACATTGTGAAGTTGACCAAAAGAGCCTCAAAAGCTAGACATCATGCCAAAATCTAAAGACATTTAAACACAACAGAGAAAGAAAATACTTATGTCATGAGTAATAAAAAAGAAAAAAAAGAGTGAACTCAAATGCAGAAAAACAACAAGACTTTGAGGAGTGAGTCCCGAAAAAAGTCAAAGTCAAAGTAAACACCCAGTCGGGTGAGCGCTAAGTAAGTGCCGTGGGAAAAAAACAACAACCAGACACTCGCTCACTAGCAGTCCTGGACACAAATACAGGGTGAGTAACAAAATAATATGCACACAAACGATGGATAACATACTGACAAACGAAGAGAAATGAAGTGGTATAAACAGGAAAAAGGGAAATGAGAGCTCCTGTGACTGCAAATAAAAGCAGATGACAAGAGATAATCTGTAACCCAGAACAGGAGGAGTGAGCAAAAGCATGAGGTATGGTGGCAGTACCCCCTCTCTCAAGAACGGCCCCTGGCATTCCCTTAAAATGCACTATGGACCTGATGAAACTGATCAATGAGAGAGGTCCGGAATATTCAGAGCTGGAATCCAACATCTCTCCTCTGGACTTCCTTTCAGTCTACCCGATACTGATAATCTCTCTTCCTTACATCCAGGAGCCAGTGCACTCACTCAAGTGCATCCTCAACCAGTCTGGGGGGGCTGAGGAGCAGAAGTTAAGGGCTGCAGGGGGGAGAGAAGAATGGGTTTGATCTTAGACACCTGGAAAAAATATGGATGAATATTTTAAAACTTAGAGCTTAATTTGAGTTAAACCAACACTGGACTGAGCACCTTGATAATGGGAAATGGACCAATGAATTTAGGTCCAAATTTATGTGAGGGAAGTCTGAGAGGAATGTCTTTAGAAGACAACCAGACTTTCTGACCACACATGTATAGAGGGGGCAGACGCTTGTCTCAATGTCTGGAGGCATCTCTGAATAAACGAATGCATGAGGGAACAATGGTATCTGGTTCTTGTGAAGAGAATACGCTTATTTCACACGGCCACCATTGTAAGGAACGAAAGCTAGGCTGCAGTGGGAAAAACATGGAAGTATAGGATCAGCTCTGTAAATATTGCAACAACATGCTGTGGACTACAAACCTCCAGCTATTGCCGCGATTTCAAAATGCAGATTGTGTAAACATCACTTTAATATCATTCAGTTCAGTTTAATTTAAACAATTAAAAGCATATTAGGCATCAAACAAAATTACAATCTCTTTAAAAGAATTACGCTTAAGTGTCCTCCTAGGATTCATTTCATGGCACCAGGTAAACACTGTGGGGACAATTCCTTGCTTCAGCCTATGTAACCGGTTGAGCGATAAAACAATGCAGTCCTCTGTAGCACACCCTTGTGTTGTCTGTAATAGTGTTGTCCCGGTACAGAAGTTTTAAAAACGTCCATTTCCCACAAATATTCAAGTGCCGCTTAAGCGTGTTCTTAAACAGCACTGATTTGCCATTGTGTTCACTGGTGCCCACCAGAAAGGACCATGATTAAGATACAGCCAGGTACACAATGTTCCTGTGTGACTCCAGGCAATACTTACCTCAATACCAGTTTTTTTCCCAATGTAGCCTCGATTTTACTTTTAAAATGGCGGCCTTGTGAAATCAGTCTACAGAGGGGCTGGTAGCCCAAGTAGCACTGAAAGGGAGGCAAGCCCATAGACAAGATGGGAAGGGAGTTATATGCATATTTAACCATGATTAATCTGGAACTCCAAGATGTCAGTTCCCTGCATGCAACGCAATGCAGGACCCTCTCCAGCCGCAGATTAGCTTGCTAGGACTGGCCAGTGGTCTGTGGGTGGTGCTCATGAGAAAGGCTACCAGTCGCCCCCAGCTGTCGGCAGAATTCTGCCCAAAATCTGGACACAAATTGGAGACCCCTGTCTAAAATCATGTCAACTAGGAGGCTATAAATACGGAACACGTGGTCCAAGACAATGGCTGCTGTCTCCCTCGATGAAGGTAATTTGGGGAGGGGAATAAAAGTAAGCTGCCTTTAAGAATCTGCCCACCACAGTGAGGACTACTGTGTTGCCACTGGATAGGGGTAGCCCAGTGACAAGCCAACACAAACTGACCAGTGTTCCAAACCATAGAGAGCCACCAGAACCATTATCTGCATTTCCACTATCTCGCCTAAAGCAAGCGAGCCAGGTCCAGTTGCATTTCCACTGTCGCTTCCAGGGCCTGATCAGGCCAAAGCTGGGATTCCACGGGGCGAAATATAGGCTATAGCCTATTTTATTACTTGCTCTTATGTCCTGAAACACCAAACACTTTCCTTTCCTTGTTTTTAAATAAATTGCTCTTACAGGTCATATTTTCAGATTTTCGCTGTTTGTCAACTAATTTAGCTTCATAGGACATGGACCTTCAGCATGCAGAGGGACAATTTGCTGCTGAGGGTGACTAGGCAGGGAAAGAAACAGCACCTGTAAGTCAGAAACCATGGTGCTTGACAGGAAAAAGGTGGCCATATCCAGTTTGGAGGAGAGTCCTTACCCCAAATGGAGTTCAAGTATCTGCGGGTTTTTTTTCATGAGGAATGGAATGTGACATTTAAAGACGGATCAGTGCAGTGGCAGCAGTAATGCAGTTGATGTGATTGTCTGTTGTGGTGAAGGAGCTAAGAAGAAAGGCAATGTTCTCAATTTACCGCTCAATCTAGGTTCCTACTCACACCTATGGTCATGACTGAAAGGACAAGGTCTCGGATACATCCGGACACATTTTACAAAGTGTTATGGCCCGCTTGTTTGAGTCGCAACATAGAGATGAGCCAACAAAATAGCCTGAATGCAAATTATTTATTATAAAATGTAACTCAATACAACAATCAATCAAAGCAAACAACAAATGTCTAAAACCATGAGGTTAAAGAGCAAATGAGATGGCAGGTCTTGACATGAGAACTCCTGAGTAGCCACAGCATTCTGCAACAACTTTTATATACCCATTGATGAGTAATGCAGGCATCCAATCAGGATTTACCACATACTCCAATCTGGAGTCTTGGGATCATCAGTGTATTAATATTGTAAAACTTAATACCGGTCGCACTGCCTAAATCATAAAATATTCATCAGGTTTGTATTCTACTCAAACAAGTAAATGTAGTAAACTAGAAAAAATCTCTTAGAAAATCATTTGTTTCTCATTCAGGGAGTCAGACAGAGAACATCATCCAAAACAACACTAGCTACATGATGCATCCGCACCTGTAAAATAACTTGCAAAGAGATTTTAAGCCGCAGAGGTGCTGTTTGCCAGATGTTTATGAAACCGTTCTTCACTCAGCCGCCATCATTGTGTTTACAGTAAATGCGAGGAGCGCAACACATTTACAACCCCACCTACTGCAGTGTAGGAGTGTTGGAAAACAGTATACCATCACTCAGCTTTTCAAACATTATTCAGACATGAAACATCCTGTGCACATGAGAAAATGTTTTGCTGCATTCATGTCATGTGTGCAACTTTTTGTCCATGTGTTTCTTAAGTTGCACCGAATGAGCGAAACTCTGTAGACACTGATCAGATCTGTACGGTTTCTCTCCAGTGTGAATCCTCTTCTGTGTTTTCAGATGCGTTAACCGTTTAAACCTCTTGTCACAGTGTGAACACTTGTATGGTCTCTCCAGTGTGAATCGTCTGGTGCAGTTTCAGTTTTGGAGCTGTAAAAAAGTCTTCTCACACTCAAGCACATATACTCTTTCGCACCAGTGTGGGTCTTCATGTGTTTATTAAGGTCTGATGAGTTGCCAAAACTCATCCCACACCGAAGCTGCGGTCACACTAGAGTTTGAGCATGCAAAATTCTGTTGTTTGACGCTGCGAAAAGGGGCTGGATTAAACAAGGTATTAAGACATTTAAAAAAAGTGAGCAATTGGTCCATATTTTAAATTTCTGTCCAGAGAGGTCATGTTTTGATCTTCCATTGGTCTCACACAGTCAAGTGATGCAATTTCCAAGGTCAGAGTTCACCAAGCTTGAACTTTGCAAGGCAGTGAACTGCGAAACTTGATGCACGAACTTGCGTTTCCGGTCTGACGCATTCGCGTGCGTATGAATGGAAGTATATGGAGAGAAAAGTCCAGTGTGACCACGGCTTAAGTGCAAGTGAATGGTTTCTCTCCAGTGTGGATCCTCATGTGTTTATTTAGGGATGATGATTTTCTGAAACTCTTCCCACACTGAGTGCATGTGAATGGTTTCTCTCCAGTGTGTATCATCATGTGTTGATTAAGGTGTGATGATTGGCTGAAACTCTTTTCACACTGAGTGCATGTGAATGGTTTTTCTCCAGTGTGGATCCTCATGTGTTTATTAAGGTGTGATAAGCAGTTAAAACTCTTCCCACACCGAGTGCATGTGAATGGTTTCTCTCCAGTGTGGATCCTCATGTGTTGATGAAGGTGTGATGAGCTGTTAAAACTCTTCCCACACAGAGTGCATGGGAATGGTTTCTCTCCAGTGTGGACCCTCATGTGTTGATTAAGGTGTGATGAGCAGTTAAAACTCTTCCCACACTGAGTGCATGTGAATGGTTTCTCTCCAGTGTGGCTCATCATGTGTAGATTAAGGGATGATAATTGGCTGAAACTCTTCCCACACTGAGTGCATGTGAATGGTTTCTCTCCAGTGTGGATCCTCATGTGTTGATTAAGGTGTGATGAGCAGTTAAAACTCCTCCCACACTGAGTGCAAGTAAATGGTTTCTCTCCAGTGTGGATCCTCATGTGTTGATTAAGGGATGATGATTGGCTGAAACTCCTCCCACACTGAGTGCATGTGAATGGTTTCTCTCCAGTGTGGTTCATCATGTGAATCTTAAGTTTGCTTTTGCTTGCCAAACTCTTTCCACACCGAGTGCAGGTGCAGGTGAAACGATTCTTGTCTCTCCTTTTCAAATACCATCAGTCTGTAAATGAGTTTTTTCCTCAATTTTGACATGATGTCCCTCCTCTTTACTCCCCTCATTCACTTCAATTAGGTCTGAAATAAATAAATAAATAAAACAGTTTTTATTAATTCTTAAATACTCTCATCAAAAGCTGAAAAGTAAAAAGACACTGGAAACGTTGGCTACACACTGTAATTTTGATGCATATTAAATGTAAAATAAATCAGATCATATTTTGTTCGGTCCATTAACGTGTACACATTTAAGCAGATTCAATTCAATTCATTTTTATTTATCTAGTGCTTTGAGAAATGTAAATTGTAACATACAAATTATAGTAAATTGAAACTGTCAGTCCAGTTTTCAGCGTGTTACGCCCTCGAGGCGAAACAAGGACAAAGGAGGGGGAAGCAAGTCACGTTTCAAAAGTTTATTTTAAGCCCACTGTGACCAAACACTAGGTAAAACGCATCGCCAACTCGCACGCCGCAGGTCTCTGTCCAACCCTTAGCATCAGGAAAAAAGTCTGTCCCAAACAGTAGCAAGAAGCTGATAAAAGAGTGCACACTTAGACTCAGCTGTTCCCCATCCACCTGATTATGCCCCGCAATGTTGCAGCGCATCTGTAGAGGGAGCAAAACAGACACACAGACAGACACGGCAGACTAATGACACATCAGGCGTCACACCCTTCCCCATAAACAGGAAACAACGTTTCCATTAAACAATAAACAATTAAATACATAAATTTAAAAAAAGGTGAATACAAACCCATGTTTACAAGGGGGTCCTAGACAGGGCGTCGGCCACTATGTTCTCAGAGCCTTCTAAGTGCCGAATATCCAAATGGAAAGGTTGGAGAAAAAAGCACCAACGCATAAGCCGTTGGTTAGGATTTTTTAAGCGAGTGCAAAAAGGTAAAAGGATTATGATCGCTACAAATTGTTAAAGGTGAACCATCTCCTCCCACATACACCTCAGTGTTAAAGAGCCCAGATTAATGAGAGTGCTTCTTTTTCCAATAATACAATAATTCAGTTGATAACTATTTTCGTGAGAAAAAACAAACAGGACACTCGATGCTCACATCATCCTCTTGAACTAACACTGCACCTGCTCCCTCTTTACTGGCATCAACCATAATCTTAAATGGTTCTCCTAGCCGAGGAGCCACCAAGACTGGTGCTGATGCAAGCAATGCTTTCACTGCATCAAACGCAGATTGACAAGACTCGGACCAAACAAATAAAGCTTTGGACTTAAGCAGATCAGTTAAAGGGTCAACCACTGTGGAAAAATTTCTACAAAAACAGTGGTAAAACCCTACAAGTTCCAGAAAGCACATCAATTCTTTTTTAGTGACGGGCACCGGATATTCATCTGATCTTGGCCTGCAAGAGGCGATCAAGAAGGCTGCGCAAATGACAAAGATGCTGTGGCCAGCTGTCACTCACCACAATGGTATAATCCAAATAAACGGTAACCCCTTCAAGTCCCGCAACTATTTTATTCATTAATCTTTGAAATGTTGCGGGCGCGTTCCTTAGGCCGAAGCTCATCACCCGGTAAGAGAATAGCCCATCAGGTGTTATAAACTATGATAATTCCCGCGCACGCTCCGTTAACAAGACCTGCCAATAGGCCTTAAGTAAATCCAATTTAGTCACGAGTTTTGCAGCACCGATCTGATCAATACAATCCTCCATCCTCAGTAGAGAAAAGGAGTCTGGTTTTGTAACTGAATTTAATTTTCTATAGTCCGTACAAAAACGGAAACTATCGTTGGACTTCCTAACTAAAAGACACTGAGATGACCAGCAAGAGGAAGAGGTTTCAGCCAGTTGATTGTCAAGCAAATACTGGAATTCTGTTCTCAATACATCATGTTTATTCAACGGAACACGATAAAAGCGCTGGCGAATAGGCATGGCTTCTCCCACATCTATAGCATGAGTCAAAACACTCGTCTGTGACTGTACATCGGAGAATAACTGTGGGAATATATATATATATATATATATATATATATATATATATATATATATATATATATATATATATATATATATAAAACTGGTGTGACAGACCTTTAAATGTCTTGGTTTCCTGAGCCCTGACTGTCTCAAAAGTAATGCAAATTGTCAGTTTCACAGCATGGCTGTCTATTGTTTTCTCTTTTCGGTCAACTGGTCAGACGGGACTGGTCTCCAGAACATCATTTTGCACAGTTTTCTGCCTTTGTCTTCGGGTGAAACTTTCAGGTTGCAGAAACCCCTTTTATGTGGTCAGTAGCTAGGCAGGTTTCTAATATGTTGTCATCCACTCTGCAGACCTACATGCAGATGAGATCAGGCCTGAAAAGGCAGTTTACCCTGCCGACAACAACACTTCATTTGCATGCTTTGTTTTAGAATGTATAAAAACCTAGTGCTTGCTGTACAGTTGAGAGTTTTCTTTTGATGACGCCAAAGCCACGCTGAGTTCTTCTTATTAAAGGATTCTGCTTTGAAGACAACCGAAAATTCTCCCTGGTTTTTTGGGCTCTTCTTAGAATTTCACAACAGTTTGGTGCCGTGAGCTAGACTAGAGAAATTCACAACAAAACTCAGATAACAATTGAATTAATTCTTGTTGTTGAGTAGCATCTAGATGTTTAAATTCAAATAACACCTTTTTAAAGTCTCAGAATTCTTCAACCTACAATCATCGATGTTTTAAGTGAAGTTTCATAAACTAATTTCGAGAGGAGCACGTGATATGATTGAGCACGTCTGGCCACTCATTTGTAATCAGTAATAATCCAATCAGAGTGAGTTTACTATAAATGGATCATTTTTTCCCTACTGTTTCTATCTTCGTTTGGAAGAATCCCCCTTTCCACCCCATCTCCTCCTTTTCTAAAGGGGGAGTTCTCGAGACCTATCTGATCTCGGATCTCCTGATATGCTTATCGACCGGGCGGGAGCCCTGGGCTCAAATATCTCCTAGCTCAGGGTTCTCTCCCGGGACAGCAGGCCAAACCTGCTTTATACACCAAGCATATCTAAGTGGGAACTCTTGAAATTCATCTGCCTGCATGTCAGTCACATGATGGAAAACTATCAAGCAACACTACAGGATTTATCTGCACTGGTGTGACACATCTCGATTAAAATATGGCTTTAAAATCTTAACGTGACAAGCTTGTGATTTCTTTTTTCCGTCTGGTGTTAAAATAGTGTAGTTATCATTATTGCCTATGTGCGTCACCTTATATGGCCCAGCGTACTTGGCTTGAAAGGGCGAGCTCAACACCGGGAGGAGCGCAACAACCTGGTTACCCACGCTAAACTGTCTGTGTTCAGTGCGACGGTCAAACAGATGCTTCAGTTTTTCCTGGGAACTATTCAGCTGCTCTTTAGCTAGTTCCCATGTCAACGAAAACCATTGACGAAAACCCAAAACGTGACCAGACAATTTCTCAGGCGGATCTAAATCAGTCCACTGATCGTGCAAAACAGCCAGCGCCCCGAACTTTATGTGCAAAAACGTGTTTATTTGGGCTATGGCCAATACTTTGTTGAGTTACTTCCCTGGCTGACAGCATCAGCCACGGGACGCCTTCCTCCCAATCTCTGTCCATCTCAACGCAATAAGCAAGGATTTTAAGGTGGAATGGAAGCGCTCTAGCACACCTTGACTTTGCGCATGATACACAGTGGAAAAATTTTATTTAATCCCCAGATGACAGAGAACTTCGGCAAACAAGTTTGAGGTAAAATTACTTCCCTGATCAGACTGAATAATTTTAGGTAAGCCAAAAATGTAAATAATCTGAGTGAGAGCTTTTACAATAGACTTGGGTGTTAATAGAACGCAAAGGAAACGCAGACGGATAGCGAGTGACCTGGCACATCACTGTAAGCAGGTATTCACTCCCCGCTTTCGAGCGAGGGAGTGGCCCAACACAGTCAATGATAAGATACTCGAAGGTTGGCATACCGCAGAAATGGGCTGCAGAGGCGCCGGTTTTAATGACTGATTAGGCTTACCAGTCAGCTGGCATGTATGATAGGTTTTAACATAACTGGCAACATCTTTTTTGATACGAGACCAGTAAAAATAACGAAGAATTCTATCGTACGTCTTTTTTATGCCAGCATGACCAGCAAGACTATCATGGGCAATTTTTAAAACTACTGGCTGCCATTTAAGGGGCACCACCACCTGGACAAAAGGATCACCCAGACAAAAACCAGCATGGGGAGACCATTTTCTCAATAAAACCCCATCTCTGATGAAATAATCCTGTGCCTGGTTTCGAATTTCAATATAATCAACTACCTGCTCATACTGAGCTTTTAAATTTACATCGTTTTGCTGTTTTTTTGAGAGCTCTTCCATTAAAAAAAACAGCCAGTGGGTAATCAGTTAATGGGAAAAAAATTTCAATACTTACGGGTTTTACGTCAGACTGCACCCAGATAGCAGATCGAGTCACTGCACAAGCAACAAACACGTCAGGATATTGCAGAGCACTCTCGTCCAGACCAGTCCAAGCCCATGATCCTGTATCTCTGAATTTTTTTTTACTGCTATTTTATTACCACCTTTAAGTGACACAAAACCATCCGAAATAAATGGATTAAAAATATTCTGGCGGTCCAACACGCTTGATGTATTTGCCGGTTTCAGCAGACACAGTCTGAGCATACAGCAGTGTAGTGGCCACAAGCGCAGCGGGTTTCACAAAAACAGTGGATTTAGTCATTGTGCTTTAGCACTTTTTGATTTAAGAACAGGACAACTAGATTTCCAATGCCCTTCTTCCAAGCAATAGTTACAAATCAAATAGTGTCTATTTGATGGACTTTTAGGACGCCTTGCCTGATTCAAATAAACAAAAAAATGTGGACCCTAATCTTCAACGCGCTCAAGACCGAGAATTGAACAAGTGATTGTGAGTGCTCAAGACCAGTGAACAAGTGATTCCCCAAACCTTGTCCGTGCTCCCAAGACAAATGCTTCTAAGCCCCGATCCAGCCAAAAATAACAAACTAAAATAAAAAATAAGATATCTGAAGACACGTTCTTCACCTAACCGGGGACAGTTTGTTTCTGCACAATATAGGCTATGTATATTTCTTTTGACGGATTAGACTATGACGTACTAGAGCTTAATGTAATTTAATCCAGTATTTCACTTGGGCAGGATGGAGACCACAAGTTGCCTGCAAGCCACCACAATACTCCCCCACCCCTAACACAATACAAAACAAACAAACAAACAAAAAAACACTTACCAAGTGAAATCCTAGCTAAAATAAACAAGACGATCGACACAAAAATACACAAGCACGAGCGGCCAATTGTTACACCCTCAAGGCAAAACAAGGAGGAGGAAGCCAAAAGTCACGTTTCAAAAGTTTATTTTAGGCCGACTGTGGCCAAACATAAGGCAAAACGCCTCGCCAACTCGCACGCCGCTGGTCTCCGTCCAACCCTTAGCATCAGGAAAAAGTCTGTCCCAAACAGTAGCAGGACGCTGATAAAAGAGCACACTTTGTTCCCCATCCACCTGATTTTGCCCTGCAATGTTGCAGCGCATCAGAAGAAGGAGCAAAACAGACACACAGACAGACACGGCAGACAAATGACAGCACAGCAGGCGTCACAAGAGTTTCTTACATAATTGATCATAAAAGTCATTTTGGTAAGACACAGATTTTAAAGCTGTAAATGGCCTATTTTTATTTGTATATATTCATAATTACAACTAAATGTTTTTCTAAAATTTGTAAAGAAGACAGGGAACAATTGTTTACTCTGTGCCTGACTGGTAAACGCATAAGAAAAAAAATGTTCTGGGGTAACAGCTGAACAAACAGCTGAATATTTGCCTCACAGACATGAGACATACCTGTACAGCATCTGCATAAAGAATGGAATATGCACCTTTACCCTTGTGTGCTGTTGGGTCATTTTCATCCATTCTGGAGTGATTTTGAGGCTTAATTTGGCCAAAACTTTCTCTGTTTCAGTAAACGGACTGATATTTGGGGACATCTTATTTTGACATATTCTGGGAAAATGCTTTGAAATAAAAATAAATAAATAAACTCAATACACTCTGGGCAAATTTACTCCCTTTTCGTTATATTCATGGCTGTATTTTCTCCATTGGACTATTATAAGAAATTTTTTTTGATTGCAAAGCCATGACGGCAAATAATCATGCATTTATGATTGTTGGTGTTTTCTGTGACGACAGTCAACATTGTTCAACTGGTCTCCACCCATTTTTCCTTTCACTTTCATTTGCGTTATAAGTGCTGAGGGTTTTGGGTTTCTTCATAATTCGTTATTTATTTATTGTTTTAAATATTTGTAACTGGTGGTGAGCACTAGCCGTAGCAAAAAATTTCATTACATTTCCCTGCTGGGAAGAGATTTGTGATTTTTACTATTGATCATCGGTTATAGCGCAAAAAAAGTTTCTGCCTTTTATATGGAGTAAAGCGTGTGTGTGTGTGAGAGAGAGACGCTGGATTTATACCTCCACTGACTGCGTGCACACCTCGCGAAACGGACAAGGCTATTATACTCGCTGCGTTCGCTGTTGTGATATTCTTTAAAACGACAGGGGGCGGTCAAAAGAAACACACTGTAAAGTCAGACGGATAAACAGAAGTTAAAAGTTTTTGGAACTACGTCATACATTCAATGTTTTTAAAGTAATTATTTTTATTGTTTTTATAAATTATTTTATTGATCATAAGGATCAATAAATCAAACTTTGATACATCACTTGCTTTTGTTCATATCTCCGACAGTTCTACCTTTTATAATTTATTAAAATATTAATGACAGCAGAACATGGGTTGCTCTACAAATATATATTTTTGTTATGGCAAGAATAAAAAAAAAAATAAAAAAAAAAGACTTACTAAAAAAGTGCACTTTACTGACGCATTTCTAAAAAAAGTTCCCGGAGAGAGAAAAGAGAGAATGTCTACACTGTTTCTTATCCTTATATTGCAAAAACACACGTTTGTTGTCATTGTGAGCGTACACAGTAAAAACTAGACACTTAACAGATTTGATTGATGTATTGATCTTATTTGTACGATCAAAACAGAAAGTGATTTGAGGAGAAGACGGTCGTCGACCCCTGGGGTTAAACACCTATATGTATGATGCAGTTAATGACGTGACGTAAGAGTCTAATTGTTGTTGTTCTGAAATTATATGTACAGCGATCTACAAACTTTTTGCGAGTGTTGAAGCTGGCCTCTGCTGATGAAACTGCAAACTATCTACAGTAAACTTTCTTTTAATTGAATCTCTGACTCCTGCTCTTCTTCATTTGATAGACTTGTCATTTTTGGGTTAAAACTGTTGGTCCCCCTACAAAGTGTATTTATGCACACACACTATAATCTGCTGTTTTAATACACTGAACTCCAGATAAAAGAGAAACTTTTTTGAACAGGCCTATCTAAAGGGTTAATGCAGCCAACTGATGATCAACAGTAAAAATGGCACATTTTACCTCTTCCCAACAGGGAAAACAACAACAATCTAGAATGCGTGATTATTTGGTGTCACGACTTTGCGGTTAAAAAAAATGTGGTTATAATGGAAGTAAATGGGTCAAAAACAACCAAGAACATAATGAAAGGGTATATGGCTGCACGATTAAGCGTATTATTATCAAGATAATGATATTTGTGGCTCACGGTCAATAATTAAATATTGTCACAATTTTACAGTATAAACACAAAGCCGTTATTTTAATGGGCGGAGTGTACGGATTGTACCGCAACACAAGCATGATGTGATTGCATCTAGATTGCAAGTGTTTTTTGAGAAATGTAATGTTGATCAGGTAGCCTTTGCTTCTGTTCAGTCCAAACTTCAAGGTAACACAACAAACCTCATTAACCACCTTAAAAGCCAATCACAATGTGGCTGTCATCAGTGGGTTAAGGAGCTCAGGAGAATTCTGCTATGCATTTTTTTTATGCATTACTAAACCAGACATTATTTGTTTTATAAGTAAAAAAAATATTCGCGGAGATTCAGCAGTTTTTATTTTTTTCTGACACGTTTGCCTGTCATGTAGACAGAAAGACACTATCCAATTGTTTCAATATAAAAAAGTAATTGTGGCCCTGTTCACGCAGACATTCAGGTTAGTTTTCAGCAATCTGATGCAACTTTTATCAAATACAAGAAAAAAAATGCTATTAAAAGTTTCAGATCAATTAACTCAATTTATAAAAAGACTAGCCTATTTTATGCATGAAATAATGAAATAGATAACTAATTACATTTATTTCTGATTAGACCATGCTCTTTATTCAGTTTTATATGTATATACATGCTTTTTTAAATAACATGAATAAAAACACATTAAAGACTAAACACATAAAATAAAACATTCACAAAGGTGTATCTTATGGAAAAACACCAAGTGACGGGCGCTGCTTTCGGTTTAAAAAGAATCAAGCAGATTAAAAAAAAAATCTATGTTGCAGAAGAGAAATGACAAAAATTTTGCAAAAGAAAAAGATTAAACATATCGGGACTGTTGAAAGAGCATTCTACTTTATATATTCTTTCAACTCAATACAACAGCTAAGATTATGAATGACGGAGTGTAAAGCCGTCTCTCCAGCGTGCTTTAGCAGCGCGTCCCACTGTTTATGAATGAGGAGGCGGAGAGAATATGCAGTTTAGTTTCACCTCAAGATTTTTAAATAAAAACTAACACCGAACTGCTCATCACACTCAAGAAGTTACACTAAGTTAAATGCAAAACTGTTGTTAGTTGCACCCATGGGCAGCACAATGAACCGAACACGCCATTCTTTTAATTCAATATTCGTGAAGTATGTGACCCAACCGCAGATGCTTTGTCATGTTGGTCGTGACACTGTTTTACAACTTATTATGTTGTCAATAATTACACTTAGCCTTGCCATCGTTCTTCACCACACGTAGCCACGCTTTTGAGCACATCTTGCGATCAATCTCTAACTAAATGTTTAGATTATTAATAAAGGTGCTCTCAAGCTGCAAAGTTCCTGGCAGAGTAGCAGGTGAAAAAATGTGTGAGAACTAGTAACAACTACTAGAAACACGTTTTAATCCATAAAGAAGAAAAATCAAGAAATTGTGATCAACGTGACATATGCAAGCTTAAAGTACTAAGCCAGGGGTCTCCAAACTCTGTCCTGGTGTCCTACAAAGATTAGTTACAACCCCAATCAGACACACCTGGGCTAGCTAATCAAGCACTTACTAGGCTTTCTAGAAACATTCATGCAGCTGTGTTGAGGCAGGTTGGAGCTAAAAGCTGCAGGACACCGGCCTTCCAGGACCGAGTTGGGACACCCCTGTACTAATCCAACACGATCAACGTAATAGCAGATAGACTTCTACAAGAATACCGTATATCGTCAGCTCAGTTAAACTTGTTTTAATTTATTTAATTTATTTTATATAGCCCCAGTGCTCAAGGACGCTTTACAAAAAGTAGTAGAACATGAAAAGCAACAAACTTAAGGTAGAGAAAATGGGAGACTAATAATACATAAAAGAATGACAAAAGACATGAGAGCAAGTGACAAAAGAAACTCATTCCTGTCTTTCAATGAGTGCTTATGTGCATTTAGGAGAACTAGGCAGCACACTCAGGGCTGCAAGATGGATTTAATTTAGTATTCTTATTATTAAAATATATCTGAATGAGGATCAAATGACTGAGTTGGTCTTTGAGAATGAAAATCAACCTGTTTGTTCCTGCAGATCTGCATGTTTGACTGTGAATGTTTCTTCAATCTTCACATCTTCACTCTCCTCTTTAATAAACGCCATCTTTATAACAGTGTGGAGATCAGTCGCTTCAGCAGGAGTTTTTCTCTGTGTTTGGACACTTTATCCTGTTTAAAATGAACAAAACAATGAAAATTTTCTGTTTAAATAAATGAAACAATGAGCAAAAACAAAATAACTTCTCTTCAACAGTTTCTTTATATGAGAGTAATTAACAAAAAGATGAAAGAAACAAGAAATCAGAAAAAAATCATTGAGGTAAAGTTGGTTTTATATTCGCACATTTGTTCAGTGACAACTTGTGACATGGTCCTTGTATTGTTTACCATGCTACGTTGAGTCTGAAATCTCATCTAAGTAGGTCTTGAAAACAACATTACTATTTTATTGACTGTGAACAATGTTGTATTTTGATAAGATGATTTCCCTGTTTAGAATTAGCAAATAATTATTAAAAAAGTTATATTAAGTTAGTTTAGGAGAAAGTCTGAATGTGCGAATATAAAACCAACTTTACCTCAATAAAGAAATCAGGTCTGAGCTAGAAACAATAGCCACAAATGAGCAGATTAAAACTAGTACTCTATTTCTTATATATAGTGATGTATACCAGGGGCGTTGCGAGGGGGGGGCTTTGGGGGCTTAAGCCCCTGATGTATTGTCAAAAGCCCCTTATCTTTTTGAAAATGTTGCATTTAAAAAAATTGTTGTATATAATATTTATTTTGTTATCTAAGTACTTAAAATAATCACATACATCACGCAAATTCCGCTCAATGCCAACGGAGCGTTTGTGTTGGGTAATTAGTCAGCTGTTCAGCAGTACCGGTTTCTACCAGCAGGTGGGAGTGGCACTGTTGGCAAACGGCAAGTGTTAAAAAAAAAATCCCGCCACTGCAACATCCATTGATTCAGTCATCATTCATTATTATGAGGAGCTGAAGCTGATGAGGTAATATTACAACTTTTTAGCGAAACTGAATAGTTCTAACTACTGATAAAGCTTAGTAATTGTTTTTGCTGTAAAAAATGTGTGTAGTTTTGTTGAAAGAAAATAACTGTTATCATTAAAATGTGCGTCATAAATGTAAATACATGCAAGTTAGTCAGAAAAACGTAAATTGTAGCTTTCTAGATATGATATAAATATCTAGACATTTTTATCTAGATGATATAGCCAGTAATAACTCACATTCTGTAGTTAAATCACAGTGAGTTCATGCATCAAGCTTATTATTTTTATAGCTAACGTTACTGTAATATGCTATGCCAGTTAGCATCAGATTATAAATCCACTTTATTCCTATGAAAATACCTAATATGGCTGGAAGAACACATATAAACCATTTATTGTCGCAATAGTGTAAATGATCTGTTAAAGCCATTTTATGTTTATTCAGATCTTATTTTCATGCATTCAACTACAGCAATAGCTGGATGCCTACATCCATATCAGGGATTTCTTACTACTTTTGTGAGGCATATATGGAATTTCTGCTCAAGCATGAAAGAAAAACAGGCATTACATGCATTTAAAATGCCACAATGCCCACATCATCCTATTTTGAGAAAGACTGGAAAAAAACTCCCTCCAAAGAAGTTTGAAGTAAAGATATTTCTAGCATATAGATCTTTATTTTAATATTTTTTTTTTACTATTTTTGATGCAATTTTTATTATATTAAAATAGCCATTGATTATCAGTATTTTGCAAGGTATTGAATTTAGAAATTCCAGTATCTTGACAACACTACACCTCAGTTAATCACTCTGTCCAAATTTACATGTTTGGAGCTTTGTATCACATTGGATAACAACTCACTATAAAATAAATCATATTTTCAGATTTGATGACATGCAGAAAATTACAACATTTTTCAAAAAACAAACACTGCAAATCAGGATTAAACAGGTGGCTCAAGAGGTACAGTATGATATGACTCATGACAGACTAGTAAATGAGAAGTGGGTTAATTTATCAATGTTGTTTTTCTTTTCTTTTTTGGTGTTACAAGTCACAGAGCTTCACAATTAATCGTTAAAGCATTGTCAACTCAAAAACCTTTTATTTATTATTAAATTCTTTATAATCATATTATTAGGATTAGAGTACCTTATGAAAGTGATCCTCTAAATGTGACTGGAATGCTACTATTAAAAGTTACTACTGAAAAATAAATTGTTTAATAAATGGGTTGAAATATATGAAGGACAAAGAACATGTATATAGTTCATACAGAGTGATAAAAGGTCAATAAATGCACTGTTCAATAAACGCATTGTTATTCATTCATTCATCATTTATAAAGTAATGTAACTGTCTTGCAACTAATTCATTTGGTTGACTTCTTTGGGGCTAAGCCCCTTATCCCTTTCAACCCTAGCAACGCCCCTGATGTATACATAGAATGAACTGACATTATGCTACTTAATAAATTAAACCTTCATTAAAACATTTATTATACACATTTCTGTTACTTTATTCAAACAAAAGTCCTCATTACTGTGAGTAAAATAGTACTACGTTGTATAAAGGGTATATAATATTGTCAACAACAGGTACATATTTTGCACCAGAGGGAAAACCTGAAACTTTAATCAATCGCTTTATATCTGTAAAAGCTTTAAAACAAACCTTTCTCCACTTGAATCACATCGCAGTAGTAGCGCAGCCGTATGACGTCACACGCCACGCCAAAATAAAAGTCTTTTTTTGTTTAGCTTTTTTGCCACTTGCAGTTATGTTGATACATTTCTCCCTCGTTTCCCACTTTACACAACATATCTGCTATCTCTCACACAGACACAGATATTCAGTATTTATAGTTAATCAAAACTTTTAATCTAAACATTTTAAGACAATTTTGAAAAACGTTTTTAGGGTCATAATCACTATAAAGTGCCTTTGAGACACCAAAATAAAATAAAAAATAAATAAATAAATAAAAAAGTTAGAGATTTTCGATTTAACCACATAGTTGTTGTATTAATTAGACATCATGCTGTAAGAAATGAATATTGGTCAAGCTCCTGCACTTTTTACAAATAATCTGCAAGAAGAAAATCAGGAAACAAACCTTAAAATTGTGTCAATCCTGTCATGAACAAAATCAAAGTAGTATAAGTATTTTGTCATTGCAGTGTGATTATAACATGTATATTTTCAGAAAGGTAATGTGTCCCTTTACAAACCCAACTTTATGAAAAAAAGTCTATTTATAATAATGAAATAATGGACAAAACATTTATTTTCCAATGAAATATGCAATCGTTGCATATTCTTTTCTTAATAAAACCCAAGATCTAAAATATTTTGTCAAACTTTTAAACAGTATTAACTGGCCCTTATTGGTTAATTAAGCAATCACACAAGATGTTTTTCTGAGGTTATAAATAATTTGTTCATTTTCATAAAAGTTGAAAATGACTTTGGAAAACAATACGACAGGGTGGACATTAGCATGACAGTGTGGACAAAGGCTTTATTTAGTGAACTAAATATGGAGGAACATTTGAAAAACAACAGGTACAACAAGAAACATTAATGGGTTCATATAAAAGGGTTATAAAGTTTTCAGGAATTCAACTTCTGTTTTCACTAATACTGCAAATCACTGAGCCACCATGCCGCCTCTTCTGTTATCAGTTAGGTTTTATCAATATGCAAATTAATAGTAAAATAAACAATTATTGTCCTTCAAATTAAACTAAATTTGCTAATGAATGTAAATCTTTATATTGTACACTGTATTGGAGGAGTGAAGCAATTGTTGGAGACAACTCAAGTTAAACACCTTAATAATACTGTTTTTTTTTTTTTTTTTTTTTTTTTTTTCAGAAGAAGGTAAATAATTAGATTACAGATGTTCACATAAATGTACAAATACTTAGGGCTGTAGTTTTATTTCAAACAGTCAATGAGCTACATTATATGCACGTTAACAGGATATTCTTTATATAGACTGAGACAGATATTGGCAAAAGGTTTGTATAGTCCACTCATATATTGCATCAACTAGTGTAGTATGTGTGTATAAGTTTTGTAACATAAAAAACATGAACTAATTAACAATAAAACAATAAATTAATAAGTAATACATACAATTAATACAATAATGACAATAAAGTGTCAATAATAATGCAAATGTCCACCCTGTCAATTTGTGACAGTGTGGACAATGACAAGGAGGACATTTTTGGCTAATTTATTCAACACAGGATGTATCTGAAGCTGATAAAGTGTTTCCCTGTTTAAGCTCTTTAAGATCTATACTTTAAATTAGATTTTTTTTATAATAATTAATATTTTACCTATGAAAGGGTGGATGTGTTAAGCTTGACAACATTCAGTTTCAAACACAATATGAGGAAAAACTGGAAACATTAGTGTAGATATTTACTGTGTGCACAGCAGATGTTTAAACCTCCTCTGAAGAAAAGCAAACTGGCTATGGGGAGGCTAATAAGTACATCAGAATACATCTTAAAGGGGCATTTACCACATCATGACAGGGTGGACAGCAATTTCAAGGACACGTGCAAACTGATTAATGATATTATTTAAACAGAATAAAAGTTATTAAAATGACTTTTTTTAACCAAATACCTTGTTAAAGACAATAAAAATATTTAAAAATCTTTTTTAATTTGATCTTATTTACCTACTTTTTAGATGTAAAAAGAAAGAATTTGGCAAAAATTGACAAAAACATATTTCAAAACATATAATTTTACCTGCATGTGTGTAAAGGTTTAACCAATTATATTAAAACATCAGAGTTTCATTATTGTGCATTATGTCCATATAGGACTGATTCAATCTTGTGGGACATCAAAGGCATTTTATAGTGATAATGACACAGTTAGTGAAACTAAAACATGTAGTAGTAATGGGTACTTTTTACTTAAAGGACACCTATTTTTACCCCTTTTTCAAGATTTAAGAAAACTCTTTGTGTCTCCAGAATGTGTCTGTACACATGTTTCAGCTCAAAATACCCATCAGATTATTTGTTATACATTTTAGAATGTTGGGATTTTCTGCTTTAAACAGTCTTAGTGGATTAAAAAAGTTTTTCAAAATTGTCTTGAAATGTTTAGAGTAAATGTTTTGATCAACTCCAAATACTAAATATATGTGTTTTTGTGTGTGTGAGAAAGTGGGAAAACGATGGAGAAATGTATCAATAAGTCATGACTGCAACAGTAAGTAATAAAAAGCTAAACCAAAAAAGACTTTTATTTTGGCGTGGCGTGTGACGTCATAAGGTTGCGCCACTACTGCGCTGTGAATCAACTGGAGAAAGGTTTGTTTTAAAACTTTTACACAGATATTAACCGATTGATTAAAGTTAAAGGTTTTCATCCGATGCTAAATTATGTAGCAGCTGTTGACAATATTATTTTAATCCTTTATACAACGTAGTACTATATTACTCAGAGTAATGAGGGCTATTGTTTGAACAACAGAAATGTGTGTAATAAGTGTTTTAATAAAGTTTCAATTGATTAAATAGCATAATGTCAGTCCGTTCTAAGTATACATCACTAAGAAGAGTAACGTTACTAGTTTTAATCAGCTCATTTGTGGCTATTGTTTCTTGCTCGGACTTACCTGATTTCTTTTTGTTAATTACTCTCATATAAAGAAACTGTTGAAGCAAGTGCTGAAGAGAAGTTATTTTGTTTCTGTTCATGGTTTATTCATTTTAAACAGGATAAAGTGTCCAAACGCAGAGAAAAACTCCCGCTGAAGGGACTGATCTCCACACTTTTATAAAGATGGCGTTTATTAAAGAGGAGAGTGAAGATGTGAAGATCGAAGAAACATTCAGAGTCAAACAGGAAGATCTGCAGGAACAAACAGGTTAGTTTTCATTCTCAAAGACCAACTCAGTCATTTGATCCTCATTCAGATATATTTTAATAATAAGAATACTGAATTAAATTCATCTTGCAGCCCTGAGTGTGCTGCCTAGTTCTCCTAAATGCACATAAGCACTCATTGAAAGACAGGAATGAGTTTCTTTTGTCACTTGCTCTCATGTCTTTTGTCATTCTTTTATGTATTATTAGTCTCCCATTTCCCATCTCCTTCTTAAGGTTATTGCTTTCTTGTTCTCCTACTGTTTGTAAAGCGTCCTTGAGCACTGACGCTATATAAAATAAATAAAAACAATAAATTAAAAAAGTTGAACTGAGCTGACGATATTTGACCTACAGTATTCTCATAGAAGATATCTGCTATTACAGTGATAGTGTTGGCTTAGTACTCTCCATTTGCATATGTCACGTTGATCACAATTCCCCTTTTTTCATCAATTTCTTTATGGGTCTAAACTTGTTTCTAGTAGTTGTTACTAGTTCTCACAGATAGTATCTGAGTTAGAATTACATCATTATAATAACTAATTACCAGGGATATTGTGTTTAAACAGGGTTTTCCGTGAGTCAAAAAAATGTCGTAAAATTTTAGGCCTTAAAAAGTCTTAAATTTACTGAAATATTGTGTTGTAGGTCTTAAATCTTATTTTAAACAAGTCTTCATTTTCCTTTGTTCATGTTTTGCTTCCCAATCTGGCCAAAACCCATACAATCACCAACAATCCATCTCAATAAATCTTTCAACTTTTCATTCAAAAAGGTCATTTGAACTCTATTTATCATAATGGTTTAATTATTTTCCTTACAATAACATTTGTTTAAACGTGCTCTATGTATTTACTGCTGAGGACATCGATCTGGACAGATTGTTGTGCATAGATTTAGTTTATTATAGTTTTTAAATCTTTTTAAAATTTGTTCATTTGTTTTTTTATTTTAAAGAAAGTTTATTTTGGAAAAAAAAGTGTGTGGATACAAGTAGAGCTGTCTTGTTTTTACACTTCTTTTGCTAAGAAATATCTAAAATATTTTAATATATTATTATTCATTTATTATTGTATTATTAAATGTATTAAATAATAATTTTTTTGATAGGACAAATAAAAATCTTTTTTTCATCTGGGCCATTTGAAAAATTCCTTAGTCTAAAATTTCATTCCTAATGGTCTTAAAAAATGTTTTAAAAAGTCTTAAATTTAACTTGGTGAAACCTGCAGAAATCCTAGTTTAAAGTATGTCAAAAAGCGTGGATGTCCCCAGTATTAAAAATACTGAATGAAATGGACACTAAAATAATTGATTATTATAAAACATTGTACAGTATTCTAAACTATATGATGTTGTTTTGGGACGATGTGAGACAAAACAAACAAGTTATAGTGGAACAATAACGTTTAGCATTGCACTGACTACAACTGGCCAACAAACTAGTCTAAAAATGACTTTTGCTGCTTAAGAAATGGATTACAGCATGCTGATGATATGCAAACATTTGAGTGTAAAGTTAGTCAGTATTGACCATATTCTTCACGTACCAGCAGGCGGCGCCATTGGAATTTTTTTGCTTGAGACTTTTTTAAAGGATGAATTTTTAGATCCTAAAAACAGTGTTATGCTGCTTAGGCATGGGACGATAACAGTTTACAAGGTATCCCGCGGTTTGAAAAAAAGTCGAGGTTTTAAAACCACCAATATTTTCTGCTGTACCGTCCCTACGGTATATGTACGTTTTTTGTTTTTTTTTTACATTTTGTTTTAAGTTTTTCAGGACAGCAGTTTCTCCAGCAAAAATGATATCCAAAGATGCCGTTTTAAATTGTAAAGAAATCTGTGTTTTTGAAACTAATGAAGACAGCAGAAGTCAAGGATTCATTTGAGCTAATTAGCCTGACATGTTTACTACTCCAAAATATTGTAAAAGTTTCTCAAAAGAAAATATATTGTGTTCGAAGGCAAAAAGTGTTTGTTTTACCCAGACATTTAAAAAAATATATTTTAGAACAGTAATCACAGTACTGTGAAACCGTAATATTTTTATTCAAGGTTATCACACCATCAGAATCTTATACTGGCCCATGCCTAATGCTGCTTGATGTTGCAAAGTCATATCTGCAGGTCTTATTCTCTAAACTCTGAGTTTCTGTCAGTCTCCAGATTTTTTTTAAAGATGAAGCGATATTTCTCACTTAGCCTTGCGTTTCCAGCCACCTATTTTTATATGTATTTTGGATAGGCCAAGAGCATTAAATATCAGTTGATGGAAACGTCATGATGCACAAAACTTTTGAAATATAGGTATAAAAAACATGCTCATAACTGAGTAGGATACATTTTTATTTGATAAGAAAAGATAAACTTGCATAAACTACGCAAGCACTTTTACTGAACAAATTCCAGTATGTGCATTTAAAAAGGGGTCCCACTTGATATTAAGTGCCTCTTATACCTGTGAACTTACATGGTAACTAAATGTAACTAGTATGTAACTACAATGGTACATAGTATTTACTTGTGTAATACTGGTGTAACTACACACATGTAACAACACACTGAATAGTATGTGTAAGTTCAAATGTGTAACAGGACATTGCAGAAGAGCGATGTACATTGCAACAGGACATTGTTAATTGAATTTGTGTTATTTCTCAGCACTACTGGTATTTGGACATTGCGTTTTGCTGGTAGAGAACGCAAACTGCTGGCCACAAGTAATCCACCAGGCAAAGATGACGATACTGATGGTTCAATTGTTACACAAGTCTCTGAGAGTGGCCCTATAATTTTGAAACATGCATTAAAAACTACAGTGCTTCCGGCTGCTATAACTTCAGGCATGTCTCCTTTTATTTCCCATTGGCCCAAGACAGAAACTCTTTGAAATTGGTAACACAATCTTTGGTAAACTACCCCTTTAATGTGAATTACTAATGTGATTCTTCAATTTACCTTAAAACATGAGGCATTTGTATATTTCTATATAAACAATATATAAATTCTTTTTTGGCAGAAGTTTGCTGTTGTTAAACAGTTGCACAATGGCTTAGGTTTTATATATTACATATACTTTTACATATTACATATATTTTATATATTATATTAATTTGTGACCATTTTACACTTTATATTGCGTGGACAGTTCTCCAGGATTTACCCTGTAATTACACTTGTATCACAAGGTGAAACCTTCTAATGCAGTGTTAATTCTGCTATTCTCATTCTAATACAGTGTTCAGAAGTACATGGTATGCAAACAGGTGTGGAAGTGGGAAAATACCTGCAAATACACATTGTTTGTTAAACAATGCACGTATGTGTACAATTTCATTGTTGTTACCAATGTCCTGTTATACATTTGAACTTAAACATATTATTGTGTGTAGTTACACCAGTATTACACAAGTAAATACTATGTACCAGTATGTACATACACTGTAGTTACATACTACTTACACATCTAGTTACCATGTAAGTCACAGGTATAAGCGACACTTAATATAAAGTGGGACCCACTGTAAAACATCTGTTGTTTTGGTTATTCTAAAACACCTTTACTAATTCAGTATTAATGATATTATATTATTAAGGACCTCCGGAGCGTTTGGAGCATGTCAAGAGCATCTGTTCTCTGCTTCTCATAGCTTCAAACTCATTATTAAATAAAGAAAAGATTCATGTTGTCACGTGTAAATAAGGGTACAGAAAAGGATCCAATATGCAAGTGAAAGTTTAATAGACACTGTCAAATTAAGCCAACAGGGCTACAAATGGAGGGCGAGGACACTGGGATACTGGGGCAGGAACAGATAGGCGAAATGAAGTCCAGCAGTCACTCCTCTTAGTCCTGAGCACATACAGACTCACATAAGCAAACACAACGAACTGACAAGGAAACATAGAAACGTAGCCCAGATATAGACACAATAATGAACCTCAGCTGGTGATCAAATCAAACAGCTGAGTGCCGTCATAACACGTGACCAAACAAATACACGTGGACAACCAAACAACACAAACCCACGTGACAAAACAGATACTCCGGAAAGTGCACAAACCTGCAACCATGACAGTACCCCTCCTCTTAAGAGCACCTCCTGGTGCTCCCAGAAGAGCTTACTTGGCGATTGAAATCATCGATAAGAGAGTGATCCAATATGTCCTTAGCAGGAACCAAACTTCTCTCCTCTGGACCGTAACCTTCCCAGTCCACCAAGTACTGAAATCCTCGCCCCCTCCGTCTTGAATCCAGAATGCGCTTAACTGAATAAACGGTCTCCCCATCTACGAGACGCGGCGGGGGAGGGACCGGCGTGGGCGGGTTAATGGCCGTATGAAAAACGGGCTTTAATTTGGAAACATGAAACATGGGATGTATTCTCCTGTACGCTGGAGGAAGTTTGAGGCGGACTGCCACCGGACTAATGATCTTGATGACAGTGAATGGGCCAATAAATTTAGGTGCAAGTTTATTACATACGGAACGCAATGGAATATTCTTGGTTGAAAGCCACACTTTTTGACCGACGACGTAAACAGGAGGCTTAGACCGGTGGCGATCGGCTTTAGCCTTAGTGCGCGCACCCACTTGGAGGAGGGTCTGTCTGGCTCTGTTCCAAGTGCGTCGGCACCTCTGGACAAAGGCGTGAGCAGAGGGAACCGCGACTTCGGATTCCAGACTGGGAAAAACTGGTGGCTGGTAACCTAAACTACACTGAAACGGAGAAAGGCCCGTGGCTGACACTGGTAATGAGTTGTGTGTGTACTCCACCCATGGGAGCTGCTGACTCCAAAAGGTGGGATTCTGGGAAACCAAACAACGTAACATACGCTTGAGATCTTGGTTGGCCCTTTCAGTCTGTCCGTTACTCTGAGGATGGAAACCAGAAGAAAGACTTACAGTCGCCCCCAATAAACGACAAAATTCTCTCCAAAACTTAGAGACAAACTGAGGCCCCCTGTCAGAAACCACGTCCGTCGGGAGGCCATGAATGTGAAAGACGTGATTAATGACCGCATCCGCTGTCTCTCTGGCTGAGGGTAATTTGGGCAGAGGGATAAATTGAGTAGCCTTTGAGAACCGGTCCACAACGGTCAAAACAAAATCTAGCGAAAAGTGCGACCAGGGTCTCGAAGGCACTGACAGAGGATAAAGGAGTCCAGCGGGAGGTCGATTAGAAGTCTTAGAAACAGCACAAACAGAACAGGCCAAAACAAACACACGTATGTCTGGTGCCATAGCTGGCCACCAGAATCGCTGTTTAACTAAAAATATAGTACGACTCACCCCAGGATGACAAGCCACTTTAGAGGAATGTCCCCATTGAATGACGTCAGACCGAATCTCCTCCGGCACAAACAAGCGGCTGGGTGGGCATCCGGCCGGGGGCGTTACCCCATCCAGGGCTGTGCGAACCCTGCTCTCGATCTCCCATGTCACCGCAGAAATACAAATCCTCTGAGGAACGATGGGCTCAAGAGACGTATTGCGCTCGGAAAAATCAAAAAGACGGGATAAAGTATCGGGTTTGATGTTCTTAGAACCCGGTCGATAAGAGATGGTAAAGTCGAATCGTCTGAAAAATAATGCCCACCGAGCCTGCCTGGAGCTAAGTCGTTTGGCAGACTTGATGTATTCAAGGTTCTTATGGTCGGTCCAAACGATAAAGGGAACCCCCGAACCCTCCAACTAACGACGCCACTCCTCCAAAGTGAGTTTGACAGCCAACAACTCCCTATTACCAATGTCGTAATTACGTTCTGCGGGAGATAATCGGTGTGAAAAAAATGTGCAAGGATGAATTCTGTCGTCCGAGGATGCACGCTGGGACAGGATAGCGCCCACCCCCACCTCTGACGCGTCAACCTCCACCACAAACTTCCGGAAGGGATCAGGAGTCACCAGAATGGGGGCTGAAACAAAGCGACCCTTTAATTTTGTGAATGCAGCCTGTGCTGCACTCGACCACCTGAAGGAAGTTTTGAAGGAGGTTAAGGACATCAAAGGGGCGGCGAGCTGGCTGAAATTGCGAATAAAACGCCGGTAAAAATTGGCGAAGCCCAGAAATCTCTGCAGGGCCTTACGAGACTCCGGAATTGGCCAATTCACCACAGCCTGAATCTTCTCTGGATCCATGCGCACCCCCTTGACCGACACAATGTGTCCTAGAAAAGGAACAGACTGTGCATGGAACAAGCATTTCTCCGCCTTGACAAAAAACCCATTCTCTAGCAGCCTCTGAAGCACTCCCCTGACGTGCTGCACATGTTCCTGGAGAGAACGGGAAAAAATCAGAATGTTATCCAGGTAGACATAAATAAACTGATCTATCACGTCTCGCAACACATCATTAACGAGTGCTTGGAAAACTGCGGGGGCGTTGGAAAGCCCAAAAGGGAGAACACAATATTCAAAATGACCTCTGGGGGTATTAAATGCAGTTTTCCATTCAATTCGACCCTGCTTAATGCGAACCAAATGATATGCGTTGCGGAGATCTAATTTTGTGAAAAAAGATGCCCCTTGCAGACGCTCGAACGCTGAAGACATCAGCGGCAAAGGATATGTATTCTTCACCGTGATGTTGTTCAGCCCTCGATAATCTATGCAAGGTCGAAGAGACCCATCTTTCTTTTTCACGAAAAAGAACCCTGCCCCCGCCGGTGAAGAAGGGCGAATGATCTTAGCCGCTAGAGAATCAGAAATGTATTTCTCCATGGCCTCCCTGTCAGGAATAGAAAGAGAGTATAGTTTGCCTTTAGGCGGAGATGTACCTGGCAATAAGTCTATAGCAGTCATAGGGACGATGAGGAGGCAGAGAAGCAGCCCGAGACTTACTGAACACTCTCTTCAGGTCAAGGTACTCACTGGGCACGTTTGACAGGTCCATGCGCTCCTCCTGAAACACAGAACAGGACACAGCAGAACGAGCAGACGAAAGACAAGACTCATGACAGTTCTCACTCCACGAGAATATCGTATTAAGACCCCAGTTAATGTAAGGTTTATGGAGGACCAGCCAAGGATGACCTAAAACCACCAGTGTGTTAGAACAGTCTGTTAAAAAAAATTATATGTGTTCAACATGATTTCCGGACGTGATCATCTTTATGGGTTTAGTGGAGTGAGTGATAGTGGAAAGGGAATGTCCGCTGAGGGCGCGTACTGCAATAGGTTGTGAAAGGGCGATAACCGGAAGTTTAAAACCGAAAGCGAAACTGGAATCAATGAAATTCCCCTCTGCCCCGTAATCAACAAGGGCATGGTAGTTCTGGCTTCCGGAACCCCATGATAAGGTGACGGGCAATAAGGTATCCGCCGCAGAGGGTTTATCCAGATTAATTTCACCCATCAGTAACCTCTTACCTACTGATGGGTGTTGTCTTTTACTGGACAAGAAACCACACGATGTCCCACGCCACCACAGTAAAGGCAGAGTCCCTCCTCTCTCAATCTGGCGTCCACCCGGACATGTCAGATCCACTAGTTCATCCAAAGTCTTTGGAAGATCTACTGTATAGATCTCATCCTGAAGACGCTCTGATAGTCCATGCAGGAACATGTCCCACTGCGCCTCCTCGTTCCAGCCGCACTCAGCCGCCAAGGTCCGAAACTCAATTGAGTAATCCGCCACGCTCCGATTCCCCTGACGGAGTTTGGCGAGGATTCGGGCGGCCTCTCTCCCGCAAGCGGCCCGATCAAAAACTTTCTTGAGCTCTTTGGAGAACAGCTCGAAAGTAGAACAGCATGGCAGTTTCTGTTCCCAGGCTGTAGTTCCCCATTGAGCCGCCTTACCCGAAAGGAGAGTGATCACAAAGGCAACCTTAGACTGCTCCGTGGAGAACAACGACGGTTGCAATGTAATATACAAGGAACACTTGGATAGAAAGGACCGGCATAAGTGAGGCTGTCCGGAATAGCAGGTCGGAGGAGGAAGGCGAGGTTCAACAAGGCGATTAGTAACCACTGGTGCTGGCAACACTTCAGGGGCTGGTGCGGCCTCAGCTTGAGCTGCTCCATTAACCAGCTGTTGGACCTGAGTGGTGAGCAAAGAGACCTGGCCAACCAGAGCCTAAATCGCCTGAGCGGTGGTAGCTAATGCCTCATCCTGCCGGTCAATCCTGGCGTTACTGAGCGAGACTAACTCGGAGATCTGGGATACACTCGCTGGATCCATGATAAGGTCAGTTCGTTCTGTCACGTGTAAATAAGGGTACAGAGAAGGATCCAATATGCAAGTGAAAGTTTAATAGACACTGTCAAATTAAGCCAACAGGGCTACAAATGGAGGGCGAGGACACTGGAATACTGGGGCAGGAACAGATAGGCAAAACGAAGTCCAGCAGTCACTCCTCTTAGTCCTGAGCACATACAGACTCACATAAGCAAACACAACGAACTGACAAGAAAACAGAAATGTAGCCCAGATATAGACACAATAATGAACCTCTGCTGGTGATCAAATCAAACAGCTGAGTGCCGTCATAACACGTGACCAAACAAATACCCGTGGACAACCAAACAACACAAACCCACGTGACAAAACAGATACTTCGGAAAGCGCACAAACCTGCAACCGTGACACATGTAGCTTCTTCTACCGCAGTAAATTCTGTTTTTACTGTTGATATTTGGCACCAGTTAATCAGGAAGTGATGATTTTGTTCTCTTTGAATCATTGAATGGAAACGCTGATTTATTTGCATATTGTTTATGTGATATTACAGTTTTGCAAATAAATTTAATTCACATTTTTGGATGGAAACATAGCTATAGCCGACATTTCAGTCCCACAAAGAACAAAGTCACGTACGAGAATGGCCTGTCCTTTTTTAATAAATAGTTAGCTTAAATTCACAGACCTTTGACATGTACTGTAACTAGATTAATGGGATTATTACTCATTCTAAAAGTATTTTTAGTACTGCTTACATTCTTATTATTCAAATATTTTTATTGATTTTTCAAACGCCTTCAATTTTTCCACAACACACATATTGAACAATAAATTAACATGGTACATAGCTATAGACATACTCACACCGCATAAAGAAAAAGGGGGAAAGAGAAAAATAAAAATAAATAAATAAATAAAAAAAGATAAAACAAATGAGGAAATTAGGGATAAACTCTCACTTAGGATATTGTAACCCCTCAGTGTTCAATGTAGGATAGAAAAGGCTGCCAAACCTCATAAAACTTTTTTGTTGAGCCTCGGATGGTGTACTTAAGGTGCTCGAGTTTAAGATGTGATAACACTTCTAATATCCAATGTTTGTGGGATGGCGGGTTTGTTTTTCTTCCACCTGAGAAGAATCAGGCATCTGGCCAATAAAGAAGAAAGGGCAATGATTTCTATGTGATTAGCTGACAGGTACATTTCTTCTGGCACTGTACCAAAAATTGAGGTCAAAGGATTAGAATCCATATCTTTATTACATATAGATGAAAATGATCTAAAAATATCGGTCCAAAATTTATGTAATCTAGGGCATCCCCAGAACATATGACTCAGATCTGCTGGCTCCAAACCACATCTGGGGCAAGATGAATCTGACTTTGGATACATTTTTGCCAGCTTGCTCCTAGATAGGTGAAGCCTATGAAGCACCTTAAACTGAAGAAGACCATGTCTAATACATACAGAAGATGAGTGTACCAGTTCTATGGCATATTGCCAGACTGTATATGATATTTCTAGTCCCAGTTCCCATTTTTGCTTTATACGATTTAGGGAAGGGGAGGCAGCTCTTTGGATCACTTCATATAACGTGGACATCATACCCCTTTGATATGGGTCCATATTTACAAGTTCATCTATCCAGCATACTTCTGGTTGGTTCAGTGAAGGAGAGAAGTGTGTTTTAACGAAACTACGGACCTGAAGGTACCAAAAAAAATTAGACTGGGGAATCTTAATGTCTGTTCTTACTGTTGAAATGAGATAAATATGGCATCTTTAAACAGGTCCTTAACACTGTTAACTCCCTTCCTAGACCATAATTAGAATGCTGAATCTATAAGAGAGGGAGAAAATAACGGATTTAACAAAATGGGAGCAGAAGGCAGTGCTTGTTTATTATTAAAGTGAAGTCTGAATTGTGACCATATTCTGAGTGATCCATTACTAACTGAGTTATTCGTAGAATATTGTGTACTCAATGGAATCGAAGCACAAAGTAGTGAGCGTAAAGACACTGGATTAGACGTGTGCTGTTCCATCAGTAACCAAAATGGGGCCTCATTTTTACTGATGTTGGAAAACCAGAATATCAGTTCGTGTAAATTGGCATTTTGGCATTGAAATTTGGCATTGCCAATCCACCCTCTTCTTTCTTTCCAAGAATTCCTTTCTAATACAAGGAATTTTGTTTTCCCAGAGAAATGTAGAAATACAATTATTCAACTCCTTGAAAAATGACTTGAGAATATAAACAGGCACGGTTAGAAATAATAACAGAAATCTTTGTAGTATTGTCATTTTAATGCAATTGATCTTTCCAGCCAAAGATAAAGGAAGGGTTGACCACCGCGTCATGTCTCGTTTGGCTTTGTCTAATGTAGTTTTAACATTATTATTGAACAAATAATTAAATTTGCGTGTCACACTCACACCCAGATATAGAAATTCATCAGGACTTACTGAAAATGGAAAGGATTGGAAGGACATTTGATATGCTCTATCATTGATAGGGAAAAGGAGACTTTTTACTAGATTGACTATGTATCCAGAAACATTTACAAATTCTGAAATTATTGTGAGAGCTTTTGGAATACATGTATCTGGATTTGACAGAAAAAGAAGATCATCCGCATATAGCTGGAGTTTATGTTCTTGTCCCTCTCTAAAAATTCCTTGCAAGCCATCTGAGTTCCTTAATACGGTTGCAAGAGGTTCGATGGCAATGTCAGAGCAGAGGGGACAGAGGACAGCCCTATCAAAATAAGTTACCCTATGAGAGAGGAAAGTATTTTAGAAATTATGTTATTTGTTCAAATGGATAATTGTAGCCTGGAATATAAAATTTTAACCCAGAATCCAGGGCCAAAACCGAATTTTTAAGTGCTGTTAATAAATAGATATACTCTATTCTATCAAATGCCTTATAGGCATCTACAGAAACTAAGATCTCTGAATTGGTATTATTTTTAGGTGAATAAATCTGTCTCCCAACAATAAAACCAGTTTGATCTGGGTGAATTGTCTTTTTCATGACTGACTCCACTCTGATTGCCAGCACTTTAGCCAGGATATTATTATCACAGCAGAGTAAGCTGATAGGATGATAAGATTCACATTTAAGTGGATCCTTATCCTTTTCAAGAAGTACTGTTATAACAGCCAATGTCATAGAGGGGGGGGGGGGGTGATTCTAAGACAAGAGCTTCAGCAAATACCTTGCTCAACAGAGGTGTTAGCATGGCAGAAAACTTCTTATAAAACTCGGCCGGGAAGCCCTCAGGGCCTGGTGCTTTTGCGGTTTTTAATTTTTTGATTGCATTTTCAATTTCAGAAGGTGTTATATTTCCTTCTAATGCCAACTGATCTGAATCACAGAGGGGTGGTAATCCTTAATAATTAAAAAAGCTCTCAATACATTCACTTTCATTTACCTCAGAGCTGTAAAAAGTTTTATAGATGTTTTTAAATTCTTTTAAATTCCTCTTCCACCACTCCTCTCCAGCCTTCCCGATCCAAAGCCTGCATTCTCCAGGCATGCACTCTTAGGGTACGTAGATCATCTTCTACATCATCTAACCACCTCTTTTGTGGCCTACCAGGACATCTTCTTCCTTCTAGTTTTAGCTTGTAGGCTCTTTTAACATCTCTTTGTTCGGGGAGTCTCTCTAAGTGGCCCAGCCATCTTATATGGTTCCTCTTTATTTTCGTGACCAGGCTTGGCTTTGCATACATGTCTGCCACTTCTGCATTATTCCTCATGTGCCATTCACCTTGGACACACTTCGGTCCGCAAATCCTCCTTAGGATCTTCCTCTCCCATGCGTTAAGAAGCAGTTCATCCCGAGTTCTCAATACCCACGTTTCACTGGCATACATTACCACTGGCCGCAGTACTGTACGGTAGAGTCTTTCCTTGCTTGCTCGGCTTAGCAGACCAGATTTAATGAGGTGCTGCATCCTGTAGTATGCCTTGTTTCCCGCCTTCAACGTCTCTTTTATTTCCTCGCTGTTTTTGTTGCAATCTGTCAGCAGAGATCACAGATATTTGAAATTAGGAACACGTTCAAAGAAGTGCATTCCTACCTGCAGGGGTTCCTTTGTGGCGCACTGAGACCTAGACGTGAGCATATATTTTGTCTTGTTTGTATTCACATGTAGGCCTGCCCAATGTGATTCTCTTACTAGCTGTATGAAGCTTTCTTTCAGTTCTCTTTCCCTCCTGCTGAGTAGGTCTACATCATCTGCATAAGCCAGATACTGCAGTGTCCTGTTAAATAATGTGCTTCCAGGGTTCACATCTATTTGTTGCACTATTTTCTCCAGTACTAAATTAAACAGGGTACAGGAAAGTGCATCACCCTGTCTTAGACTTCTATTGATTCCAAAATCCTGAGCGTGTTCACCAGCTATCATCACGTTCCCTGCAGTCTCTCTGAGTGTCATTTCTATCAGTCTCACTAATTTTGATGGTAAAGTCTGTCAAAGTTCTTAACAAGTATGAACGGTTTACACAATCGTAGGCCTCTTCATAGTCCACGAATAGTTGATGGATCTCAATATTAAATTCATAGAATTTTTCCATGGTGCTCCTGATTGAAAAGATATGGTCAACAGTTGATCTACCACGCCTAAACCCACATTGGTAGTCACCTATTATTACCTAGCGTATCTCTCCAATCTTTGAGCAATTAATTTGCTAAGCACTTTGTAAGATACATTTAGAAGGGATATTCCCTGATAGTTAGCACAGTCCAGCTTTGTTCCCTTCTTTTCTACAAGCTTTTCACCACCATTTTTATCAGTTCTGCAGTGATCACATCTTCTCCTGGAGCTCTATGGTTCGTTGTTGACCTGATAGCTTCTTCCACCTCTGAAAGGTTCCGACACTTCCACTTCGGGAGCTGTTGTCGGTTGGCGTTCAGATAGCCCGATTTTGCTATTACAATTCAGTAGGTCTTTAAACCCTCTCGCCACCTTTCTATAACCCTGGTAGGAACTGTTTCTGGGTTACCATCTTTTCCTAGGATCATCGTATTTCTGGCCTGAAATCCCTTCTTTTCTTTCCTTATCCTCTGATTTCTTTCTGTCCTGCCATTTCCTCTATTTATTTGACTTGCTTGCTCCTCCACTTTCTCTTTCTCTGTCTGCAGATGTGTGTGTGGCATTTGTTCCTTCTCTTACAAACTCACAATGTTTGTTACTGGTGTTTATCTGTAGCATTTTTACTGTGCATCATTTCTCGCTTGGATCACTTCAGCACACTCTTGATCAAACCAATGCTGCTTACTTCCTGATCTCTTGAAGCCAATAGTTTTTACCGCGCAGCTGATATGATTTGATTCTTTATGGCAGCCCAGTCGTCCTCAATGTTTTCATCATTTAGGGAGGATCTTTGATTGAGTTCACTGTTTATCTTCGTCGCAAAATCCATTCTTGTTTCTGAATCCTGTAACTTCTGAGTATCGAATCTACACGCTTTTGGATTATTCTTCATACTTATTCGGGCTAATCTTTGTCTGTATTTCATCATTACCATATAGTGATCTGAGTCAACATCTGCGCCACAGAAGCTTCGCACTTTCATGATATCTGTTCCATGCCTTTGGTAGATCAGCACATGATCGATCTGATTCTGGGTATGACCATCTGGGGATACCCAGGTCGCCTTGTAGATATCTTTTCCTGTTAAATATGTGCTTGTCAATGTCATCTTCTTGCTTACAGCAAAATCGACCAATGTGTTCCCATTATCATTAGATTCCGTATGTAAGCTTTCTTTTCCTATAATTGGTCTATATATAGTCTCTCTCCCGATCTTTGCATTAAGATCACCTATTATCATTTTAACATCATGGTTGGGGGCTGTATAATATATCCTTTCTAGATTATCGTAGAATCAGTCTTTGGCGTTCTCATCAGCTTCTTCAGTGGGTGGGGTGCATAAACATTGATTGATTGTGATGTTAAAGAAAAGGCCGCTCATCCGCTCATCACAGGCTTTAAAATTTAATATATTGCACATTAGGTTTTTATTTTTTTTACTACAAACGCCATTCCGAAGGTATGGGTCATATTTCTGTTGTAAAAAAAATTGTATAGTCTTTTGCCCTAAAAATATTAGATCCCTTCCATCTTATCTCCTGAACAGCTGCCACATCAAACTTGTACTTGTTCAACTCTGATACCAGGTTCTTCAGAGCACCAGGGCGGTTCAAACTGCATACGTTCCATGTTGCTAATGCTATTCCATGTCCTTTTCTTAGTATGTGTCATTGCCATTGTTGATCAGTCCGGATTTAGGGGCTTGGTTTTAGTGTCGTAACAAGGTTCTTTTTACGGGGTGGGGTTGTTAGACCCATGCCCAACTCTCCTCCTTTCGCATCCGGGCTTGGGACCGGCCATGGTGGAGTTCAGAGTATCCCATACAATGCTATAACTTATCTCTGGGGATTCGTTTGTCTCAAGGAAGAAATCAATTTGAGCATCAATAAATTTTTACAAAATCGTTGTTTGCCAAGTGTCTTTAGTTAAACCGCCATGTACGTTGGGGGATTACATTGCCTGGAAAACATAGCTTTAGTAAGACTGGAAAATGGTCTGAAATAAAAATACTACCATACTCTACTTCTGACATTAAGGGAAGTAACTGCTTGTCCAGGAGAAAATGGTCAATTCTGGAGTGGGTTTGATGCACAGGTGAATAGAAGGAAAATTGCTTGGAAGATGGATCTTTAAATCTCCAGGGTCATTTACACCATATGTCTGAAGGAAGAAGTTGATACATTGTGCTGGCTGACTTAATGTATTACTCGAAGAGCTAGAGCGGTCCAAAATTGGGCGCAAAACACAATTTAAATTGCCTCCTAAAATTGTATGTGTTGTACATTGTCCCAATTAGGAGCATACACATTGGCCAGGACCACAGACATGTCAAAAACTATTTAGTCTTAGATTATTACGTATCTGCCATTTTTATCCAACACATTTGACTCCAAAGCAAACTGTACATTCTTATGTATGAGTACAGCAACACCTCTACTTTTGCCATTGAAGTTGAAATGATATATTTGTGTATAGCCTCCTCTATTAAGTTTAGATTAGTCTATTTTTAACAGATGTGTCTCCTGTAAATATACAATATCAGTTTTTAACTTATTAAGATATGCGAACACCTTGTTTTGTTTCACTGGGTGATTTAGCCCCGCACATTCCAACTGGTAAAGTTTGTCTTTACTCCACCCATTTTATGTAGGGCTGTCAAAAACATTTATCAGAAGCATCCTATAGGTATCTGTGGGTTTTGTATGTAGGGGGGTGTGGGGGAGAGAGAGGAAGGAAAAAGAAAAAAAAGAGATGACAAAATATACTTGAGAACTAGAAATATTAACAACGAACATGTGCTATAGTGGTAATTTAAAAGTTAACCGGAGAGTGACATTAACATTTGTATTGTCTTTGACAGCCCAGTGTCCTGTCATGATTTCCTTCATTTCAATGGCTTTCTTCAAAATATCCTCGTTTTCGGAAAAGTAGTGGCATTTAATCATGAAGGCGCGTGGCGGTTCCTTGACGTCCACTGGTTTGTTGCGTAGAGTGCGGTGTGCTTAGTCCAGAAGTGATGTCTTCTCGAGGTTCAGGGTATCTTTCGTTAGGCCGGCTACAAATTCCGGCACGTGTCTGCTGTGCTCCCGTCCTTATTTAAGTCCTGTAATGTGGAGATTTGAGCGCCGAGACCTCTCAAGATCCTCGCTTCGGTCTCAGCAGAGCCAGCTCCTTTTTCACGATTCTAAACTCTTTTTCCAAGGTAGTAAGAGAGTCAGAGTATCCACCCAACACAGATTTCAGACCAGTCACTCGCTCTTCCACTGCTTCCACTCCACTGGCGTTAATGTGCTCCACAACATTGCGTAACTCTGTCTGAAGCTGGTCAATTTGATTGCAAAGTTAACTTCACTGTGCAACGGCCTTTTCAAAATCGGCTTAATCAAATCACCCTTTAGTGCATCAATAGCTTGAAGGACCGCACTGTTATTACTCACCGGAGCCGTCTCTTTTTTTCGATGCAGCTTGCACTTCGGGGTTAGCATTTGCATGGAGGCTAGTAGCGGATTCCGCCTCCCTACGGTTGCTTCGGCCTTTATTCATCCTGATTTAAGTTGAATTACACTCAGAACAGCTAGACTTATAAATGCTTATTTTCCAGTATAGGTAGGTTTAAGGTAATAGTATTTAGGATAAGAGCAATATTAAACAAAATTTTAAGTTTCATGTGAGGACCTCAACAGTTTGCATCTTCACATGGCGCCGCTCCAATCGGAAGTCCAAAACAAACTATATAACAATAATCACAATGAAACACAAAACCCTCAGCACTTATAACTCAAATAAAAGTGAAAGGAAAAAAATGCAAATGATTTCAGGCCAGCAGATTCATCAGATTTGAAAACGGAAAAATAATACTGATAATAATAGTATGGGGAGAAAACAAAACAAGAGGAATAAAATGAGAATTTGGGCAAAGAAAACAAAAACTTTTTCTTCTTACCCACGGAGCGGAGGGGTCAAGGAATATGAAAGGGGAATGGCGAATGTGGAGGTATGGATGTAAAGGTTGAGGGCGTCAACGAACCAAGCCAGTGAGTAGCAGCCTCAGGAGCCTAACAGGAAACTCTGACACTGTCGACTGCGGAATGAAGGCTTTCGGCAGCTGACTCCATGTCAGCAAGATAAATCGATAAGTTGATTTTGTTCAGGACACACTGCACTGAAGTCTTTGGTGATGCACTCGTTCACAGATGTCATGAGCACTTAAGTAACAAGACAGCTGTCTTTGCTCTGTTGCTTCAATACATACTTTTACTTTTTGTTTCTTACAGCCAGTCGTTAAGTTTACACTGCTTGTCTCGACCCGGTTTCTCTACTCGTTTCCCTGACTCAACAGCACACAAGGGGAAAGGTGCACATTCCATCCTTTATGCAGGTTAGAAATTAGAATGAGAAAACTTTATTGTCCACACGTGTGGAAATTAATTTTTGGCCTCCCAAACATCACAAATACAAAAACACAAACACAGAGCACAAACACAAAGCTTCCTACACCACAGATTACCAACACACAACCCTAGACATATAATCTACTTCATGGTCATTTATTCAGTATGGTAATAGCAGACCATATAAAAGATTTCTTAAAAATATTTGTTTTTGCTGTGGGTACTCTGTATCGTCTACCAGAAGGAAGCTTTTCAAGTTCATAATAAAGAGAATGAGTTGAATCCTGCACCCTCTGACTAACTTTAGTGTCAACATACTGTCCATGAGAAGACACGCAAACCCGGGCATGAAACTCTGAAGATTAAGGAATCAGATATAAATCAAAACTCTAAATTAAGTCATAAATGATGAATGTGATCCATTCTTACAAATAGAAATAAAGTAAAAATTTTACGATCACTTAAAATTGGAGTCAGCTTAAATTCGGAGCTAAAAAACGAATATAAATTCTAATAAAATAACAAAAACAATTCAGAAGCACTAGAAAAGGCTTACATGCATTTCACCTTCAACCATGCTGTTAGTTTTGTCATTGGGCTAATAGATGGACTTCTACACTTTCAAATCTGTGTCTTATCAATATGACCAAAATGACTTTCATGATAGATTATGTTAAAACTTAATTATGACACAGTTTCAGTTTACAATAACTTCTATGTTAAGTGTCTTTGACACAATTTACATTGTAAAAGCACTAGATAAATAAAGATGAATTGAATTGAATCTGCTTAAATGTGTACACGTTAATGGACCAAACAAAATATGATCTGATTTATTTTACATTTAATTTGCATCAAAATTACAGTGTGTAGCCAATGTTTGCAGTTTGATTTCACTTTTCAGCTTTTGAGAGTTTTAAGACTTAATAAAAACTGTTTTTTTTTTTCAGACCAATTTGAAGAGAATGAGGGGAGTAAAGAGGAACAACATCATGTCAAAATTGAGGAAAAAACTCTTTTACAGACTGATGGTATTTTGAAAAGGAGAGACAAGAATCATTTCACCTGCACTCAGTGTGGAAAAAGTTTTGGGAAAAAAAGCGATCTTAGGATTCACATGATGATCCACACTGGAGAGAAACCATTCACATGCACTCAGTGTGGGAAGAGTTTCAACCAATCATCAAACCTTAATCAACACATGAGGATCCACACTGGAGAGAAACCATTCAATTGCACTCAGTGTGGGAAGAGTTTCAGCCAATCATCATCCCTTAATCAACACATGAGGATCCACACTGGAGAGAAACCATTCACATGCACTCAGTGTGGGAAGAGTTTCAGCCAATCATCATCCTTTAATCTACACATGAGGATCCACACTGGAGAGAAACCATTAACATGCACTCAGTGTGGGAAGAGTTTTAAATGCTCATCACACCTTAATCAACACTTGAGGATCCACACCGGAGAGAAGCCATTCACATGCATTCAGTGTGGGAAGAGTTTTAACTGCTTATCACACCTTAATCAACACATGAGGATCCACACGGGAGAAAAACCATTCACATGCACTCAGTGTGGGAAGAGTTTCAAAAAATCATCACACCTTTATCAACACATGAGGATCCACACTGGAGAGAAACCATTTACTTGCACTTAAGCCGCGGTCACACTGGACTTCTCTTGCCATAGACTTCCATTCATATGCATGCGAATGCATCAGACCAGAAACGCAAGTTCGTGCATCAAGTTTCACAGTTTACTGCATTGCAAAGTTCAAGCTTGGTGAACTCCGACCTGTGGTATCGCATCACTTGACTGTGAGACCAATCGGACATCTCTGGACATAAATGTCAAATATGGACCAATCACTCACTTTATTAATGTCTAATCAACTTGTTTAATCCCCTTTTCGCAGTGTTGTATAACAGAATTTCACATGCTCAAACTGTAGTGTAACCGCAACTTCGGTGTGGGATGAGTTTCAGCAACTCCTCAGACCTTAATAGTCACTTGAAGACCCACACTGGAGAGAAACCATTCATATTCACTCAGTGTGGAAAGAGTTCCAACCAATCAGCAAACTTTATTGAACACATCAAGATCCACACTGGCGTGAAATAGTGTGAGAAGACTTTTATTACACCTCAAATTGAAACTGCACCAGACGATTCACACTGGAGAGACCGTACAAGTGTGAATCGTCAAGCACACTGTGACAAGAGGTTTAATCAGTTAACACATCTAAAAACACAAAAGTTGATTCACACTGGAGTGAAACCGTACAGATCTGATCAGTGTCTGCAGAGTTTTGCTCATTTGGCGCAGCTTAAGTAACACATGGACAAAAAGTTGCACGCATGACATGAATGCAGCCAAACATTTTCTCATGTTCACAGAATGTTTCATGTCTGAATAATGTTTGAAAAGGCTGAGTGACAGTATACTATTTTCCAACACTTCTACACTGCAGTAGGTGGGGTTGTAAATGGGTTGCACTCCTCGCGTTTACTGTAAACACAATGATGGCAGCTGAGAGAAAAACTATTTCATAAACATTTGGCAAACAGCACCTCTGCGGCTTAAAATCTTTTTGCAAGTGATTCTACAAGTGCGGATACATCTGTACTCTACTCTTCAGTGTATTCATGTAGATAGTGTTGTTTTGGATGATGTTCTCTGTCTGACTCCCTAAATGAGAAACAAATCACTGGGAAGACACCACGCATCAAAGAAAGGGAGCTCCAGGACGGTTAGTTTGCAGTATACCAGGGCCTCAAGTTTAGAAAGCCCATTCAATTGTCCTGTGTTGCATCTTTTATTAGTAAAGTTTCTTTACTTTTAGGTTCAAGATTCTTTCTAGTTTACTACATTTATATTTTTTGAGTAGAATAGAAACTTGATAAATATTTTATGATTTAGGCAGAGTGACAGGTATTAAGTTTTACAATATTAATACACTGTGATGATCCCAAGACTCCAGATTGGCATTACTCATCAATGGGTATAAAAGTTGTTGTGCTAGCTACCCCAGAATACTGTGGCTCTCCTCATGTCAAGACCTGCCATCTCATTGACTCTTTAACCTTATGGTTTCGTTTTGCATTACTTATATCATCTAGTTACAGTGTTGTTGTGGTTATATCCTAAGTTCTTTATCTTCTTATTATCCCTAGACATTTGTTGGTTGCTTTGATTAAGTGTTCTATGAGTTACAATTTGTAATAAATAATTTGCATTCAGGCTATTTTGTTGGCTCATCTCTCTTTTATGTTGTGACTTAAACAAGCGGGTCATAACACTTTGCAAAATGTGTCCGGTTGTATCCGAGATCTTGTCTTTTCAGTCATGACCATAGGTGACAGTTGGGACCTAGATTGAGCAGTAAATTGAGAACATTGCCTTTCGTCTCAGCTCCTTCACCACAACAATCACATAAACTGCATTCAACCGCATTATTGCAGTTCAGGGATATACTGAAGTAGAGAAGTAGCTTTAGGAAGGCAATTCTTTTTGAGTATGATAGTTTTGTTATTTTGAGTACCTCAGAGCAGTAGTTCTCAATTCTGGTGCTTGTGCAAAATGAGTTGACAACCGTCCCAAATTAATTTTAGCTCTTATTACTAGATCTTAGAATCACACCTGAGAAACCACAAAAGCAGAGATTTGGCTTATCTTTAACTGCTTAAGATCAATTTGAGTTTCCTTTGCCGACTGGCCTCGACAAAACACGGCGTTCCTGATTGGTTGGTGACTCAGCTTCAGTGACGTCCTTGGGATTCACTTGCTTGTGAGTGGAAGTTGTCCTGGGTTACCAGGATGACAGACTCTGCTGAGAGTCGGTTTGCAGAGATTTTTTGCAGTTTCGGCAGTTCCTAAACTTTAAGAGGTTGCATGGAAAGTTTTTAGTGACCCGATTGCATGTCGGTTCAGTGTCCGAGAGCAAGGCATGAGGGGGCAGAGAGCAGCAGCAAGCTAAAGCAAAAAGCAAAGTTTTATTGTTGCAGTAGGTTTTTGAGTGATCTGGTTTGGTCCATCCCTAATGACCCTAATGAGCAGTTGCCATGGAGGGCGGCGGGCCTATGCCCCGTACCATAATGCTCAGGGTAAGTCATTAACAGACTGCTTGGTAGTTTCATGTGGTAAAATATCTTGTAAGTTCGTTACTATCTTACATCAAATGTTACAAGACAATACTGTTTCTGATTCTAGTTTTTCATTTACACCCATGTATTGCAAATATCACTAGCTTTTGTTTAGTACCAGACATCATACATTTCAGACACATACAGAAGGATTTACCTGCTATAAGGGTTAAAAACCATTGATTAACTTGGTTGCAACAAACACATATAGTATTCAAAGAAAGCCACTGCCCCAGAGAGACAAATTTTGTGATCTCCTTAAGTCTCTGAAGTCTTAAATTTTTTTGAAGTAGCACTTAATTCTTAAATTCACAAATCCAATTTTTGTTACTTCACAAATTGTCTTTTGAATATATGAATTAGATTTTGTAAATGAATAGTGCTGTGCATGGATTAATGTTATTTTGTTTATTTTATTATATTATATTAATATTTTTGAGACCGAGAATCTTACATTTGAGAGTCTTACATTTGAGAATCTTACATTTACATTTAGTTGGGAATGGGAAGACATTCCTCCAGCATAAAACATTCAATGAAAAAGTTTTAGAAAGTGATTTATAGCCTGCACTTACTCCCAGATTGGAGGCTCCTGGAGGGGATGTAGACCTTCAGCAGTAGGTGGAGGTAAGAGGGTGCAGTGCCAGTGATTTGACCTTGATATTAGCCTTGAGCGGTAACCAATGCAGAGATAAAGAGGGGTGTTACATTGAGTACAACCAAGTTCTCATTGAAGACCAGATAAGCTGTAACGTTCTGGAGCATCTGTAGAGGATTAAGGGTGCAAGATGGGAATCCAGCTAGAGGAGCACCGTCGGGGTCCAGCTTCGAAATGACAAGAGTTTGCACAAAAAGTGATCTGTTAAGAAGAGTGATTTTTCTGATTTTGAAAAGTGCAGATCTGCATGATGGAGCTGTGTTAGCAATTTTCTCTTAGAAGGACAACTGATCATCCAGAATCACCCTAAGATTATTTACCGAACTACATGGGGTAATGGTGGATGATCCCAGCTGGATTGAGAAATTGTGTTGAATGTGTGGAGTTGCAGGAAAGGTGATGTAAGCAGTTGGTGATGTTTTTTTCCAAGCCAATATCCTTCAGGCAATTTGATGTGAGTTAAAAACTTAGAAATTTAGTTGAAAACAGCCCTTTGTAGTGTTTTGGCAATAGGTAGAAGAAGAGAGACTGGTCTGTATTTTTTATCCAGTGAGGTGTTGAGTGATGTTTTTTTGAACAGTGAGGTTACCCAGGCCTGTGTAACCCCGCTAGCCCTACAATACCCAACCCGCTCCGAGCTGAGATCGAACTGGCGACCTTACACATGGCAGTTGCTCTAACAAGTAGGCTAAAGACCATGGCCCCTAGTGTCTGTTGCCAGAGCACTTTTAGAAGTTAGAGGAGTGAGGTTTCGCACAGCACATCACTAGCTGGCCTCCGTTACACCTGCTTAAAAGTGGTTGGGAATGTGCCAGTGTGGAGTAAAGGAAGAGACGAATTTTTTTCTTCAGAGGGTGTTGTTTGATGGAGATTTAGATTTTAGTGTTTTTTGTGTAAAGAAGGCCAGCTGATAAGGAGTTGGTGGAGGAGGACAGAGCAGGGTATAAAATGTCCTGAATAGTTTGCGGATGTCTGAAGTGGTGTTGAATTTGTTATGGTAGTATGGGTTTTAGCCAAATGGAGTTGGGAGGCCAGCTGGGTTTGGTACCTGTTAAGATCAGTGGAGGCTTTTGATTTGTGCCATGCTCTCTCTGTTGCCCTGTGTGCGGTTCGAAGTTATCTCAGAACATGCCCTAACTCTAACACTAAACATTCTCTCAGACCATCCGACAGCCAGGGGTTAGAGGGAGTAGGGTGCTGGTGTCTGCTGGGTCTGGTGGAGACAGGACAGATCTCACCACCTAGGCAGGATGTTAAAGTGGAACAGAGTGTTTTTGCTGCACTATCAAGAAGTGAGAACTGTGTGTGCGAGGGAAGAGAGGATGTAACAGTGGAGGAGAAGTGTGTGGAGGACAAACCAATTTTTGCTAGTAGCAATTTAGTTGTTGAAATCAAGAATTGAATTTTTGATATCAACAATTAAGTCTGAATGGCAGCCTACATTTAGTGAAGTTTCACAAACTAATTTCTAGAGGAGCACATGATATGATTGACCGCAGCTGGTCTCTCATCTACAATCATTAGTTAGCCAATCAGATTAATCCAAACTCACTATAAGAAGCCTAGCAAAAATGACTCCCTTATCGTCGTTTTTCAAAGAAAGCTCTTGACAGGACTGCTCCAGCTCCTTTACAAGCTTCTAAAATTCAACATCTCTCTACAACCCATCAACAATTCTACTACCATAATCTGACTACGACAAACCAACAACAACAACAGCAGCAGCAATACAACAACAGCGGAAATAACAAAACAGCAGCATCAAATCAACTCTCACATCATCAACAGCAACATGGACAGGAATAAAATCTCCGCTCTTCTAGAAACACCAGCCCCAGCTCAACAACACCAAGCTCAGCCTGGAAGCAGACCTTATCCCAAGGCTCCAATAAGAGGCCGAAGGCCTATCTGCTCTACTTCAGCAAGGACCCAAAGCGCACACAATCTTCATCTCCCGTCACTCCAAATCGCCACCCACCTTCTCCAGCTTCTTCATACGCCTCCCCAAGATCATCATCCCTCACTCCCAACAAGATGACAGTGACCGAACTCAGCCAGACCCTCATAAACGCTAGAATCTCCATCCCCAACCGCTGCAATAAAACGGAACTACTAAAACTCTATGAATCCATTTCGTCACCAACTTCGCCCCCTCAGGACAGCAGAACCGCTTGCTCCCACCACACCCCTATCCTCAACCCACAACAGCCCCGCAAGCACAAAATCTCCCCAGACCATCAAAGAAAGCAACTAAGAAAAGCGATTAAAAAGCAATCCCACGGAACTGGACAAACTACACCTACCATAATATTCATGGACAGTCCACCAGATAATGACTCCACTCTCGGACTTCCCACCCCCCTTCCTTGGCCTCCAGCTCCACATTCTAGTGAAAACTCCAGCCCTACTCTTTCAGCCATCCCTGTCACTCTCAACCCTCCTCAATTTTCTCTCCCTTCCAACCTCCTTCACTCTTCAGCCCAGTTCATTTCTACACAGTCTTTCTTTACAAGTCCTAACACTCTTCCTCTCCCTACTCATTTCCCCTCTTCCAGTATTCCCACCTTTTTCTCCTCTACATCTCTTCACTAAGCACCCACCTCCATTACTAACCCTCCCCAACAGTCTACCCTCCCTACTCACATTTCTTCCCACGGCCCCCCTTCACCCTAACCACAGCCACGCGCCTTCTCATTCCGCATAATACTCCAGTCCTGGAACTACCCCCGATCTCCAACGCCATCAAGAACCTCATCCTATCAGGTGCTGACCTTGACCTTACTACACTCCTTTCACCCATAGCACCTCCCTCGGCAGAACGACAGGTGGATTGCTACGAATTCGCAATTACATTTAAATCACCTGCTAGCTCCCAACCCTGCACACTTTCATTAGCTGAATTTCACGTAGCATTTGCACGTTATACAGAAAACATCTGTTCAGTCTTTCCTCATAGGAGGCCATCTCCTATGGGGGAACACATTTTTACACGTACCACAAATTATTTTCTGCAAAATGCATTATTCTTAGCAACCGCCTAGCAACACCTTAGCAACCACCTTGCAACACCTTAGCAACTGCCTAGCAACACCTTAGAAACTGCCTAGCAACACCTTAGCAACTGCCTAGCAACACCTTAGCAGCCACCTAGCAGCCCCTTAGCAGCCACCTAGCAGCACCTTAGCAGCCACCTAACAGCACCTTAGCAGCCACCTAGCAGCACCTTAGCACCCACCTAGCAACACCTTAGCAACCACCTAGCAACACTTTAGCAACGCCTTAGAAACTACCTAGCAACATGTTATCACCCACCTAGAAACACCTTAACAATACCTTAGCAACCGCCTCGCAACACTTTAGCAACCAACTAGCAACACCTTACCAACCACCTAGCAACACCTTAGCATCCGCCTAGCAACACCTTAGCAACCACCTTGCAACACCTTAGCAACCACCTAGCAACGCCTTAACAACCACCCAGAAACACATTAGCAACTGCCTAGCAAAATCTCAGCAACCGCCTAGCATCACCTAGCAACACCTTAGCAAACACCTAGCAACACCTTAGCAACTGCCTAGGAATACCTTAGCAACCGCCTAGCATCACCTTAGCAAACACCTTAGCAACCGCCTAGCAACACCTTAGCAACCACCTAGCAACCGCCTAGCAACACCATAGCAACCACCTAGCAACACCTTAGCAGCACCTTAGGACCCACCTAGCAACACCTTAGCAATGCCTTAGCAACCACCTAGCAACCTGTTAGCACCCACCTAGCAACACCTTAGCAACCACCTAGCAACACTTAAGCAATGCCTTAGAAACCACCTAGCAACATATTATCACCCACCTAGAAACACCTTAGCAATACCTTAGCAACCGCCTAGCAACACTTGAGCAACCAACTAGCAACACCTTACCAACCACCTAGCAACACCTTAGCATCCACCTAGCAACCGCCTAGCAACACCTTGTCAACCACCTAACAACACCTTAGCAACCGCCTAGCAACACCTTAGCAACCACCTCGCAACGCCTTAGCAACCGCCTAGCAACACCTTGTCAACCACCTAACAACACCTTAGCAACCACCTTGCAAAGCCTTAGCAACCACCTAGCAACGCCTTAACAACCACCAAAAAACACATTAGCAAATGTTTAGCAACACCATAGCAACCACCTAGAAACACCGTAACAACACCTTAGCAACCAGTTAGCAACTGTGTTGTTGCTTGAACTGACCTGATCTAATCCTGTTTATATGAAATGAGCCTGCTCCCTAGCAGGTTTGAGCTACCAGAACTGCTGCTATGACAACAACTCTCAGAAGAGTTTTGAAGAACTAAACGATCCTGGATTGTGTAAAATCGTCAATATTCAAATCCAGCTAACTGAGTAATCCACGTACGAAGAACAGACCCCAGGACAAGATAAACAGTGGTCACAAATGGAAATATCGGACAGTTTTAAAACTTTAAGCACTGTGGAAAAAGAGGAACTAAATAACACTGGTCAAGCTGAAGGAATGGCAAGGGGTGAAGTAACAAGGATGGAAAATGTGGAGAAGAACAAAGTGGAAAGAGGATTTTTAAGAAGAACTTTAAAGGTAAAACCTGAAAAATGTCTGAACATAGAACAGAGCTAAATATGTGAATAGGTATGAAGTGTTGCGGGGACTGAAGAAGATGAAGAGAAATGATGATTTTTAAATATTTGAGTTATTTTTAAATGCCTTTAATCTTAGTCTCTTTTAACGGAAGGGGTTGTTGGTTAAGAGCGTTAAATAAAGATGTGTAGGTTTTTAATTTCATTTTTATTTCTTTTAATGGTTTTAAATTGTGTATCTTTTAATGCAAGGGCACTGATAGGAAAAGATACATTTGAGAAAATAAGAGAAATGTAAAAACAAGGAAGTGATACAAGAAACAAACTGGATAGAACATGCAATGGACGATTTGAAAAAGATGTGGCAAGAGGATATTATATATAATAATGGTGATGGTAAATCTGGAAGAGGTGTCGCTTTTTTAATAAGGAAAGATGTTTTTAACTTTAAAAGAATTGTGTATAGGCATAATAATGGGAAATGTTTAGTGATAGCGGTGAACTATGCAGGACATGAATTAATAATAGCAAATATACATGCACCAACAGAAGATAAAGACAAAAAAAAAGAGTTTTTTAAGGTTTTAAATGAAGTATTAAAGGATTGTAAAGAAATAATGATGGGAGATTTTAATACTGTTTTTAGAAAACAAGAAATGGCTGATGGAATGGTTTTTAAATCTGATATAGGAAAAAAGGAACTAAATGAGTTAATAAAGGAATATAATTTAGTAGATATATGGAGGGAGGGGAATAGAGGAAAAAGAGAGTTTTCAAGAAGACAAAGAGTGGGGAATTTTATATGTCTAACAAGAATAGATTTTATTTTATGTACTAGGAATATTGAACATTTGATAGAAAATCTGAAATATAAGGAAAACAGTTTTTACATTTTACATTTTAAAATAGATTGGGAGAATATACAAAGGGGAGCAGGGACTTGGATTTTAAATACAACCATTTTTAAAAAACGAACAGTATGTTAAAAAAAATAAAAGAATTGATAGAAAAAGAAAATAGAATGTATGATGAAGATAAAATGATATGGTGGGAAAACACAAAATATCAAATAAGAAAATACACAATAAAATATTGTGCAGTACTACAAAGATGCAAAAAGTATATAGAAAAATAAGTTTAAAAGATCCTTAGAAAAAGAATTAAACAAGGAAAATAAAGATCTTGAAAAATCAAAGAAATAGAGCAAAAATGACTAGATTTAGAAGAGGACAAATATAAGGGAGCAATGTTGAGGAGCAGATCTAAATACATAGGAAGGGGAAAATGCACAAAATTCTTTTTTGATTTAGAGAAGCAAAGAGGTAAAGCAGGAATACTAAAGGAAATTAAAGGTAGGAATGGAAAAATTACAAAAGGAAACAGAAATACTAGAAGAAATCAAATATTTTTATAAAGATCTATTTAAAGCAAAAGGTATTGATGACGAAAAAGAAAGGACGATTCTAAATTATATAAAAGTAAAACTAGAAAAAGAAGAAATAGGATAAATAGAAGAAGAAGAGATTGAAAATGCAATAAATCAACTAGGTATAGATGGAACAGGAAATAAATTTTATGTTGTTTTTAAAGATATTTTAAAAGGAATAATTAAAGATTTTTAAATGTAAAGAGATGAATGAAAGAATGGGGATGGGATTAATGAAGATAATATATAAAAGAAAAGGAGCAAAAACTGAATTACAAAATTATAGACCAATAACAATGTTAAATACAGATGTAAAGATTTTAGCAATCAGATAAAGGAGATAATGCCTAAATTAATTAAAACAAACCAAGCATATGCAATAAAAGGGAGAGATATAGCAGATGTAACAATGAGCATTAAAAGCACAATAGAATATTTACAAGGAAAGAAGATAAATGGATATTTGAATAGGTTAGATTTTGAAAAGGCTTTTGACAGAGTAGAACATACTTATTTGACGTACTCAAAACATATGGATTTGGAAAGAACTTTAATAATTGGACTACAATTTAATATAAAGGGGCTTTAACAAAAGTAGAATGTAATGGTTTTTTAACATTGTTTTAAAATTACAAGATCGATTAGACAAGGATGTCCTCTTTCAGCACAATTATATTCCCTAATCACAGAACCTTTAGGGTTAGCAATAAAAAAAAGAAACAAAAATTAGAGGAATAAAAATGCAAGAAGTGGAGGACGAAGGAAAAATATACCAGTAAGCTGATGATACAACAATAATAGTGAATGAGAAAAAGAGTGTAAAAGAAACAGGTTCCTTTTGTAAAGGAACAGGAAGCAAAATAAATGAGAATAAAACAGAATACATAAGGTTTGGTAAAGCAGATATTTTAACAGATTGTTTCCAGTTTACAGAAGTAGAAGAAAGGAAAATTTTAGGAATTTTAATTGGCAAAAATGAAAGAAAACCAACAGAAAAGATGTGGGATGATCTAATAACAGGAATAGAATCAAGATTATTTCTGGAGGATGAGAGAACTTTGCTTAAAAGGGAAAGCCTTAATAATAAATGTTTTAATGGCATCAAAACTATGGTATAATTTACATATAACAGAAATGCCATTTTGGATATTTAAAAAGTGTTTTCAAGATTTTTCATGGGAGGGGAAACCCCCAAGAATTGTTTACAATACTCTAATAGGAGCAATCGAAGAAGGAGGGATAGGATTGATTGATGTCAAACAAAGGAAGAATTGTCTAAGAGTCAAAATGGTTAAAAAGCTTTTACAAGAGGAGAACTCAATAAAATGGAAAAAGGTCAGGACATATTTTTTAAACAAAGTTGGGAATTTTAACTTAGGAGAAGATATTCTTTGGTTAAAAACAAAAAACTGGATGACGGAAAAGTTACCCAGTTTCTATCAAGAAATGTTAAGTGCATTGGGGAAATTTCTAGAGGGAGTATTTTACGAAGTAAAAGGAAGAGAAAACTTGTTAAATCAACCTTTGTTTTTAAATAAAAGTATTTTAAAAGAAGGGAAGGAACTTTTTTTTTATTTGATGGAGGTAGAGATTATAAGAATAAGGGATGTTCTTTATGAATTCAAAAAGGGATTCTTAACTATGCAATATACAGTAGACCTAATGGAAGAAGCTTAAGGAAATACAGTAAAAAGGAAATAGAAAACAAACTTGAAACGGTCAAATGTGCCATATCAGTAGAATGGAAAATATGAAAGAAGGTGGAAATAAAAAAAGTGATACATATCTATTTAAAAGGAAAATTTTGTAATTTTAAAGATTGTATACTAAAAGACTTGTATATTTATTATTCTAGAACCAATAGCAAATAACTTTTGGGTACAAAGATTGCAAAATGTAAAAAAGGAAAATTTATGGAAAACCATGAGAGGGAAAATAGTAGAAACAAGATTGGAATGTTTTGACTATTTTATAAGACACAAGGCAATTTTTTAACAACGTTAAGTGCATTTTAACAAAAATACACAGAGAACAAAGTGCAACATGTAAGGTCTGTTTTCAAGAAGATGAAGGTATTTTACACCTGTTTTTATACTTTTAAGAATTAGAATATTATTACATAAAATGCCCAAAAATGCTAAAAGATTTATAGAAAGATTGGGATGAAGAAAAATTGGAATGGAATACTCTAGTGATGTTCGGATGGAATATAGAAAACAAAAAGTTTGTAAATCTTTTTATAATGATGATTAAAAAATGTGTGTGGGAAAGAAGAAATGTAGCAAAACAGGAAAAAGTTGTTTTAAATGTGTGGAATGTACTAAAAAGGAAAATGGAAAGATGCATAGAAAGACTATACTGGTATTTTAAAGGAGAAGATATGTTACCATGCTTTTATGATGTGTTTAATGATGAAGTGTATAATGTTTTAAATGGTTTAAAGTGGAAGATGCCCAAAGAGGATGTTGTTCTATGAAAAATATTTATTTTAATGTATTTGTTTTGTGGCGAAGTAGTCGTGTAGTAGGTAGGGCTGTCGCCTCACAGCAAGAAGGTTGCTGGTCCGAGCCTCGGCTGTGTCAGTTGGCGTTTCTGTGTGGAGTTTGCATGTTCTCCCTGCGTTCGCGTGGGTTTCCTCCGGGTGCTCCGGTTTCCCCCACAGTCCAAAGACATGCGATTTAGGTGAATTGGGAAGGCTAAATTGTCCATAGTGTATGAGTGTGTATGGATGTTTCCCACAGTTGGGTTGTGGCTGGAATGGCATCCACTGCGTAAAACATGTGCTGGATAAATTGGCGGTTCATTACGCTGTGGCAACCCCGGATTAATAAAGGGGCTAAGCCGAAAAGAAAATGAATGAATGTATTTGTTTTGTGAAATTTCTGAAGTTTTAAATGTTAATGCAACGAGACGTTTTTTTATTTAAAAAAAAAAAAAAAAGGTATGCCTGATCTCATCTGAACTCGGAAGTAAAGCAGGGTTGGGCCTGGTAATACCAGGTACTGTAACCTTTTTGAGTTCCTTCATTTGGCAGCTAATACACTTTGTGACAGCTCTGCTGCTACTATCGTTTATCGTATTAATTTTATTTTGGAGGGGTGAAAAAAAAACACAGGTAAACAATTGAGGGGACAAGGGCGTTGTTTCTGTCGGTGCTTTGTCAATGCGAGCTAAGCTGAGCTCAGGTCCTAGTGCTGCGCTCTTTTAAAAAACTAGCTCTTGAGAGCTGGCTACGCTTACGGTCATACCAACCTGGGAATGCCCAATCTCATCTGGTCTTGGAAGTAAAGCAAGGTTGGGCCTGGGGGGTATTCCAGAAAGCTGGATTAACTTACCATCTGCTAAACCCTGAATTCTCGGTTGATTAACCCAAAACCTGCTTACCGCGAGTATGTCGGTTCCAAAACAGCTGATCAGAGTTAGTTAAATCAACCTCCTAAAGATAATCGCGGGTTATTGCGCACACACGGCGCAGACCTGAAGGCATTTTCAGTAGATCGTCAAATTCTCGAGTCACCATAGAAAGTCATGGTGAGAAAAAAGGGCAAAGAGGTTTTAATCACAGATTACACATTGCATCAATGAAGGAAAGAAATATAGGATAATACATAGATAAGAAAATACAAAATAAATGAGTAGAAAATTTGTTCACTAAACTTTTCTTTAACATCCGTTTTGAGTATGTTATGTAACTATTCATGCATTTAATTTTCCTCCCATTAATTTCTTAAAGGGGTGGTCCAGAATGTCATTTTAAGGCTTGGTTGTGTTCAAAAGATGCAAAGCAATGTGTGCTTATGTTTCACTTGAAGGAAATTATGTTATTTTTCATAAATCTCACTTTGATTATACACAGCTACTCAGCTAACATGAAAACGACTGATATATTTCCTAGTTCCTCTAAAAGTCATAATGTGCTGTGATTCGCAGATCGGCTCCCCGTCATGCCCCTACAGGCACGCTCTTTTCTGCTGTGTAAACAGTCAGTCAACCTCCTGCCCACTCTCTAAAATAAAATCTGACATGTGTCTGTAACGAGTAAAAATGGGGTGCGGCTCCTTTAAGAGACATCGCTATTGCGTGTGTCTATGTGTGTGTGTGTGTGTGTGTGTGTGTGTGAACTTTCTGTAGACGTGTGTAACATGTGCGCGGGGACTTTATTTCTCTTTTTCTCTGATGCTCGTATTAAGTTATTTTCTGTAATATATCGTGACACTGCTGACAGAAAAATGAAGCACAAGATGTGGGATGAGACCTGTGTGAGCCTTGATTTATTTTTCTGCTGCTACATGAGTTAGCTCTCCTGTATTTTTTTTAACTCAACGCGTTACACGACATCTTTCACATATATCCGGAATATGCGACTTCATTATCTGAGATGTAAAATGCATGGAAAAGCTGCCTAAAGAGAAACAATGCAAAGTCGCGCACACACATAGAGAGAGGCTGCACGCGACAGTGAAGTGTGTGTGTGTGTTTACAGCAGTTTGACTGATAAATATGAATTTGTAGCTAAACTGTTAGCGGTGCAAAACAGCATTTCCCGTTGTTTACATCGTTGCTACAGCATACCGTTAACGCTAGACACTTTACATGTCATGATCAAGTTTAACAAATAAAAACACTTACAGGTTGTAGTTCACAGCTTCTGCTTTGAGGAGATTTTAACTAAATCCAGCACTATACTGGGAGAGATTCTGGAAGCTGTGTTTTGTCAAATCATGCTTGCCATGTATTTTATAATTCTCTGGAACATAATTAATATTGAACTGTAAGCACTTCTGTCTTTGTGTCATGTCCTTTGGAAGCCCAAATACAGAAACAGAAGAAGCTCTGTGGAAATAGTCGTGTTTGGACACATTTTAGCTCAATCTCTGCTATAACATTTGTGGGAATATAAATTTATATTATCTGTATATATATAACTGGTGCGACAGACTCTAAAATGTCTTGGTTTTGCTGAGCCCTCCAAAGTAATGCAAATTGTCAGTTTCACATCATGGCTATGTCTATTGTTTTCTCTTTTCGGTCAACTGGTCAGACGGGACTGGTCTCCAGAACATAATTTTGCACTGTTTTCTGCCTTTGTCTTAGGGTGAAACTTTCAGTTCTAAGAAACCCCTTTTATGTGGTCAGTAGCTGGGCAGGTTTCATCCATTCTGCAGACTTGCATGCTGATGAGATCAGGCTTGAAAAGGCAGTTTATCCTGCCGTCAACAACACTTCATTTGCATGCTTTGTTTTAAGTGTATAAAAAACTAGTGCTTGCTGTACAGTAGAGAGCTTTCTTTCGATGACGCCACAGCCACACTGAGTTCTTCTTATTAAAAGATTCTGCTTTGAAGACAACCGAAAGTTCTCCCTGGTTTTTTGGGCTCTTCTTAGAAATTCACAACACATTACAGCGCC
>NC_079438.1:23154939-23169939 GCF_903798145.1 Danio aesculapii
AGAGTGATGCGTAGTTTAGCTGGACAGAGAAGAGCAGGTCTGAGTCCGAACTTGTAGAGCGCCGTCATGGCATCTTTGAATTAACTGTGCAGCTTTAGGACATCTGGGCTGTAATCTTCAAAGATCCGAATCTTGTGATTACGAAAGGTCAAAATCCCTTTTTTTGTCCGAGACTACAAACTACGAAATTCTTCACCTGGTAAGGATGAAACCACAGAACCACAGGACGCAGTCTCTGTCCTGGGCAGGTTTGGGAGCAGGGATTCGGTGCGCTCTGTCCAGTTCAGCGGTGATGCGAAAATGTGATAGCCAAAATCTCAGCAAGCATTTCGGAGAAGTTAGTTGGTCATGGTCCCTCAATTGACACAGGGAGGCCCACAATGCGAATATTCTGCCGCCAGCTGCGCCCCTCTAGGTCTGAAATTTTAGACCGCAGCCACTCGTTTTCTTTAGTGAGGCCGGAGCACGTGGCCTCTAGGTGTTCAAGGTGCTGGGTCACCTCCGTGAGTCCCAATTCGAGGCAACTGATGCGCTGGTCGTGAGCCGCGACTGTGGAGTTAATATTGTCCAACTTAGTGTCCAAGCTTTCAAAAGAGGCTTTGAAATCCATGGCAAGAGAGGCTCTGAGCTCTCGTGCAGGGCGCTGATTTCAGCTAGCGTAACACTAGAGCTAGGCGAGGATGATGCTTCACAGTCTTTTTCCACCTGTTTGGCCTTTTCCTTTCGACATGTTAAGTGAGAATATAATACTACGCACCCTAAGAAAGAAAAGTAAATAGATGTAGGTTCCCAAAAAGTTCTAAAAGAGCGAAGTTTGTAAAGAAGAAATGAAAAGTTAAAGGGAGCTGGTCACACTCACGGCTATACCAAAGGCGACATAACCGGAAGTCCTCAGGTGTGATTCTAAGATCTAGTAATAAGAGCTAAAATTCATTTGGGACGGTTGTCAACTCATTTTGCACAAGCACCAGAATTGAGAACCACTGCTCTGAGATACTCAAAATAACAAACTATCACACTCAACATGAATTGCCTTTCTAAAGTTACTTCTCTACTTCAGTATATTCCTGTAAATATTTCTCTACAATATTTAAAACAGTTTGATCATTTAGTCAATTAATTTCTCTGGAACAATAAGCACCCTAGGTTGCTATAGGAGTACATCGCAACAACCAGTTGATAATAAAAAGAGTTGGGGCTTCCTGAGCACTTATTTCATTATTACGCCTTCAGTCTGAGACATCTCGCGCACTGGTCCCTCCCTCCTGAGAGAGCTCAGTCTTGGTTTATGGTTGAACAAGCCATCCTATTTCCCCTTCCACCACTGCAATGTCTATCCGTCCATCTATTTTATTCATTTTATTTTATAAATGTGTTATTTTTGAGGCTGATCTAAAAATATTATAATTTTTACTGACAGAATTTTAGGTGCAGGCTAGGACTGTCTCTGCCATTTCCAAATAACATTGTCCTTTTGACATTTTACAAAAAGTGTTATGACCCGCTTGTTTGAGTTGCAACATAAAGAGAGATGAGCCAACAAAATAGCCTAAATGCAAATTATTTATTATAAAATGTAACTCATAGAACAATCAATCAAAGCAACCAACAAATGTCTAGAGGTAATAATGAAGATAAAGAACTTAAGATACAATCACAACAACATGATATGCAAGTAAGTAATGCAAAACAAAACCATAAGGTTAAAGAGTCAATGAGATGGCAGGTCTTGACATGAGGACTTCTGAGAAGCAACAGCATCCTGGGGTAGCTAGCACAACAACTTTTATATACCCATTGAGGAGTAATGCAGGCATCCAATCAGGATTTACCACATACTCCAATCTGGAGTCTTGGGATCATCACAGTGTATTAATATTGTAAAACTTAATACCTGTCACTCTGCCTAAATCATAAAATATTCATCAATTTTGTATTCTACTCAAAAAAGTATATGGAGTAAACTAGAAAGAATCTTGAACCTAAAAGTAAAGAAACTTTACTAATAAAAGCTGCAACACAGGGCAATTAAATGGGCTTTCTAAACTTGAGGCCCTGGTATACTGCAAACTAACCATCCTGGAGCTCCACCTTCTTTGATAATGCGGTGTCTTCCCAGTGATTTGTTTCTCATTCTAGGAGTCAGAACAACACCAGCTACATGAATACACTGGAGAGTAGAGTACAGATGTATCTGCACTGTGGTGCTGTTTGCCAGATGTTTTTGAAACTGTTCTCTCAGCCGCCATCATTGTGTTTATGGTAAACGCAAGGAGCGCAACAAATTTACAACCCCACCTACTGCAGTGTAGGACTGCTGGAAAACAGTATACCGTCACTCAGCCTTTTCTAACATTATTCAGACATGAAACATCCTGTGAACATGAGAAAGTGTTTTGCTGCATTCATGTCATGTGTGCAACTTTTTGTCCATGTGTTTCTTAAGCTGCGCCGAATGAGCGAAACTCTGTAGACACTGATCAGATCTGTACGGTTTCTCTCCAGTATAGATCCTTTTTTGTGTTTTCAGATGTGTTAACTGAATAAACCTCTTGTCACAGTGTACTGTCTCTCCAGTGTGAGTTGTCTGGTGCAGTTTCAATTTTGGAGCTCATATATTCACACCAGTGTGGATCTTTTTGTGTTTATTAAGGTTTGCTGATCGGTTGAAACTCTTCCCACACTGAGTGCATGTGAATGGTTTCTCTCCAGTGTGGATCCTTATGTGTTGATTAAGGGATGATGATTGGCTGAAACTCCTCCCACACTGAGTGCAAGTGAATGGTTTCTCTCCAGTGTGGATCCTCATGTGTTGATTAAGGGATGATGATTGGCTGAAACCCCTCCCACACTGAGTGCAAGTGAATGGTTTCTCTCCAGTGTGGGTCTTCAAGTGTTTATTAAGGTCTGATGATTGGTTGAAACTTCTCCCACACTGAGTGCAAGTGAATGGTTTCGCTCCTGTGTGGCCCATCATGTGTTGATTAAGGGATGATAATTGGCTGAAACTTTTTCCACACAGAGTGCATGTGAATGGTTTCTCTCCAGTGTGGATCATCATGTGAATCTTAAGATGGTCTTTTCTTCCAAAACTCCTTCCACACTGAGTGCAGGTGAAACGATTCTTGTCTCTCCTTTTCAAAATACTATCAGTCTGTAAATTAGTTTTTTCCTCAATTTTGACATGATGTTCCTCCTCTTTACTCCCCTCATTCTCTTCAATTAGGTCTGAAATAAATAAAACATTAGTTTTCATTAAGTCTTAAAAACTCATCAAAAGCTGAAAAGTGAAAAGACACTGGAAACATTGGCTACACACACTGTAATTTTGATGCACATTAAATGCAAAATAAATCAGATCATATTTTGTTCAGTCCATTAACGTGTACACATTTAAGCAGATTCAATTCATCTTTCAAGAGTTCACACTTAGCTCATGATTGATTATAAACAAGTTTGGCATTCTGTCCCTGGAGAGAGCCCTGAGCTCAAAAGGTCCTTGAGCCCTGGGCTCCCTCCCATTTGCAGGGCGAGAGGGGAGCTCTGAGCTCAGGTAGGTCTCGAGAACTCCCCCAGTTTTTGATAAGAGCTGATGACGGAAAATTATTGTTATAAGATATATGCTGCTGGATGTAAGTTTGACTGTAGTGCTAAATTTAGATTGATCAATTAACTTGTAGTGCATGTTTTTGTAATGTGGGAGGAAACCGGAGAACCCAGGGGGAAACCCACACAAACACGGGAAGAACATGCCAACTTTGCACAGAAATGACAGCCGGCCTGTTAAAGGACTAGAGCCGGTGACGTTCTTGCTGTGAGGCAACAGTGTTAATCACTGGGCCACTGTGCCACCCTATGAAGAGAAAGGTGGAGGAGTACGGTTGGAAAGGGGGATTCTTCAGATCGAAGATGACTATAGTGAGAAACCTTGGCTCTTTATATTGGGTTAGGAATCGTTTGATTGGCGGATGATACGTAGCTAATGCAGAACCAGCCATGTTCAATCTTAATCACGTGATCCTCTCAAAATTAGTTTATAAATAAACTTCACTTCAAGAGTTCACACTTAGCTGATGATTGATTATAAGCAAGTTTGGCACGCTGTCCCGGGAGAGAGCCCTGAGCTTAAAAGGTCCTTGAGCCCTGGGATCCCTCCTGTTTGCAGGGCGACAGGGGAGCTCTGAGCTCCGGTAGGTCTCGAGAACTCCCCAAAATGCTCTGCACGGGACAGCAACTGCGTATTTTTAAGAACCCCCTAAAAGGCAATGAAGATCAACGCAATACCTGGCTGCTGGTATAAAAAGGTGTTAAAATTGTACTTGAATAGCTTGTAGGATCAAAAACGGGGCCGGTGCGGGTATAAATGGAGAGATAAGAGTTGCTACCTGAGTGGTGTACTGACTGACGGAATATGTACAACTATATGTGCTCCCGGGGCAGTGTTAATTGCATGGACCGGGCTGGAGAGTGAGGTAAATGTAATGACTTGAAGCATGTAGGCGTGAGCTCTGTTAGAGAGGCTTACTATGGCAGTGGTGAAATGTAGCTATGAAGTTCAGCAGAGTGTCTCTGCTGCTGCACATGTGCGGTGAGTGTTAGTATCATGGAATTATTGAAGAGTAACTATGCATGCACAGAGGCATTTAAACTACTGTGGCAGAGGAGAGTATCAGTGAAAATGAAAATTTGGAAGTGCAGAGCGTCACTGCTGCGGCAGTTGTGCATAGGGGAATGAAGCTCAGCGGAGCGCCTCTGCTGCAGAGGTGAAATGGAAGTCAATATTGGAAGGGAAATTTGCCTTCGCAGAGACGTTTTAACTGCTTTGGCAGTGCTGGGGAGTGTATCAGTAGTGAATGGCTAAATGGAAGTGTATATGAGCTCAGCAGAGCATCACTGCTGCAGCAGTGGTGTAGAGGGGAATGAAGTTCAGCGGAGAATCTCTGCGATTGCAGAGATGCAATGGAAGTCAGTATTGGAAGGAAAGTACACCTCTGGAGAGATGTTTTAACTGCTGTGGAAGTGCTGGGGAGTGTGTCAGTAGTAAATGACTAAATGGAAGTGTATGTGAACTCAAGCAGAGCATTACTGTTGCGGCTGTGTTGCAGAGGGGGAATGAGACTCAGCAGAGTGACTCTGCAGCTGCAGAGGTGCATTGGTAGTCAGTGTCTGGAGTGTTATGTGTGCTCTTACGGAAATGTTATGATGGAAGTGGATAGGAGCTCAGCTAGACTGACACTGTTGCTGCAGTGGTGCGATGATTGAGTGAAAAATTAGCAGATTAGAGACTTGTGTGGAATCCCGCAGGAACATTGGTTCCGGTCAATAGTAATGTGGGTATGAGCTCAGCTAAAGCTACAACATTGGTGTAGTAGTTGTGATGAATGGTGCCATTATTAATGTGAGACGAGGAAGATACAAAAGTAAACCTCTCCTATACTGACATTCCGATACTTCAGAGCTCAACTTTATCTGAAAGTTTAAGCAAAGAGCACAACGTAACCAGCAGAGGGCACACAAGACTAATGAATGATGAAGGAGAGAGAGTTACCTTTCTCTGACCCTCATCTGCTCTTACCTTCCTCTGACCTCCTCTCCTTTGAGTGCAAACAGCTAGCGCAGCTGACCATGAAGGCCTGAGACTCTCTGTCCATGGGATGGGGAACTCCCTGGCCACAAAGCCATGATACTCTTTGGTCATGGATGCCGGTACCCTCTGTAGGCACCGGTACCTTGGGTAGCGTTTAATGGCTTAAAACGGTCTAAATAATAAGCATGTAATTGTTTGTATGTTGATTCTTGTTCTTAAATGTACCTGGGAACAACTATACATTTGTTCACAGATGACATGACCTATAAGTTTAGCTGACTATTACAACTCTTGACTGAGTGGTCAGACCACATTATACAGTTGGTCCTTAGTGATTTATAATCTGTTCTTTGATGTAATAGGTAAGACCCAAATGGTGTATAGGTACTTGTATCTCTGAGCATAATTCAATATGTCAAGTCCTCACTGATATATGAGGTGTAATTATGTGCATGACCTGATTTTGGAAGTATAAAAGTGCAGCCATACTGATCAGATTTGCGCTTTCTGACTTCTCTATAATGAGGGTGGTTGCCCTTTATCCTCAACGGAGGACAAAGTAAGGATTTTGTTTCTGTTATTTGTCTTTTGTTTATTCTACTTTTTCACTGGATTTTATTTTATTAATAAAAGTGTATTTTATTACATTTTTTTCACTGGAGTGGACATTGACTTCATTTTCCAGAACCCATCAGAGTTACCCTGTGTGGTAAAGTATGAATCTAATTTATTATTTTTTCAAAAACATTATAAAGACGATCCTTTAACTAAACTCTAGCTAAGAAGTATTGCGAAGGGAGGATCCTGGTTTATCTTTGTTTAATTGGGGTAATTAAATAAAGTTAATTCAGCACATAGTGCAAAGGTTGAGTATAGCTCAGTAGAGCTTCTAGAGCATTGTTACTGCTACTATGTAATGTAATAAAATGGTGGTCAGTATGGAAGCAAAATGTGTCCCAGCTAAGCCTTTGCGGTTGAATTATTGCGGGGAGTGTGATGATGGTGAATAATTTTTATTTTATTTTTTTAAATAAATGAAAGTAAGTGAAATTATGAAGAGGAAGAGAAAAAGGTGAAGATAGTAAAAGGAGTCCTACACTAGTAGGGTGAAAAATAGGGAGAACTGCTGCTTAGAAACTAGAGTGTTGTTGTTTGCTACCTAGAATCAGCTGGGCTTCTCTGAGGTGATATTGGCTGAGGCGAATGTATGATTTGAAGGCGTTAGAAGACCAACATCCGAGAGTTTGTATCTGTTGTTGGGAGAGGCCGTTGTGGGCTGCTGTAGTGGCTGCTCCTATCCTGAATGAGTGTGTAGAGATTGGTTCGGGGTGGTGGGAAGCCTGAAATGCAGAGAACTTCTTTTAGGTGGTTTTGAAACCAAAAACGTGTTACTGGACGGTTAGCCTCATCAGTAAAAAGGGAGGCGAGGGGGTTATGTTCTTGGGCTCTCCTGTAGTGCAAGAATGCTAAGAGGGTTTGGAATGGGTGTGTGGGCAAGGGGATGTCAAAAATGAAATTAGATTGTTCTTTGTATAGCTGATCTGTTTTGCTTTGCTTATTATTGAAAGATAGAGTTTCTTTATCCAGCAAGGTTAGATCAGATATGGTGGGGTGGATTGTGGGATTGAAATTAGATGTTATCTTTAGTTTGAAACACAAAAAAATCTAGTGTGAACATGGCATAGAGTGTGCGGGCTGTATGTGTGGAAATAGAGTGTAATGGGTTGTCTGGCGTGGGGGGTGGGGGGAGTGGGTTTTTTTTGTATGCCATTGATAAGGAGGGTGGTTTGAGAATTTGTAAGGACATCTGAAGGAGACCCGTGTATCAATTTGTGAAAAAATGTAATCCCACTTAGGTAGCTTCGAATTGAACTAGCTTGTATATCTTTTGAAATGTATAAATGTGAAATGAATGAGGTGATAGAGAGGAAGGAAAAGGTGTTTTATACAGAGAGTAGAAGTGTTTGAAAGAGCTCCATGCAGTGAGATATGACTGGAGAGTTCTAGGGGCGACTGCTTGAAGGATTAGGGAAATAGAGGATTCTTGGAGGTGATATAAAGGGTGGTTTATGGCAATGTCGTCTCTGAATAATGAGGAACAGGTGTTGGATGAGGGTCCGCTTCTGGCGCCAATAGCTAAAACTTATGAAAAGAAAAACGAGTCAGCAATTACATTTTTTGCAACCTGGTACATGTTCAGCAGTTATAATCAATTGTTTTGTGGCTGCTATCCAAACGAGGCGTCTTAATAAGAGCATGAGTGATGGTGAGTGCGAGCGCCCTTTATTAATGTTTTTTTATTTTATTTTTTAACAGATAAGAAAATGCTATGGAATTTCACTGTAGACCAAGAATGGTTTAGTTACCTGTATTGTTCAAAATATCATGTTTTGTGTTTATCTGAGGAGAGATTTAGAACAAGGGGAGGGTGAAATTACTGATGACAGAATTTCCATTTTTGTGTAAAATATCCCTTTAATAAATCCAGTGTACTGTTTATGTTATTTAGGGACATGCATCACTGCGGTTTCTCTCATATTGCAAAAAAAAAAGAGAAGAGAGTCTTGGATCTACCAGTTCAAGCAAACATTTCATCTGGTGAGACAATCCTGCATAACAGCTCTGTTTTAATCCCAATTTGTAGCATTTCACCTTTGATATGAGGGGCTTGTTTTGAGTTTAATTATTGTGATTTCTTCTGTTTGATATAAAGACAGCCTTGGAGATCCCACTTTGCAGAGGGTGCTTTAACAACTCAGCCAGCTATCATTTCTTCACTGCCATACAGATTGTGCAGCAAGATACCAGGAGGCAAAACAAGAATTTGTTGATTTTTTACCTCTAGGTGCATTATTTATTACAATAAATATTGGACATTATTTAATTCATGTGTGTATACTTGTATTTCATTCAGTACTTAGTGGAGGAGCAACAGAGACAGAACCCTTATGTCCTGCTGCTTGGGGATGAACTAAACTGCTCTCAGGCATTTGTTATTGTGAAAGGAGTGGCACTAAATTCATGGATTTAAATAAAGCTTAGCCAATGTATTAAAAGCTGTGGATTTTTTATTTACATCTAAAGATGACTACTACTACTACTATAATAATAATACAAATAATTTATTGTTATATAGTGGTTAAGCCACTTTTTGGCAAAATAACCCAACAAATTAGTTATCTTTGTGACCCAAATTGTTGGGTTAACCTTATCAACCTTATGGATTGGGTTAAAATAACCCAACAGAAAGTCGGTGCCAAATTGACCCATCTATGGGTTACCTGTTGGGTTATTATAAACCCAACTGTTTTAAGTGAGTATACATTTCTCACCTTAAGGTGACGCTCATGCAGACATCCCAAGTCTCTTGGAAGTTCCGGGAGTATCCTGCAAAATGAAAGATAATCTCCCGGAAATCGCGCATCTCCCACCTGGTCCTTAAATACGTCGCACACCACTCTCCACCGCATCCCTCCCAGCTCTTCAGGTATGTCGCACGCAACTTACCCCCACCGCTCTTCAGGTACGTCGCGCGCAACTCACCCTCACCGCTCTTCAGGTACGTCCCCTCACAACTCACCCCCACCGCTCTTCAGGTACATCGCATGCAACTCACCTACACCTCTCTCTTCAGGTACGTCGCGTGAAACTCACCCCCACCTCTCTACAGGTACGTTGCGATGTTAAATTCTGTGCCCCAGTATACCTATACTTTGCCCAGTGTGGCCATATACACATCTTATTTGACGGAATGCAAACTGGCAAAGAGATGTTAAATTTTTCATTACAATAAAAGGGAGGGTGGCATGTGTAATTTATTAAACTAACGAATCACTTATTTTTTCTTTTCTTGTATATTTATCTTATATTTCTTTCACTGATGCACATGTGTAATCTGTGATTAAAACCTCCGCCTCTGTAAAGTGCGTTGCGCTTTTTTTTTTCACTGTGACTTGAAAATGCCTTCAGGTATGCACCGTGCGCGTGCATTAACCCATGGTTATCTTCAGGAGGTTGATTTTACTAACTCTTATCAGCTGTTTTGGAACCGACATACTCACAATAAGCAGGTTTTCGGTTAATCGACCAAAAGTTCAGGGTTTAGCAGATGGTAAGTTAACCCAGCTTTCTGGAATATCCCCCTGGTCTCTAATCTGAGCTGCTGTTAACCTGCAATTTCTGAGGATGGTGACTCGGATGAACTTATCCTCCGTAGCAGAGGTGACTCTTGGTCTTCCGACCTGGGGCGTTCCGCATGTGAGCCAGTTTCTTTGTAGCGCTTGATGGTTTTTGTGACTGCACTTGGGGACACTTTCAAAGTTTTCCCAATTTTTCGGACTGACTGATTTTCATTTCTTAAAGTAATGATGGCCACTCGTTTTTTTTTCTTTACTTAGCTGCTTTTTTCTTGTCATAATACAAATTTTAACAGTCTGTTCAGTGGGACTATCAGCTATGTATCCACCTGACTTCTGCACAACACAACTGATGGTTCCAAACTCATTTAGAAGGCAAGAAATATCACTAATTAAACCTGACAGGGTACACCTGTGAAATGAAAACCATTTCAGGTGACTACCTCTTGAAGCTCATCAATAGATTGCCTAGGCATGAATAGAAAGAGTGTGCAAAGCAGTAATTAAAGCAAAAGGTGGCTACTTTGAAGAAACCCAGAACATGACATATTTTGTTACACATATATTTCCACATGTGTTAACTCATAGTTTTGATGCCTTACAGTGTGAATCTACAATTTTCATAGTCATGAAAATAAAGAAAACTCTTTGAATGAGAAGATGTGTCCAAACTTTTAGTCTGTACTGTACCTTGCAGAATATTTCATTTTGGGGGTCAGAGAAAAACCAAGCTCTTTTTGTGCCTGTGGCTTTAAATGCAAATGATCAAATGCACTCGCTCTAGATTACTCGTGTTGTGTTCCCTCATTTGTATCTTCCACTGGCTTTAAACATTTGTAACTTGCTTGAAAGGCCTGATTGAGACAGATCCTGCATGTTCACAGCACGTACGCATAATTCACACTTATATTTGTGAGTTTGCATTATTGTATATAAATTATGCAAATGTTTTCCAGTATTGGGTTGCAGCTGGAAGGGCATCCGCGGTTTAAAACATTTGCTGGATAAGTTGGTGGTTCATTCTGCTGTGGTGACCCCTGATGAATAAAGGAACTGAGCCGGAGGAAAATGAATGAATAAACTTATGCAAATGCTTAATGCCACGTTTGCTGTAAACTGGAGAGAGGAGGAGATGGCAAGATGACATACTTTGCTACTTGTTTTCATTCATTTGTAGTTTTGTCTTTGTTTTCTTGCCTTTGTGCATGTCCTGAGGCTTAGCCGAAGACCTACGTGATGACATTTTATTTACCTGATAAGATGCAGAAATGCCATCTAAAAAGGTGACCTGCTGTTTGTCCAATGAGGGACAGTGACAACGTAAATATACAAATAATAATGTTATCCCGGGGTTTGCAAATGTGGACTGTCTGTTAATGAACACCAGGTATAGCATGAGCATTGTGGAACGTGATTACAGATAACGCAGGATTGTTTATCGAGGGTTAGAATGACCCAGGGTTAAACATTTGAAGTGTGAAAAGCCCTAAGAATACTCAGCATCAGATCTCAGGAGAACCAGAGTACAATGACAAACAGCGACAATTGTCAAACATGTCATAGTAACCTGATCTCATATGCTATTGTTTTAGCACTTCCAGTTCAGGTGACAATTGGAGAAATGACCAGGAGTTATAAACGGCAGAGAACGGTCACACTACTTGCTCTACAAACAAGTGTGTTCATGACTTTACATGCAAAGTCAAATTTTCAAAAAAAAATTTCTTTGCAACATTAGGCATGGTGATCAGGTTAAATCATTCAAATGAATCATTGACTTCTGCTGTCTTCATTTGTTTCAGAAACACAGATTTCTTTACTATTTAAAATGGCATCTTTGGATATTTTTTTCTGCTGGAGATACTGTCCTAAAAAAACTTCAAACGTAAAAACAAAACCTTAGATATACAAGGTTTTAAAAGCATGACTTTTCCAAACTGTGGTATACCTTATAAACTGTTATCGTCTCATGCCTAAGCTGCATAACACTGTATTTACGATCCAAAAATTAATTCTTAAAAACAATAATTTCAGGCAAAAAGATTCCAATGGCGGCACCTGCTGGTATGTGAAGAATATGGTCAATACTGACGAACTTTACACTCAAATGTGTGCATATCATCAGCATGCTGTAATCCAATTCTTAAGCAGCAAAAGTCATTTAGACTAGTTTGTTGGCCAGTTGTAGTCAGTGCAATGCTAAACGTTATTGTTCCACTATAGTTTGTTTTGTTTCACGTCGTCCCACAACAACATAATATAGTTTAGAATACTGTACAATGATTTATAATAATTAATTACTTTAGTGTCCATTTCATTCAGCATATTTAATATTGGGGGCCTCCACGCTTTCTGACATACTTTAAACCAGGGTTTCTGCAGGTTTCACCAAGTTTAATGCAAGAATTTTATGACATTTTCAAGACAATTATGAATGAAATTTCAGACTCATAAAGGGAAAGGAATTTTTCAAATGCCCCAGATGGAAAAGATTTTTATTTGCCCTATCAAAAAAAAGTTATGATTTAATACATTTAATAATACAATAATACATGAATGATAAAAAATTAAAATATTGTAGATATTTTTTAGCAAAAGATTTTAAATATTGTGTAAAAACAAGCAAGCTTTACTTGTATCCATACACTTTTCCAAACATAAACTTTCTTTGAAAAATTTAATTAAAATAAATGAACAAATGTTTTAAAAGTTAAAAGACTTTTTAAGGCCTAAAATTTAGATTTTGGAATTTAAGACATTTTAAGACCCCACAGAAACCCTCTTTAAATACAATAGCCCTGGTAATTAGTTATTATAATAATGATGTAATTCTAACTCAGATACTATCTGTCAGAACTAGTAACAACTACTAGAAACAAGTTTAAACCCATAAAGAAGTTGATAAAAAAGGGAATTGTGATCAACGTGACATATGCAAATGGAAAGTACTAGGCCAACATCACTGTAATAGCAGATATCTTCTATGAGAATACTGTAGGTCAAATATCATCAGCTCAGTTAAACTTTTTTTATTTATTGTTTTTATTTATTTTATATAGCGCCAGTGCTTAAGGACACTTAACAAACAGTAGAAGATCAAGAAAAGCAATAACCTTAAGAAGGTCCAGAAAATGGGAGACTAATAATACATAAAAATAATGACTAAAGACATGAGAACAAGTAACAGGAAAGAAGCTCATTCCTGTCTTTCAATGAGTGCTTATGTGCATTTAGGAGAACTAGGCAGCACACTCAGGGCTGCAGATGGATTTAATTTAGTATTCTTATTATTAAAATATATCTGAATGAGGATCTCATGACTGAGTTGGTCTTTGAGAATGAAAACTAACCTGTTTGTTCCTGCAGATCTTCCTGTTTGACTCTGAATGTTTCTTCAATCTTCACATCTTCACTCTCCTCTTTAATAAACACCATCTTCATAACAGTGTTGAGATCAGTCGCTTCAGCAGGAGTTATTCTCTGTTTGGACACTTTATCCTGTTTAAAATGAACAAAACAATAAAAAAAATGTTAAATGAATAAAACAATGAGCAGAAACAAAATAACTTCTCTTCAACACTTGCTTCAACAGTTTCTTTATATGAGAGTAATTAACAAAAATAAATCCAGTAAGTTCAAACAAGATACAATTGCCACAAATGAGCTGATTAACCAGTATGCTATTCCATATATATGGTGATGTATACTTAGAATGGAATGACATTATACTATTTAATAAACTAAACCTTCATTAAAACACTTATTACACACATTTCGGTTCAAACAATAGCCCTCATTGCTGTGAGTAAAATAATACTATGTTGTATAAAAGGTTAAAATATTATTTTCAACAGCAGGTACATAATTTAGCATAGGATGAAAAAACCTGAAACTTTAATCAATCAGTTTATATCTGTGTAAAAGTTTTAAAACAAACCTTTCTCTAGTTGAATCACAGCATGGAATCACAGTGCAGGAGCGGCGCAGCCTTATGACGTCACACCGCCACGCCAAAATAAAAGTCTTTTTTTTAAAAGCTTTTTTGCCACTTAATTTTAGTCATGACTTATTGATAAATTTTTCCCTCATTTTCCACTTTCCACTATATCTGCTCTCTCGCACACACACACACGCACGCACACACACACACACACACACGCACACACACAGACACACAGATATTCAGTATTTGAAGCTGATCAAAAAACTTTAAACATTTTTAAGACAATTTTGAAAAACATTTTTAATCCACCTTATGATGACTTGCATGTCTAAAACACATTACTTCCTATTATTATGAGTCCAAATCTCCTCCTCGTAATTATGACCTCTTCCTTCCTATTTTCACAACTTCCTATCTAAGGTTTATTTTTTCAAATATTATCTGTAATATAATATTTAACTTTACCTTTACTTACAGAAGCATATAAAGGGGTAGTTCACACAAAAATTACAATTCAGCCAGAGCGGCCCACTGCAGATAATCAAAATGCTACCCATCTGTCCATACCCTTGAATATGTTTAAATAAGCACAAAAGCCATACACACAAGTCTTCACACAAGTAATCAACATTTTGTTCCAGTTCCTGCCTGATTGCTTGAATCCATAAGTGATTCTTTTCAATTTACACACCAGTTTCTCTTTTCTTTCCGATTTTACCTCATAACTAGGGCCAGACAGAATCTGCGGACATTTTTTTGTTATTTCTGTGGAGAATTTGTAAAAAATCTGCTGATTTATGTGAAATTATTTTGGGAGTATCTTAACTAAAAACTTATCACATGAAATGAAAAATAGTAGTGTATATATATATATGTGTGTGTGTGTGTGTGTGTGTGTGTGTGTGACATTGATAACATTCAAATTGTAACACAAAACATAAAATAACAGTCAAAATGCATGAGTACTTTTGGGTTAATTAAAAAAAAAATGTTTTAAAGCACCAAATCATTAGAGTGATTTCATGTAGGACACAAATGCCTCAAATGCAGCTTTCACATCATTGGAATAAATTATATTTTAACATATTCAAATGGAAACGTTAACATATTAAAACGGAATCATTATTTACAAGGTTACTTTTATATCTGCATCTTTATAAAATAAAGCAGTCGTCTCGAACCTTTAAAAAATAGTCCATGTTGTCTTTATATTTTTAGATAGCTTCATTTATTACTGACTTTATGCTTTCAAAATATGTAATTATGCAGTTTATGAAGTAATATTGTGCTACATAGTGGAAGTGAACTAATTTTGTTTTGTGTTAAAGCCACAA
>NC_079438.1:23174939-23374939 GCF_903798145.1 Danio aesculapii
GCAAAAGCTGATACAATTAACATAGAAACACCATAGACAGCACAGCTCCACTGCTTTTTCTATGACAGGCATAGGGCTCGTCCGGGATTTGAACCCGGGACCTCTCGCACCCTAAGCGAGAATCATACCCCTAGACCAACGAGCCCTGTAGAAGCAGTCTGCAGTGCCACAAAAATTCTGTGAGACTGATCCAATCTACTCTTTGTTCATGTTGTTTTTGTTACGTGTGTCAGCAACTCCCTGGAGGCATATTACAGTTCACAGGCAGAGAAAAACAGCCCAGTGGAGTAATGGATACGGCACCAGCCTTCGAAGCTGGGGATTGTGGGTTTAAGGTAGCGACTGGGTTATCTTTGATGCAGTTCCTTTTAAGTTGGCTGTGCAAGACAATCCAGTGTGACCTTTAAAAAGCTAGGTTCAAACCCTTAGGTCAAAAAGACATGACAAAGGAAAACTCCTCAGAGAAGCTGTTTTGTCATTAGGTGTACACACCAGATCGTCTGAATGCAATATGGCATAGGGATCCTAAAGTACTGTTTTCTGAGTTACAAGAACTTCCTGAGCCATACAACAGATATGACAATTGCTAGTATTGGCCTAATGGATAAGGCATCAGCCTTCAAAGCTGGTGATTGTGGATTCAAGTCCCATCTGGGTTGTCTTTCTTGGGTTACATTTAAGTTTTGTGAAACAATTCCGACTTGTTTTCTCAAAACTTAGGCGTGATGATCTGAGGACAATAGTTAGCTTCAAATTCTCAGACTTGCTGCACACTTCAAATAAGATTCATCCAATCTTGCTTGAATCTCACTGTCACGTTACAAACTTAAAAGGTTCCGCTAATCTTTGGCAATGGAGATCTTGTCTTCAAGTACCCAGTGGCTTTCAACTATTGATCTCATGTTAGGTGGATGATGATGAAACACAAACAAGAAAATAGCTGCAAAAAGGTTGTGATTTCAAGTTAATGAGAGTGGCATTGTCTGGAATTTGAAACTCAAGACCAGTCACAACATACATGAGAACCAAACCTTAGGACCAATGACACGAATGTTTATGATTGCACAAAGAAAATGTTTGTCCATTAGTTGCACACATCTTATTTGACAGAAGGCAAAGTGGTATATAGATCCTAAAGTGCAGTTTTCCATGCATTGGCATCTTGTTGAATGCATACAAGAGATCCATGACAAAAGATTGGCGACATGGTCCAGTGGCCTAATGGATAAGGCATCAGCCTCCGGAGCTGGGGATTGTGGGTTCAAGTCCCACCTGGGTCATCTTTGAAGGTCTCACTTCAAGTTGGGAGCAATGTTTGGTGGATGAAAGACAGTAGCTGTGAAAACCTTCTTGAGATGTGTTTGCATGTCAATAGGCTTGTTTGAGGTGTGCCTCACCTTGTCTGCAGTAAGAAGAAGGCTCAAATAATACACCACAAGTTGGACACTTCCCAAATCTTGCTATTTTGCCGCCTGGAAATGTTATCAGTGGCGGAGATTGCGTTCGCATTTATTATCGCGGAAGACCTCATGAAAAAATAGTATAGTAATATAGTTAATATTATAGTAAATATTGCAGCGTTTTTGAACATGTTTTTTCAGTATTGGGTTATGTTTATAGTTGTTGTGATATCAGAGCAACTTTAGAATTTAAACAGGCTATTTTTATAAAATGGTTCAAAAACACTATAGTATTCCTATAACTCATTATAGTATTTTTTGTATTGTGGGAGTGGATGCAATTGAAATATCAATGTTTTTACAAAAAAAGAAGGTCATAATCACAGAAGATGAACAGCTCATTACTTAAAAGGGTGTAATTAAAATATAAATCTGTATATTCAACAAATGTTTAAAGAATAACAAAATAAACAGCTTATACAGCAAGAAAGCTTTCAAGAAATCTCATTTGGCTACATTATAAATTAAGTAGCTATAGCAAGATGCTTTTGAGTGACAAGTCATGACAAATGTTTGTTTGACATAAAGAAATTCTTTAGGGGTTTATTATATTGACATGCTTATTAGGCCTATCTGCTTTTACTGCAGCCAGACTAAAATAAATAGCCCAAGACCTTCTCCAGAATAAAAACTAGTAGACTCTAGGAAATACTGTTCTTGGTCTATTAAACATGAGTTTTGATTTGTTTGTATACATTTTAACATGTTGTTTTTAATAGAAAGGAAATATTTTTAGTTGAAAAATTAAAATTAAGTATATAAAATATCTAAAATGACATACAAAGTCACAAGTGACTCATGGGTATTTAATTACTGTACAGCATTACATTACATGTCTATACGCACAGATCTGTGTGTTTCCATTCATCATATTAATTTACTCGCCGACCGACTGTTGGCATCGTGCATCGAGTGGTCTCGCCACTAACTGAGAGACCCAGCGCAGTGAGCGCACCATGGGCGTTGCTTGGCCTGTTATAGGGGGGCTGTAGCCCCCCTATATTTCTACTCAGGATTCAGCTCCTCCCTGTCTTGTTATTCATTTGATCAGCAAACCACAGCCATGGACAGCGAGAGAACGAGGTGTGTGATAAATTGATAAATTGTTATAATATCTGCTTATTTGCAGTTCTTTGATATAGATACACTTGTATCACCTGTATCCTCCAATGTCACGGAAAAGCAGTCGGGTTTTCTCGGCGTTCACCTCATCAGCACAGCTGTTTCCTCCAGGGAAAAATGTAACTCTTTATGAACATTTCGCTATTTTTATTTCAAAATGAACTACCAATATTAAACACTTTACAGTTAGTGTAACATTAACTATACAGTCTTGCACAGAAAGGATTAAACAGAGTGACAGAACCACTTAGAGAATGTACCCATTGTAACTATCACTGAGTCACTGACAGAGACAGAAACATCAAGTGTTGTCTAGTATTAAAAAATACTTCTTATTCATTATTATCATTCAGATCGTGAAATATGTGAATTAGCCTGTAAGTTTAAAAATATATATTTATATGCATGTCATTTAATTAGAAAAGTGGCAGTTTATTTATTTAATACATGAAAACAAAAAATGCACTTAAATATAGAAAGTGTTTTTTACTACAGTAAACTGGTGGGTTGAGCCTATTTGGCTTATTCAGAACTCAAACGGCTATGCCTGTCTATGTAATAAAGTGGAATACTAGTATACAACCCATATTAAACAAACATTAAGTGTATTACTATGAAATTACTAATATTACATTTATATATATATATATATATATATATATATATATATATATATATATATATATATATATATATATATATATATATACATACAGGGGCATAGATTTAGGGTGGACGGAGGGGATGTGTCCCCACCAATGTCCTCCAACCATTGAAATGTCCCCACCAATAATTTAATCCACAAAAAAAAAAAAAAAAATGGCGCTGTCAACATATAACCTAGGCATGCAGAAAGGGTTCAATCACGTTCGCTCCTCCCGCCCCCAAAACACATATGAGCCTTTTGATTGGCTGTGCCTTTCCCTTAAAAACAATAAACACAGGAGGAGGTTTAAAATATTACTTATAAAGAATTTGGGTACGATGATATTAATCAAATCTTTATTGCCACTGTCTATATGTTGGCTTCTCCTTGTTTCTAAGTTGACATTGTGCACATTGTCTGTCTGATTCTACATCTTCTCATCCTTTTTAACTCTCTCACTGTGAGTGTTGTCATTATTTGAATCACTCCTTATGCTAGGCTTTGCCTCATTCTTGTTTTGAATAAATATGTGCTTATTAAACAATTAAAGGTGACCTAATGAATAAATATTAATAATCATGACCTAATGTACAGTTTCTGGCTGGACGAATCCAGGCAGCCATCGCCGATTGGGCCAAATGCTTAAAGAGCCCATATTATGGGTTTTTGAAAATGCCCTTCCATGTAGTGTGTAACATAGCTCTAAGTGAAGTGAAATATCCAGCTAAGGCTTAAATCTGTAAGTGTACAGTGTTTAAAACTATTGATTCATCTATAAAAGAGTCGACTCATAGTGCTTCAAACGAGTCGTCTTGATAACGAGTCATTAGGTGTTTCGTGATGACGCGGCTACGAAACACAAGTAGTTGCACGCGCAAACCCGGGAGATTTGAAACCTGCGGCCCCGCCCACTAACAGAAAAAAAGTCTCACACACACACACACACACAGAGACACCAGTGAAATGAAGTCACGCTGTGAAGATGAATTTTATTGACAGTCTAATTAAAGATGAAACCTCAGCAATATAGCCCAGCCTTGAGCAGTTTGAGTGCTTCTGGAAATTACATGCTTAAAAAGAAGACTTAATCGGTTTGTTAAAGGAAGGATCAGTAAAGACTGTCAGAACATGGATCAGTGGATCATGGATCAGTTTCTTCCCCCATTTCACAAGTGTAAGTACGTGCGATTAAAACTGTTGCCTCGATTACTCTATCTTGCAAATTATGTATTTAGTTTGTTACTTGTAACCGTGTGTACTGTATCAGGTTAACTCTTTATATTCTCATATCGCGTGTAAAGCCACGTTGAAAATGCGATGCGTGCCGCTTTGTTTACAGATCGTCAGCTGTTGCTACACGCATGCAACGGTCAAGTTTCAAAATAGTTCAGCTCAGTTTTCGAGGTGAGGTGTATAAATTGCACCCAATTAGGGTCTTGGTGATATAACTGAGCGCCGCGGATATAACGGAGCGATTCGCCCCTTCTCTATTCTGCCGATCTAGGTCTCCTCTATGGACGCACCGGCCCTATGTGTGTGTGTGTGTGCGTGCGTACGTGCGTGCGTGCGTGCGTGTGTGTGAAAAGAGCAAGTAGACTGCGACCGGCTAGGAGATCTCCTCGCCAGTTCTTGGACTTTTTGCTCAATAAAATAGTTAGTCGTCAGTATTTTCTAGTCCATCGTCTGTATTTACATTCACCCACTGGCAGCCAAAATCCACTATAAAGCGTGTGTGCACTGAGACTACTTTTATATTGTAGATTAGCAGCTGGGCATTTTACTCTGCCTCGCGCTGAAGCCTTGTCCGTGTCGACCAATCGCAGCAGGCTGTCATCGGTCCAATCAGCGCAGATTAGCTTCGCGCTGAGGATGGGTTTGGGTACAAATGAATCGCTGAACGATTCATATGAGAGTCGCTGGGATAATTAGGTAAAAATAAATGCAGATTATAAGACCATGACAGTGTTTTTTGACTGTTGTTGGAGACCCTTACAACCGAAATATGACCCTATTTCATGTATAATATGGGCTCTTTAACATTTATTATTATTATTATTATTTTTATTATTACTATTATTATTATCCTCATCATCATAATATCACATCTAGCAAGAGATAAAAGCTGCCTGCATGTAAAAACAATACTTTTTTTTTTTTTTAAATGACCGGCCCACATTTAAAAAATGGTCCGGCCCTTGCCATATGGCCAGTCCGCCCCTGGCGGGAATTATCATTCATTCATTTTCTTTTCAACTTAGTCCCTTTATTAATCCGGGGTCACCACAGCAGAATGAACCGGCAACTTATCCAGCACATGTTTTACGCAGCGGATGCCCTTCCAGCCACAACCCATCACTGGGAAACATCCATACACACTCATACACTACGGACAATTTAGCCTACCCAATTCACCTATACCACATGTTTTTGGACTGTGAGGGAAACCAGAGCACCCGGAGGAAACCCACGAGAACGCAGGGAGAACATGCACACAGAAACGCCAACTGATCCAGTCGAGGCTCAAACCAGCAACCTTCTTGCTGTGAGGTGACAGCACCACCTACTGCACCACTGCGTTGCCCCTGGCGAAAATTAATACTGCTTTATTAATTATTTATTTATTACATAATTTAAATTGATTATTCAACAGTATACACTACAGCTGCTTTTCACTGGCACACCCACCATATTCTTACGAACATATTTTATTTATATTTGGTTATTAGCCAATTTCATTGACTTGAATATAATAAACCATGTATAATATAAATACTACCCGTCATCTAAATTCTTATCTTTATATAAAATCTTAAAAACTTTATATAAAACTAAAAAATACAATAAAACGTTCATGCACAAAAAAGCAAATACAGAAAAACAAAGTTTTAATATGCTTCAAGAGCTGTGAAGTGAGCGATCTTTCGCCTGGTCACATCAGTCTGATCTCACGAGAAAACGTAAGTATTTTACATTTTGTCAGTTTAGTGGCTAATTCGTATGAATTCGTACGAGTTCAGTCGTACAAAATTGTACAATTTTAAAAAGGAGGAGTGGCACCTAACCCCACCCCTAAACCCAACCGTCATTGGGGGATGAGCAAATCGTACTAAATTGTACGAATTAGATCATATGAATTTATACGAATTAGCCACTTAATCAAAAAGTTACGAATTGCCATGAGATTGTGTTGGTCACACACACATGCATACAAAAACATGCATATAAAACATGTGTTCTATGTCCTCAAACAAATGTTTGTGTTTTTATATGACGTGGTAAAATGTAAAAATTTCATTTTAAATGTAGAGCTTTATGTTCGTAAGAATGTGGTGGGCCACTGGTTTCTCCCAATCCGTTTGTATAGCGGCATTGCAATGACAGAAAAGAAGGTAGCCTAGTTTCTAATGATTTCACTCTCCCGACAAATCTAAGCTTGTTTTTAATAATACAAACATAAATATCCATATAATAAATAATACTACTAATAATAACATTATTCAAACGGAATCATTTGCCGGCTGTTACTTCGGTGGGACTATAATCTGATGTAAGAGAAGTCTTCTTTCACTACTGTATTGTTCATAAACAGAAAACATTTTACAGGTAACTTTATTCTTAATCTTGGACCTTATTCCTGAAATAAAAATTAGCAATGAAAAGGTGTGAAGCACCAGAAGCGGACCATATTAAATTAATTTGAATATATTTTGGCTATTGTTGATTTCCAGGAATTTTCAAATGTATTTTATTTTAACCAAAGAGGCTAGAAAAAGAATTAAATATTAATGTATTATTATTATTATTATTATTATTATTATTATTATTATGTTTAAACTATTATTTTTTATTGAAATGGCCAAATTGTTACTGAGGACAGTTGAATGTGCAGTTTTTTGTCTAATAAATGATAGTAGGCTACAGTTTTTTTTTACTTTAAAATTTTAACAGATTGCTATTTTTTCCTAATGACATATGATGTAATGAATTTGTATTTTACAAATTAGTCTTGTTTTAATTTTTTTAAATACAAATTTTAGGAAATATTTAATAACACGTACTGTATGAGAACTACCTGTTAGTCAATGGAAAAGCAGTCATTCCTTGCGCCACCTGGTGGCTATTGCGTAAAGCACAGAATTTTTTTTTTTTTAATGAAAAGGCCACAGTACTGCGCGTGACTGCGGTTGACCAATTGCAGTTTTGCGCGTGCAGAAACGCGCATTCTCAGTAACCATATCTGTACTGAAGTGGAATTGAACTGAATCTGTACCGTTTTCTGCTCACAATGAAGGCAGAAATGGTCCAGATGACACTTCTAACCAAATATTACAACCGAATATTTCAGAGGAACTTCAGAGTTGAATGAATAAAAATAAATAACTCAAAATTAACTAAATGTATTACTTGCGATAAATGGTTACTAAGTAATGCAGCTACTGACTTTTTTGGAGGAATAACTCAATTTTGTAACGCATTACTTTTAAAAGTGACTTTCTCCAACACTGCATGTTAGGATACTTAAATTTAATTAAATTCAGGTTGAAAATATAACACCTGATATTAGAATGTAAATATTAAACAGGCACTGTTCTATGGAGGACCAAGAGCATCATTTAAAAATAAAATGAATAATCAAATGATCAATTTTCAATAATTGAAGCAGAAAATTATTTAAATGAATCACATAGGAAGTTAAGCAATGGATTAAAAAAATTTAATGGATAAATTAATATACAATTTTAAAAGTTTATTTATTTCACGTTTTAAATGTTGGTTATTCAAATAATAAAAAGTGCATCAATAAGAAATCGGCTTTAAATGGACAAAGCATATTTAAATGGATTTACTTTGTGTTTTTAAAATATATTAGAATTTCAATATTATATTATTATATCAATAAAAGATTACATTTTAAAAATATCATTTAGATTTGTAAATATACTTATTTAAAACTGTTTATTTAATTTTCTTATGCTAATTAATCAAAGAATAAAAAAGCATATTAAATATATATAAAATACACATATTAAATAGCTTTAAAAAAAAAAAAAACTTTTGCCAAAAGCATTTTTTAAAGAATTTAAGGAAATTTCTTCATAAAATACTTTTTATTGTTTGATTAATCAATGTTTTAAAACAAATTGTATTTATTTAAACATTTAAATGTGATGTATTTATGTACATTTTTATGTAAAAAAAATTTCATTGATAAAATGATTTTTCAGTGTCACTCCTGGTCCTTCATACTGATCATTAACCAGGCATTTCATTTTTATATAGACTTGTCTTATCGCCATTCTCCCATTTATAAATTTAATTTAAACGATAAAATTCTGTATGATCATCATGGTTTAACTCATCAAGCATAAAAACAGATGTCACAGATTTGTGAAAATACAAATTTCATGAAGCTTGGTCTCCTAAACATCAGGTCACTAGCACCTAAAGCAGTTATCATAAATGAATTAATAACAGATAACAATCTTAATGCACTCTGTCTCACTGAAACCTGGCTGAAACAAAATGACTATATTAGTTTAAATGAAGCAACTCCTCCAGGATTCTTATATAAACATGAGGCTCGTCAAACTGGTCGTGGTGGTGGAGTCGCGTCAATCTTTAGTGATATTTTTAATGTTAATCAGAGAAACGGACTTATGTTTAGCTCCTTTGAAGTATTAGCGCTTAATGTTGTCCTTCCAAACACTGCAAAAACCTATGTTATCTCTCGCTCTCAAAACAGCAACCCGTGCCCTGGAACGTAAATGAAAAAAAACTAATTTAGAAGTCTTTAGAATTGCATACAAAGACAGTATGTCCAGCTACAGGAGGGCTTTAAAATCTGCCAGGGCTGAGCACCTCCGCAAACTGATAGAAAATAATCATAACAATCCTAGATTCTTATTTAACACCATTGCTAAATTAACAAATAATCGGTCATCTTTGGAACAAAACGTTCCACCGCAAATTAGTAGTGATGACTTCATGAATTTTTTCAGTGATAAAAAAGAAGGCTTTAGACAGAAAATAGGAGATATTAAACTTTCTGCACCGCCTTATACTTCAGATCCAGTAAACACGCCACTGAATCTAAATAACCTACAGTGCTTTAAAATCATAGAACAGGACGAGCTAGACAAAATTATAAATAGCTCTAAATCAGCTACGTGTATATTGGACCCAATTCCTACAAAGTTACTGAAAGAATTGATACCTGTTATAGGAGAACCTCTTCGTAACATTATCAACTCTTCTTTATCTTTAGGCCATGTTCCAAATCCTTACAAGTTAGCTGTTATTAAACCTATTATTAAGAAACCACAACTGGAACCCAGCAACTTAGCTAATTATAGGCCTATTTCAAATCTTCCATTTATGTCTAAAATACTAGAAAAAGTTGTTTCTGCTCAATTATGCTCCTTTCTGCAGATGAACAATGTTTTTGAAGTGTTTCAGTAAGGTTTCAGAGCTCATCACAGTACAGAAACTGCATTAGTGAAAATAACCAACGATTTACTCTTAGCTGCTGACCAAGGGTGCATCTCGCTATTAGTTCTACTCGATCTTAGTGCGGCATTTGACACCATTGACCATGGTATCCTTATTAATCGCTTAAAGTCTACAGGTGTCCAGGGACAGGCCCTACAATGGTTTAAGTCATACTTATCTGACCGTTACCAGTTTGTGAATATTAATGGACAGCCTTCACAAATCAGCCCAGTAAAATACGGGGTGCCTCAAGGATCAGTTTTAGGCCTTGTTTACAATATACATGCTACCCCTGGGAGACATTATTAGAAGACATGAGATCAGCTTTCACTGCTATGCAGATGATACTCAATTATATATTTCAACTAAAACTGACGAGACGTCTAAACTGTCCAAGCTAACTGAGTGTATTAAAGATGTTAAAGACTGGATGACCAACAATTATCTTCTCTTAAACTCAGACAAAACAGAATTATTACTTATTGGGCCTAAATCCTGTACACAGCAGATCTCACAACTCGACCTACAATTAGAGGGATACAAAGTTAGAGTTAGCTCTGCTATAAAAGATCTGGGTGTCATGTTAGACAGCAATTTAACTTTTAAAAATCATATATCCCATGTCACAAAAACTGCTTTCTTTCATCTTAAAAATATCGCTAAGTTACGAAGTATGCTATCCATCTCAGATGCAGAAAAGCTAGTCCATGCTTTTATGACTTATAGGTTGGACTACTGTAATGCACTGTTTGCTGGCTGCCCAGCATCCTCTATTAACAAACTTCAATTAGTACAAAGTGCAGCTGCCAGAGTTCTTACCAGGTCTAGAAAATTTGATCACATCACACCAATTTTATCCTCCTTACACTGGCTGCCTGTTAAGTTTCGTATTGAATTTAAAATATTGCTTCTTACATATAAAGCTTTAAATAATCCAGCTCCTGTTTATCTAACCAACCTTCTGTCTCGCTACAATCCAACTCGCTCTTTAAGGTCTGAAAACTCAGGGCTTCTGGTAGTACCTAGAATAGCAAAGTCGAGTAAAGGAGGTCGAGCCTTCTCATTTATAGCTCCTAAACTCTGGAATAGCCTTCCTGATAACGTCCGAGGCTCAGACACACTCTCCCAATTCAAAACTAGTTGAAAGACCTATCTGTTCAGTAAAGCATACACTTAGTGCACCACTTAGGGGGCTTCCACACAGGTTATGCATCTTGTTGATATACACTGTGAACATCAGCTACACTAATTATTTTCTTTATTCTCCATTTCCACCTGGGGATACTCTTCCCGAGGCCCTCAGACTATGCAGAGTCACTGATTCGATCCAAGACCAACGACGAGATGATCCCAAGGTTTCCATATCCTGGACCTGGCCGAATCCTGAGCAGCTACTGTGATGGTCATGGAAGAGTGGAGAACATGAGACTGATTCCTGTGACGCTCCAGAGACAGACGAGTCTTTGCTGAGGCCAGCTTCCAGCCTCCGCCGCTGAGACTGCAGCTCTGCACAAGACGTTTGGCCAGCGGAGAAATTAAAATGATCGTGCCCAACTGAGCCTGGTTTCTCTCAAGGTTTTTTTTCTTCACTTCCGCCATTAGTGAAGTTTTTTTCCCCTCTCCACTGTCGCCACTGGCTTGCATGGTTCGGGATCTGTAGAGCTGCGCATCGTTGGATTTGCCCTTCAATAATTGGACTCTCAGTAGTGATTATTAAACCACACTGAACTGAGCTCAACTGAACTGAACTTAAACACTACAAACTGAACTACACTGTTCCTATTTACTGTGACATTTTATGTGAAGCTGCTTTGACACAATCTACATTGTATAAGCGCTATACAAATAAAGGTGAATTGAATTGAAATGAATCTTGTAACGCCAGACAGCACGTGGCCCATTATCATTGCCGGGTGCACGTGTTAGCAGTTGCAAGGCAGCAAAAGCCTTCGTTCGTCCCTGGATGGGCTCAAAGCAACAACCTTTCGGTTAACAGCCGAACGCGCTAACCGATTGTGACACTGAGACTAAGACTAACCATACCAACTGTGGTAGAAATGCTGAACTTTGTCTCAATAGGTATGCTCGAAGAATGCAAATGAAAGCTGCCGAAAAGAGAGAGAGAGAAAGGTAACAGAAACGCCCAACATGTGGCTCGAACACACAACCCTGAGATTAAGAGTCTCATGCACTACCAACTGAGCTAGGCAGGCTTGTGAGATGCTCCTTCGAGAGAAAGTCACTGTTTTGATCAATACCTTCCCTACCTGTGTAAAGTGTAATGGTGTTTTTAAGTCAACTGGAATACAAAAATTGACCAATACAGGTACTGGACAACAAACTTCTGTTAAATCCTGATGTCATCTTGTAACGCCAGACAGCACGTGGCCCAGGATCATTGCCCGGTGCACGTGTTAGCAGTTGCAAGGCAGCAAAAGCCTTCGTTCGTCCCTGGATGGGCTCAAAGCAACAACCTTTCGGTTAACAGCCGAACGCGCTAACCGATTGTGACACAGAGACTCAGACTAACCATACCAACTGTGGTAGAAATGCTAAACTTTGTCTCACTTGGTCTGCTGGATGAACCCAAATGAAAGCTGCCGAAAAGAGAGAGAGAAAGGTAACAGAAACACCCAACGTGGGGCTCAAACCCAGGTCACTGAGACTAAGTGTCTCATGCTCTCCCACCTGAGCTAGCCGGGCTTCTGAGACACTCATTCTAGGCACTGTTTTGCTCAATACCTTCACTACCAGTGTAAAGTTTGATGCTGATTTTAAGTCAATTGGAACAAGTAACTTGGCCGACCTAGGCACTGGACAACAAACTTCTGCTAAATCCTGATGTCATCTTGTAACGCCAGACAGCACGTGTCCCAGGATCATTGCCTGGCGCACGTGTTAGCAGTTGTAAGGCAGCAAAAGCCTTCGTTCGTCCCTGGGTGGGCTCAAAGCAACAACCTTTCAGTTAACAGCTGAACTCGCTAACCGATTGCGCCACAGAGACTTAGAGAGCATTGCAACTGTAGTAGAAATGCTGAACTTTGTCTCAATAGGTATGCTCGAAGAATCCAAATGAAAGCTGCCGAAAAGAGAGAGAGAGAAAAGTAACAGAAACGCCCAACGTGGGGCTCGAACCCACGACCCTGAGATTAAGAGTCTCATGCTCCACCGACTGAGCTAGCCGGGCTTCTGATACATTCATTCTAAGTAAACTGGCATAAGTAACTTGGCCGATCTAGGCACTGGACAACAAACTTCTGCTAAATCCTGATGTCATCTTGTAACGCCAGACAGCACGTGGCCCAGGATCATTGCCCGGTGCACGTGTTAGCAGTTGCAAGGCAGCAAAAGCCTTCGTTCGTCCCTGGATGGGCTCAAAGCAACAACCTTTCGGTTAACAGCCGAACGCGCTGACCGATTGTGACACAGAGACTCAGACTAACCATACCAACTGTGGTAGAAATGCTGAACTTTGTCTCACTTGGTCTGCTGGTTGAACCTAAATGAAAGCTGCCGAAAAGAGAGAGAGAAAGGTAACAGAATCACCTAACGTGGGGCTCAAACCCAGGTCACTGAGACTAAGTGTCTCATGCTCTCCCACCTGAGCTAGCCGGGCTTGTGAGACACTCATTCTAGGCACTGTTTTGATCAATACCTTCACTACCAGTGTAAAGTTTGATGCTGATTTTAAGTCAACTGGAACAAGTAACTTGGCCGACCTAGGCACTGGACAACAAACTTCTGCTAAATCCTGATGTCATCTTGTAACCCCAGACAGCACGTGGCCCAGGATCATTGCCTGGTGCACGTGTTAGCAGTTGCAAGGCAGCAAAAGCCTTGGTTCGTCCCTGGGTGGGCTCAAAGCAACAACCTTTCAGTTAACAGCTGAACTCGCTAACCGATTGCGCCACAGAGACTTAGAGAGCTTTGCAACTGTAGTAGAAATGCTGAACTTTGTCTCAATAGGTATGCTCGAAGAATCCAAATGAAAGCTGCCGAAAAGAGATAGAGAGAAAAGTAACAGAAACGCCCAACGTGGGGCTCGAACCCACGACCCTGAGATTAAGAGTCTCATGCTCTACCGACTGAGCTAGCCAGGCTTCTGATACATTCATTCCAAGTAAACTGGCATAAGTAACTTGGCCGATCCAGGCACTGGACAACAAACTTCTGCTAAATCCTGATGTCATCTTGTAACGCCAGACAGCACGTGGCCCAGGATCATTGCCCGGTGCACGAGTTAGCAGTTGCAAGGCAGCAAAAGCCTTCGTTCGTCCCTGGATGGGCTCAAAGCAACAACCTTTCGGTTAACAGCCGAACGCGCTAAACGATTGTGACACAGAGACTCAGACTAACCATACCAACTGTGGTAGAAATGCTGAACTTTGTCTCACTTGGTCTGCTGGATGAACCCAAATGAAAGCTGCCGAAAAGTAACAGAATGACCCAATGTGGGGCTCAAACCCAGGTCACTAAGACTAAGTGTCTCATGCTCTCCCACCTGAGCTAGCCGGGCTTGTGTGACACTCATTCTAGGCACTGTTTTGATCAATACCTTCACTACCAGTGTAAAGTTTGATGCTGATTTTAAGTCAACTGGAACAAGTAACTTGGCCGACCTAGGCACTTGACAACAAACTTCTGCTAAATCCTGATGTCATCTTGTAACGCCAGACAGCACATGGCCCAGGATCATTGCCCGGTGCACGTGTTAGCAGTTGCAAGGCACAAAAGCCTTCGTTCGTCCCTGGGTGGGCTCGAACCAAAAACCTTTCAGTTAACAGCCGAACGCGCTAACCGATTGCGCCACAGAGACTTAGACACCAAACCAACTGTAGTAGAAACGCTGAACTTTGTCTCACTTAGTCTGCTGGATGAAGCCAAATGAAAGCTGCCGAAAAGAGAGAGAGAAAGGTAACAGAAACACCCAACGTGAGGCTCGAACCCATGTCACTGTGATTAAGTGTCTCATGCTCTCCCGACTGAGCTAGCTGGGCTTGTGAGGCACTCATTCTAGGCACTGTTTTGATCAATACCTTCACTACCAGTGTAAAGTTTGATGCTGATTTTAAGTCAACTGGAACAAGTAACTTGGCCGACATAGACACTTGACAACAAACTTCTGCTAAATCCTGATGTCATCTTGTAACGCCAGACAGCATGTGGCCCAGGATCATTGCCCGGTGCACGTGTTAGCAGTTGCAAGGCAGCAAAAGCCTTCGTTCGTCCCTGGATGGGCTCAAAGCAACAACCTTTCGGTTAACAGCCGAACGCGCTAACCGACTGTGACACAGAGACTCAGACTAACCATACCAACTGTAGTAGAAACGCTGAACTTTGTCTCACTTAGTCTGCTGGATGAAGCCAAATGAAAGCTGCCGAAAAGAGAGAGAGAAAGGTAACAGAAACACCCAACGTGAGGCTCGAACCCACGTCACTGTGATTAAGTGTCTCATGCTCTCCCGACTGAGCTAGCCGGGCTTGTGAGACACTCATTCTAGCCACTGTTTTGATCAACACCTTCCCTACCTGTGTAAAGTTTGATGCTTATTTTAAATCAACTGGAATAAGTAACTTGGTCGATCTAGGCACTGGACAACACACTTCTGCTAAATCCGGATGTCATCTTGTAACGCCAGACAGCACGTGGCCCAGGATCATTGCCTGGTGCAAGTGTTAGCAGTTGCAAGGCAGCAAAAGCCTTTGTTCATCCCTGGGTGGGCTCGAACCACCAACCTTTCGGTTAACAGTTGAACACGCTAACCGATTGTGACACAGAGACTAAGACTAACCATACCAACTGTGGTAGAAATGCTGAACTATATCTCAATAGGTATGCTCGAAGAATGCAAATGAAAGCTGCCGAAAAGAGAGAGAGAAAGGTAACAGAAACGCCCAACATGTGGCTCGAACCCACAACACTGAGATTAAGAGTCTCATGCACTATCAACTGAGCTAGGCGGGCTTGTGAGATGCTACTTCGAGAGAAAGTCACTGTTTTGATCAATACCTTCCCTACCTGTGTAAAGTGTAATGGTGTTTTTAAGTCAACTGGAATAAAAAAATTGGCCAATACAGGTACTGGACAACAAACTTCTGCTAAATCCTGATGTCATCTTGTAACGCCAGACAGCACGTGGCCCAGGATCATTGCCCGGTGCACGAGTTAGCAGTTGCAAGGCAGCAAAAGCCTTCGTTCGTCCCTGGATGGGCTCAAAGCAACAACCTTTCGGTTAACAGCCGAACGCGCTAACCGATTGTGACACAGAGACTCAGACTAACCATACCAACTGTGGTAGAAATGCTGAACTTAGTCTCACTTGGTCTGCTGGATGAACCCAAATGAAAGCTCCCGAAAAGAGAGAGAGAAAGGTAACAGAATCACCCAACGTGGGGCTCAAACCCAGGTCACTGAGACTAAGTGTCTCATGCTCTCCCACCTGAGCTAGCCGGACTTGTGTGACACTCATTCTAGGCACTGTTTTGATCAATACCTTCACTACCAGTGTAAAGTTTGATGCTGATTTTAAGTCAACTGGAACAAGTAACTTGGCCGACCTAGGCACTGGACAACAAACTTCTGCTAAATCCTGATGTCATCTTGTAACGCCAGACAGCACGTGGCCCAGGATCATTGCCCGGTGCACGTGTTAGCAGTTGCAAGGCACAAAAGCCTTCGTTCGTCCCTGGGTGGGCTCGAACCACCAACCTTTCAGTTAACAGCCGAACGCGCTAACCGATTGCGCCACAGAGACTTAGACACCAAACCAACTGTAGTAGAAACGCTGAACTTTGTCTCACTTTGTCTGCTGGATGAAGCCAAATGAAAGCTGCCAAAAAGAGAGAGAGAAAGGTAACAGAATCACCCAACGTGGGGCTCAAACCCAGGTCACTGAGACTAAATGTCTCATGCTCTCCCACCTGAGCTAGCCGGGCTTGTGAAACACTCATTCTAGCCACTGTTTTGATCAACACCTTCCCTACCTGTGTAAAGTTTGATGCTTATTTTAAATCAACTGGAATAAGTAACTTGGTCGAGCTAGGCACTGGACAACACACTTCTGCTAAATCCTGATGTCATCTTGTAACGCCAGACAGCACGTGGCCCAGGATCATTGCCCGGTGCACGAGTTAGCAGTTGCAAGGCAGCAAAAGCCTTTGTTCGTCCCTGGATGGGCTCAAAGCAACAACCTTTCGGTTAGCAGCCGAACGCGCTAACCGATTGTGACACAGAGACTCAGACTGACCATACCAACTGTGGTAGAAATGCTGAACTTTGTCTCACTTGGTCTGCAGGATGAACCCAAATGAAAGCTGCCGAAAAGAGAGAGAGAAAGGTAACAGAATCACCCAGCATGGGGCTCGAACCCACAAACCTGAGATTAAGAGTCTCATGCACTACCAACTGAGCTAGCCGGGCTTGTGAGATGCTCCTTCGAGAGAAAGTCACTGTTTTGATCAATACCTTCCCTACCTGTGTAAAGTGTAATGGTGTTTTTAAGTCAACTGGAATAAAAAAATTGGCCAATACAGGTACTGGACAACAAACTTCTGCTAAATCCTGATGTCATCTTATAACGCCAGACAGCACGTGGCCCAGGATCTTTGCCTGGTGCACATGTTAGCAGTTGCAAGGCAGCAAAAGCCTTCGTTCGTCCCTGGATGGGCTCAAAGCAACAACCTTTCGGTTAACAGCCGAACGCGCTAACCGATTGTGACACAGAGACTCAGACTAACCATACCAACTGTGGTAGAAATGCTGAACTTTTTCTCACTTGGTCTGCTGGATGAACCCAAATGAAAGCTGCCGAAAAGAGAGAGAGAAAGGTAACAGAATCACCCAACGTGGGGCTCAAACCCAGGTCACTGAGACTAAGTGTCTCATGCTCTCCCACCTGAGCTAGCCGGGCTTGTGAGACACCCATTCTAGGCACTGTTTTGATCAAAACCTTCACTACCAGTGTAAAGCTTGAGGCTGATTTTAAGTCAACTGGAACAAGTAACTTGGCCGACCTAGGCACTTGACAACAAACTTCTGCTAAATCCTGATGTCATCTTGTAACGCCAGACAGCATGTGGCCCAGGATCATTGCCCGGTGCACGTGTTAGCAGTTGCAAGGCAGCAAAAGCATTCGTTCGTCCCTGGGTGGGCTCGAACCACCAACCTTTCGGTTAACAGACGAACGCGCTAACCGATTGCGCCACAGAGACTCAGACTAACCAAACCAACTGTAGTAGAAACGCTGAACTTTGTCTCAATAGGTATGCTCGAAGAATGCAAATGAAAGCTGCCGAAAAGAGAGAGAGAAAGGTAACAGAAACACCCAACGAGAGGCTCGAACCCACATCACTGTGATTAAGTGTCTCATGCTCTCCCGACTGAGCTAGCCGGGCTTGTGAGGCACTCATTCTAGGCACTGTTTTGATCAATACCTTCACTACCAGTGTAAAGTTTGATGCTGATTTTAAGTCAATTGGAACAAGTAACTTGGCCGACCTAGGCACTTGACAACAAACTTCTGCTAAATCCTGATGTCATCTTGTAACGCCAGACAGCACGTGGCCCAGGATCATTGCCCGGTGCACGTGTTAGCAGTTGCAAGGCAGCAAAAGCCTTCGTTTGTCCCTGGATGGGCTCAAAGCAACAACATTTCGGTTAACAGCCGAACGCGCTAACCGATTGTGACACAGAGACTCAGACTAACCATACCAACTGTGGTAGAAATGCTGGACTTTGTCTCACTTGGTCTGCTGGATGAACCCAAATGAAAGCTGCCGAAAAGAGAGAGAGAAAGGTAACAGAAACACCCAACGTGGGGCTCAAACCCAGGTAACTGAGACTAAGTGTCTCATACTCTCCCACCTGAGCTAGCCGGGCTTGTGAGACACTCATTCTAGGCACTGTTTTGATCAATACCTTCACTACCAGTGTAAAGTTTGATGCTGATTTTAAGTCAATTGGAACAAGTAACTTGGCCGACCTAGGCACTTGACAACAAACTTCTGCTAAATCCTGATGTCATCTTGTAACGCCAGACAGCACGTGGCCCAGGATCATTGCCCGGTGCACGTGTTAGCAGTTGCAAGGCAGCAAAAGCCTTCATTCGTCCCTGGGTGGGCTCGAACCACCATCCTTTCGGTTAACAGCCGAACGCGCTAACCGATTGCGCCACAGAGACTTAGACACCAAGGCAACTGTAGTAGAAATGCTGAACTTTGTCTCACTTAGTCTGCTGGATGAAGCCAAATGAAAGCTGCCGAAAAGAGAGAGAGAAAGGTAACAGAAACACCCAACGTGAGGCTCGAACCCACGTCACTGTGATTGAGTGTCTCATGCTCTCCCGACTGAGCTAGCCAGGCTTGTGAGACACTCATTCTAGCCTCTGTTTTGATCAACACCTTCCCTACCTGTGTAAAGTTTGATGCTTATTTTAAATCAACTGGAATAAGTAACTTGGTCGATCTAGGCACTGGACAACAAACTTCTGCTTAATCCTGATGTCATCTTGTAACGCCAGACAGGGCTTGTGAGATGCTCATTCAAGAGAAAGTCACTGTTTTGATCAATACCTTCCCTACCTGTGTAAAGTTTAATGGTGTTTTTAAGTCAACTGGATTAAAAAAAAATTGGCCAATACAGGCACTTGACAACAAACTTCTGCTAAATCCTGATGTCATCTTGTAACGCCAGACAGCACGTGGCCCAGAATCATTGCCGGGTGCACGTGTTAGCAGTTGCAAGGCAGCAAAAGCCTTGGTTCGTCCCTGGGTGGGCTCGAACCACCAACCTTTCAGTTAACATCCGAACTCGCTAACCGATTGCACCACAGAGACTCAGACACCAAATCACCTGTAGTAGAAACGCTGAACTTTGTCTCACTTGGTCTGCTGGATGAACCCAAATGAAAGCTGCCGAAAAGAGAGAGAGAAAGGTAACACAAACACCCAACGTGGGGCTCAGACTGTAGTGGCAAGTTGCGCTGGATCTCGACAAACATCTTCTAGGTTTCAAAAAAGAGGCTGAGGTCTTCGAAGTTCTCAAGTTGAAGCAGTTTATTGTTACAGCAGAGATGGTCGATTGAGCTCTCTCCCACTCAATGTCCAAAAACCCACAGTTTATATACAGTTTCTTATCCATAGGTATCATGAGATATGATGTAACATCACCCTATTCCCGGCTCCAATAGCATCCTAGCTTTTTAATTAATGGCTGTATGTTTTTCTGTTTTTACATATCTTAAAGGTCATATAGCATGTGCTAACAATCATGTGTTTGTATATGATCATGTTGTTTTCATGCTTTCTAAATGATTCTCCTTATGTATGTTATTTTGGCGAGGGTTGTTTTTGTCTTGTTCAACATATACATTGTCTAAATGTATTGCATACGCTCTGTCATAATGTTCTCACTTTGGCGCATGACATGCTGTGCTTCAATTGTAAGGCCCTCAATTATAAGGCCCTGCATGTTTGTATGTCTCTTCTGCATTACTTGAATATAGGTATTTCTATAAGTTTTAACAGTGTATTTTAATAGTAATATATATTTTAATAGTGGCAGATTATATAGTGATTACATAATAAAAGTTCCACTATAAATCCCCCCTCAGGGGCTTTATCAAAAAAGTCCCTTTCCTAAATCCCTCGCTGAAGTGCAACTTAAGAATCTAACATTTCGCTCAGTTTTTAACGTTCTTGTGCAACCAAAAAAGTTGCCCATCTACATCCTTATCAATTGTCAGCATCCTTGCGCCGCACTTCAGAGGAGAAACGGAACCAAACATCTCCCTCCACTTTTGCCTTTAGAAGGAGTAAAAGATCCCGCTCTCCCTAACTAAATACTTTCTTGGGGACTTCAACACTCAACAATTATTAGTCATGTTAAAACATATGCTTTGTCAGCTTTGCTCACAGCAGTGGTTATATACCATATATACTTGATTAATCAACACACAAGAGAAAATCTCAATATTTGCAGAACATTCATAGCACCTGTAAAAGAACTATATCTGATGTTTCATCCCACGTCGCCAGAGGTACTTCGGAGTACTGTCTGGTGTTGGTGCAGACAGTAGGTTTTAAACCTCCAGTAGATTCTGCTCTTCTTCTCCTTTGTTGCTGGATTCTGGAGTGTCCCTTGACCCATAGTCATCTTCCCTCTTTCCTCGTGTACATCTGATATCAGCTCCGGCAGCTTTGATGAACTCCTATATACACAGAATTTTATACTAGTAAACGGGTCTTAAAATGATTACACAATCTTTCAGTTCAGTCCATTCTATTTGCATTTTCCTGTATTAGGATGATGCCTCGCTTAAAACCATTCTCTTTGGGTTTTAAAGCCTTTATAAAATTAGTAAAAAGCTAAAGAATTAAATTATTATTATTTTTAAGACATTAAAGATGAAAGAAATTTAGGGTAGTAATTGTTCTCAAAACTCATCCAAATGTTCCAAATCTGGCCCAAGAACTTAATAGACATGGTCTCTGCAGTCATGCACAGTTCTATTAACTCGCACATCGACCATCTGCTTGGCAGCAGCTTTAGCTATAAATCTGAGAAGAGGGATAACACAACAAAAAAGAATAAAAACAAATATAGCAATTCTTTTGAATATTCCAATCTTAATTATTGTCCAATCGCAACTATTGTCCTAATGATCCATACATGGAGGCAAACTAGTCACTAAAGTACTTATCCTCTTCAGCATTCTCTTTTACTTCTTTCCTCAGATTTTCCAATTTTCACATGGCTTCAGTGAAAGATCCACCTAAGGCGGTATTATTTGGAATATAGGAGCAGCAAAGGGTGCAGTGATTTACCAAGCCATTTTATTTGTTAGGGCCAATTATTCTCCTAATACTTTAACGTCATCATTTGTGTAACTTATAAATCTTTGTTGGTTGTAATAAATGTAGTTAATCCACTGTAAAAAAATGTCATTGCAATTATCCACACTATTATAGAGTCAAGTCCTTCTTTTGCTATATCTCTAGTTTTAAACTCATCTGGTATTACACTAGGTTGGCCAATGTGAACTTCTGAGTCAGGTGTATATTGTCTCTTAACTCGATGCTTCCAATTCTGCTGTCTTTGTATGTCATTTTGCTCTTCAACTCAATCAGTTATTATCACTTCCTGTATTAGTTTAACTCTAGTACAAATCCCTTTCCATTTCAATGGAATGTTGAGGTGTAATATTCCCCTTCCATAGATCCAGTAGTAGTCTGCTATTTGTTCATATTGTTGTATTAAGGGAAATCATCTTGGCAATTGGACATTTTGTCCAGTGCATTTACCAAGTGTGCTGTTAGCCGTCCTATCGCCTTTTTCTGAAACTGGCAACATTATATTCCTTATTGTAGCTGTAGCCATTTGGAAGGTTTGCATATAAACATTTTCTTTTCCCCACATTTGTCAGTCAAATGCCAAATTATTGCACAATTTCCTTTTAAATTTTCTCACATTTGTCGATCCTCTTGTTTGGTTATAACATTCATATTCTAATTTCTTATTGCATATTTGTGGGAATCTCTCTTGTTGTTGCTTGAACTTTAATGTTCATTTGCTTTCTTTTTTCAACCTATCATTGTTCTCTAATGTAAATTTGGTGCTTCCTATAATATCGAGACATTGGGCCTGGCAAAATGGGCAGTCACAGTACAGTATACTGAATTTTGCACAATGTCTATAATCATAAAAATTTACAACCACTATAAGTTTTTTCAAAAGTGTTTGTAAACATATTGGGCAATTGAATATTTGTAATTTTCTAACTGTATTTTGCCCAACAATACCAATCATTGTTATTAGTTTTTTCTAAGAGCTGATCATCTGAGATCTGGTCATACTCAATTTCTTTTTAAATTGCATATCATTTTGATTTTCATACATATCCTCTGGGTCATTATTTTTCTTCAGACGATTGTTCTTTACCTTCATTTTGTTGTGGGATATTCACCCCTGTCCAAGAAAATTAAGAAGTCAATTGTTGGATACTCTTGTCTGACTCCATCAGACTGGGATAATCCTTTACCTTTGGAGAAGTTACCTCTAGGCTTTCACTCATCTTCATTTGCATCATCATCAGCAGCAGCAGGAACATCTTCCTTCTGTCGTTCACTGTTCTGTTCCTGTGAATGAACAGCTTCATACATGGCAGTTAGTTTTCTTATAAGACAAAATTCTTATTTGCCAATGTATTAGACAGGACATTAGCGTTCCATGCAGTGTTAAGTTCCTGTTTCTGTTAGTGTACATGTAAAAGCTCATTAAAGCATCTGTTTACACATCAGTCTAGTTTAATAATCCAAACTTAATCAAGTTTAGCATTTTCACATATTTTTAAAAAGAGCTTTGGCCCTAATGGATCTTCTTGTAGCTTTTGACCAGTCCTTGTGATTGTGCATGATAATTTCACTCTAGCCTTTGAATTATTCTTAATTAACAGTACTTCTTTAACATTTTTATTTATTTGTTTGCTTATTCATTTAATCACTTATTTAGCTATTTTTAATTTACTTTAATTACTCTAAATACTTTATAAATGCACATCCATTATTTGAAATTATTTCTGATGTTATTCCAGATGTAGAAATCATAGTTTTTCTTATTAGAAATATAATTAATCACCACAACCTGTTTTTAATCCTAACCTGTTAAGTAGTACAAACATGTATTTCTTGCCTTGTACTCATTTTAGTATAACCTCAAAACCCTCACTAAATGCTTGAATGTCACTTAAGCTACTGGTTGCTGTCCCTTTCCTCACATTATATTTAGCACAGATGTAACATGGGCAAAACTCACTAATCACTGCATTTAATAAGGAGACCAATCTCCTTGCTGTTTAATTTTTCCTAATACTTTACCCTTGATCAAAATCATGTGCATCTGCAATACGTATACTGTACTTAGAAATGCTGTTGGTGCAATTATTCCTTTATGTATAGGCTATAGACTATGTCTTTTCCTCCCTTTCATGCTAGATTGTTCACAGAGATCTGTTTGTTGTTTAATTTTCACAATGTTCTTTAATTGAGATTGTAGCTCTAAAAGCACTATAGGTGACTTACTACCTCACATCCTGTCGCTTATTTACTTTCAAATCTGCTACAGTGTTTCCTTCAATGACAGACTAATTTATATTTCATCATCTCAAATGCCTTTATTGCATCTGTGTTTCCTGTTAATTCAGAACTGTATTTTTGCAGTCTTTCCTGTTTCATAAATTTTCTCCAGTGCTGTCTTTTGTAAAATTCTTTGCTCTATCAATGCTAAAATCAGTCATCCCTAAAAGTCATCTTATGTTATCTGCATTTTAACTGAGCTAAGTCTATATGGAGATAATTAAATCAGCTACATAGTGTAACAAACTACTATTCATCATAAGATCTTCAGGCACTTTGGTGTATGTATAATTTTCACCAGCAAATGTAAACACTTATTGGTACCTACCCTCCTCTGCTAATTACCTAAAATAAGCTGAACAGAAATGAATTACTTAACAATATTTGACATCAGGAGGAACATTTGTTCATAAAATGTAGGAACCTCAGCTGGAAGATTTTCTCTCATTGATTGTTCTTATAGCATCTGCTTTTTACCGGCTTTAATGCAGCATAATTAAAAAATTAATTTAAATTAAAATCAAATCTTATTAGTTACATACACAGTCATGCCTGACTTGAAATATATTTTAAATCGAAAATATCCAATGATTTATTTCATATTATAATCACTAGGTGTTAATAATCATACTCTCAATAAAACTTCAATATTGTTTTTATAATCATTTCAGCATTTTTCTTCTTTTCTCTGCAGATGTGCATCTGGTTTAATTTTAACCCTCACTATACTGGTTAATTTTCTAATTATAAATTCAAGTCCAGCAATGATAATACTTCTTTAAGTATTTAACACTGCACTTGTTTAAATCATTTAACTTCTGAGCTATTTGTTCATTCAGATGTTGTATTCATTATTGTTTCTCTTTCTCTTGATATTTACTTCTTAAGGCAAGTCCATCTTACTGATTGGGTTCACAGCTTTTATGTATTTTTTGGAAGTTGTCTAAAAAAATCACTGAATCTATCTGGTCTGTTTTGCTTTAGTCATTAGTCTCCAAATTTACTTCCCAATTTTTCAGTTATATGGCTATATATGAAACAAAATCTTATTATATTAAACCCCTTTTTCCCCCCCAAATCATCTTTTATTACACTTAGAGCTTCTCACTGTTGACTTATACTAATGTGCTGTTCTTTTTTCCTTTAATTTCTTCCTGGTATCAATTTTCTAAGTCTAAATCTCTTTCAGGATCATACATCTGCATAGACAAATTCTGCTTTTTACTAGTCCTGCTTCAGAAATGTTTAACTCAATCTATTTTCCCCATTATCAATTGTCTTACTTACATCTTCTATCTGTTATAATTAATAGATATTATCTTTTTATTCTGTAATCCTTATTTAATTCAAATTGCTTTTACTAAATGTGTAGTCCTAATTCATATACCTTCCTTCCTGACTAATTTGACAGGAGTCTAATTTGATTCAAGAAAGGGTCCACTTTTGTTTTAATTTGCAATGTACTTCATTTTCATCATAGTTCTACTGGGCTTTTGAGATTGAGTTTGCTAGGCCACAGCCAATCTCTCCCCCTCACACCCCGAGGCAACTCTTTCATAGATGGTGCAGTCTTTGCATTGTTGCATTCAGGAATCCCCACATTTCCTGCATTTTGAAGGAGTTAAAGTGTAGAGCATTCCTCCTTCCTCTTGGTGATGGCTTCTTTTTCACCCAGCTGATGTTGCTGGAAAGCTTAGCTTTTTTGATCAGTTTATCAGTCTCTTGTTTCTCCTTCTTTAAGTGTCTCTTGAACATATGTGGATGGGTCAAGTCTCAGTAGTTCTCTGTATGCAGTGCCTGGCTCACTGCTTTAGTTCATGTAATAAGAGTCCACAGTCAACAATTTGCTCCTTGTGTTTCTCCAAACACCTTATTCTATTTCCCAGTGCCTTCAGGAATGTCCGGCAGGCGAAAAGACAAGGACCCTTCAAAGTCCATCTCCGTGCCCCTTAATTTAATATATACATTTGCTTAGTTATTATCTAAACATTTTTCCACTTTCCCATGTTTCCTTTATCAAATAAAGACTCCTCTCATCTATGTTCTTCTCTTTGCTGCCCAACAGCTGATTTTTCCTAATATTTATTACTAAATCATCTGTATTTTGTATTAATTTTCTATTTTGTTAGTTTTCTTCTAATTCCATTTCTTTAGCTTCAAATTGTGCTTAACTTATTTATTTTTCTCCTAATTTATTCTAGTGTTTTCTCACTAGTTGGTCTTTCTTTACATTGTTTTAATTTCTCTAGCATTTTCTATAACTGTTTCAAGTTTACAGTACATATTTCTTACTCTTTTTTCACACTCATCATTTTACTTTTTATCTTTTGTCTTATTCTTTTCATTTATAATTATTAGTTATTTTTCAGAGTTTGTATTTACTCACACACTGCTTACATCAAATGTTCCTTCCTTTTGCCATTATTTTCTTTTCTGTTCTCTTTTTGTTGAGTATTTAATTATAAATTATTTATATCTTAAATATTCATTTTTTTTCTAAATTCTAAGTATTATTCCTCTCTGTTCCCAAATGTTTAACTTATTACTTTATTCTTTTATATAACACATTTTTTATTTTCCAAATTGTATTTACTTAACCATATCCTACTCTTTACACCTCATTAATATTAAATCAGATACTATTATTCACTAAATTAAATTCTAAGAATTTATATTATGATCTCTTTGTAACTACAAATGTCAACCTATGTTATATACTTCTCCTTAATTTAACATTTCTCTTTATATCTTTCTATCTGAACTGAATTCATTTATTTCCTAAATATTATAATATCTTCCCTAAACTGCATCAGTCTCTTCTATATTTTCTTTATTACACAATATTTCACAGTCCATCTTTATATTATAATCTACAATGATGATTCTTTTATCTCACTCTATCACAAACACAGAACACAAACACTTAACCACACTCTCACATTCTAGTCCCTCAAATTTAGAGGACTCATTCACTTAACATTTGTCCCTTTATCTACAGGGCTCATTCAGTCATTCATTCCTCTCAGTGTACCACAGAGTGTCCATCCCTGCCATGCTCCACTTAAGGGACTGTGCAGAAGGGGGGCTCTGCCTGTCCACCAATATGGAATTTTACACAACCATTCACACAGATACAGTCACACACAAAACTAAAGCAATAACCATAGGAATTTCCTTGCGCACGTCATTATAATCCAATCTGCTTTTAATCTCTTAACTGTCACCACACATTCAGAACTCACTCTTGAAATCTAAATCTGTTCTATGTATATCCTATATTATTAAAAAACTTCCCAAATCTGAGTAACAGTTACTAGTTAACGTCTGTCGCTATCAAGGCCTCTTAACGAGCAAACACAGATCATTTGCATGCAAACTATTCTTTTTTTTTATCTGGAATCCAAACCTCCCTCTATTACTTTTATTTCTTTTGGAGGAACAGTTAAAATGTCTTTATCATCACAAGCAGGTCCTGGGAGACAAAACAAACTTCGTTCCATGCAAAACTGCTTTTCTTAATTGTTGTGGCCACTTTGCTTGCTTTGTCCCTCCAGCACAGCATGTGCAATTTTAATTCATTCTCTAATCAATTAATATTTTATATGTATTTTAATCTCTTATAATACTCACTTTCTCTCACACTACACCTCAGTAATTTCTCTCTAGCTCTCATCGTCCTTAAACACACACCCTACTCATGCTTTAACCTTCTAGATCTCTTACCACATGCATCCTCATTCACAAATGTCTCAGCATTTACTTTCTCATTCAATCTAATTATCTGTTCTAAAACATTCCCCATTCTCTTCAGTCCAGACCACATACATATATAAAAACACAACATATAGACTAACACAGGTCATCCACTGAGATCCAGCCCTCCCTGTAGGTGCTTTTGGGATCAGATTAAAGGCCTCCTCCCAATTTCCCTGCCTCTATCGGGAGAGTCTTACTCAATCCACAGGCGAGTACAGAGACGCGGAGCGCTCCTTTGCTCCAATCACACCTACAGCAAGCGATCATTTCCAGTGCTACCTCGCGCGCCTTGCTCCCGCCTCTCGCGTAGCAATCCATGCATGTACCTCTCTTTCATACGCATATAATTTACAGCCATTCGTTAGTATATCATACAAAGCCATTAGTTTGTGCATAATTTACAACCATTTGTTAGTACAAGCACATACCTTGACAACCTGGAAGACCTCTTTTTCTTATAAATAGTTCATTTCACTATTCTTTTATCACTTTATCAATTACTTTATCATTCTTTTTATTAATTTAGTCAATTCATAGGTTCTTTTTAATGGTGAGGTATTTTAAAAGTCAAATTCAGGTGTCCCGTCCACCCCACAGCACACTCATCAGAGAACCAAAACAAAGCAAAAATCTGCTCACCTTTTTTAATCTGCGCGCTATTTGGTCTCTGCGTGAGTTTCTGCCAAGGATCGGCCCATTGACACCTTCCTTCGACTATCCTCAGTCCAGCCCCACGTTGAAAGGCGCCAAATTATGTAGTGGAAAGTTGCGCTGGATCTCGACAAACATCTTCTAGGTTTCAAAAAAGAGGCTGAGGTCTTCGAAGTTCTCAAGTTGAAGCAGTTTATTGTTACAGCAGAGATGGTCGATCGAGCTCTCTCCCACTCAATGTCCAAAAACCCACAGTTTATATACAGTTTCTTATCCATAGGTATCATGAGATATGATGTAACATCACCCTATTCCCGGCTCCAATAGCATCCTAGCTTTTTAATTAATGGCTGTATGTTTTTCTGTTTTTACATATCTTAAAGGTCACATAGCATGTGCTTACAATCATGTGTTTGCATATGATCATGTTGTTTCCATACTTTCTAAATGATTCTCCTTATGTATGCTATTTTGGCGAGGGTTGTTTTTGTCTTGTTCAACATATACATTGTCTAAATGTATTGCATACGCTCTGTCATAATGTTCTTACTTTGGCGCATGACCTGCTGTGCTTCAATTGTAAGGCCCTCAATTACAAGGCCCTGCATGTTTGTATGTCTCTTCTGCATCACTTGAATATAGGTCTTTCTATAAGTTTTAACAGTATATTTTAATAGTAATCTATATTTTAATAGTGGCATATTATATAGTGATTACATAATAAAAGTTCCACTATACAGTCCGAGGCGCCCAGCCGTCGACTTGAGTGTACCCTGATAGAAACCGATGTTTAGAATTCTAAAACGCATGCTAGTTAAGATCACAGGGAGCTTCTGGGATCGCGAGAAATGCAAACGGCTGAAGTATAAGGTAGACTCAATGAGAAGTACACATGTTTGCAAACCTACCTAAAGATACAACCAATAATTCCGATTAGAGCGATAATGTGGAGAATATTGCTCTTGTGTTGAGCCCAATGAGCCTTGCATCTAAAAATAGAGCTAGCGTGTTACTTTAGTGATATCGCTTCGACTCACGCTGAAAATGGCGGACGTGAATCAACAAACTGAGGATATGATGACGCGCCTGTCAATCAATATTGGTGGGCAGGGGGACTGCACTCCTACGTAAAGTTGCGGTCGGTCTGAAAACCGCTCCAATTGCTCCACAGTTTTTTATGTTGTTAAATTTAAAAAAAGCACTGGGTGTGCTTATATCACCCCAATATGACGGTCTATACACCATACATGCACACATGTCTGTCCAAAAAGCTTGAAAAGTGGATTTTTTTCACCATAGGTGCCCTTTAATATTATAACAAATAAATAAAGTCTGGTATATCCAGATGCTACTAGCTAACAATATTTATATATTATACTATGTACTAAACTACACCTGTCTTATCTGCCTCTGAGCTAACTTCCTTGAACTGTCTCTATCAGATGTCCAGTCTGCATCATTCTCATGGTCACTAAAACCCATCTCATCCTCATTTTCATCTGCAGGAAGAGCCAGTTCTGTCCTTTACTTCTTTCATTTACCATAGAACATGGTGGTGTTCGCTAATACACTGTTCCCTTATTCATATCTATCATATCTAAAAGTAGTATTGCCATTAAAACTAGACTTTATCCATAATGCAAATGCCATTAACACATGACTAATCAACATTATATTACTAGCATTCATGTTGTTATTGTTACAACTTAATAGTTCACAGCTGACCTTGCTAGCTGGCTAACCCATTGCAATATTGCACGTTCCACTATTGCAGTGTTGCCATTTGGTAACACACACATTTGATCGATTTACAAAAAAAACTAATTTGATTAAAATAAATTTGAGTTGTGAATATGTCATCATGACGTACTGGAGGTGATGTTTCAGATTTATTTGTGGATCTGACATCATTTGATTCTTTGTTTTTATTGACGTTTACATTTGCATTTAGCAACTACTCACAATAAACACCAGGCTGTCAGAAATCACGCTACTGAATAACACAGCATGTCATGTGACTTAACCAAAGCACATCATTGGCTACACTTCGGTCTTCTCTTTCTATAATAATAATAATGTTGGTCTTAAAGAAACAGTGGCAGAGAAATGAACATAAACATCATGTTGCCATATGTTAACACCAGACAGTAGAGGGTTAAAATAAAATGACTATAAATGAGACTGAGATTATTGTAATTTGTATATTTATTTATTTAATTATTTATTTGTTTTGCATTGCCAAAGGTAATAAATTTTCGATGAATAACTTTACTACTCATTTGCAGGCAGTGCAAGAAGTCATGTGGACAAATTAGGAAAAGTGTAAGGACAAAGTCCATATTTTCCCATTCCCATGCAAGCCTTTTCAGTTGGATGAAGTGTATTCACAGGCAAGTTTATATTCTCTGTGATCTCTAGAAGCCCGTCCTCTAGTATTCTGCAGACATTTTTTCCATTCTGTGTTTTTACTGTAATACAACATTGCATTATTCAGATTTTCACAACGTCTCCATATGTGACAAGTGGATATGATGTTAGCTGGCATCTCAAATAATAGTGCAACTCTGTCTGAGATGTCCACGAAACTGCGAAGTGTATGTGTGAGAAGCATGAGGAGATAAGAGAGGAAAAAGGACAACGAATTCCTGGGATCAACATATGTGTACACATTGATGAAAGCAAGTTTAGTCACAGATGAAAAGTAAGCCATGACCTCAGATTTTTAACTGAAACCATTGTGTGTGTGTGTGTGTGTGTGTATATATATATATATATATATATATATATATATATATATATATATATATATATGTTGCTAGGCGGTTGCTAAGGTGTTGCTAGGTGGTTGCTAGGCGGTTGCTAAGGTGTTGCTAGGTGGTTGCTAAGGTGTTGCTAGGTGGTTGCTAGGCAGTTGCTAAGGTGTTGCTAGGTGGTTGCTAAGGTGTTGCTAGGTGGTTGCTAGGCGGTTGCTAAGGTGTTGCTAGATGGTTGCTAAGGTGTTGCTAGGTGGTTGCTAGGCGGTTGCTAAGGTGTTGCTAGGTGGTTGCTAGGCGGTTGCTAAGGTGTTGCTAGGTGGTTGCTAGGCGGTTGCTAAGGTGTTGCTAGATGGTTGCTAAGGTGTTGCTAGGTGGTTGCTAGGCGGTTGCTAAGGTGTTGCTAGGTGGTTGCTAGGCGGTTGCTAAGGTGTTGCTAGGTGGTTGCTAGGCGGTTGCTAAGGTGTTGCTAGGTGGTTGCTAAGGTGTTGCTAGGTGGTTGCTAGGCGGTTGCTAAGGTGTTGCTAGGTGGTTGCTAAGGTGTTGCTAGGTGGTTGCTAGGCGGTTGCTAAGGTGTTGCTAGGTGGTTGCTAAGGTGTTGCTAGGTGGTTGCTAGGCGGTTGCTAAGGTGTTGCTAGATGGTTGCTAAGGTGTTGCTAGGTGGTTGCTAGGCGGTTGCTAAGGTTGCTAGGTGGTTGCTAGGCGGTTGCTAAGGTGTTGCTAGGCGGTTGCTAAGGTGTTGCTAGATGGTTGCTAAGGTGTTGCTAGGTGGTTGCTAGGCGGTTGCTAAGGTGTTGCTAGGTGGTTGCTAGGCGGTTGCTAAGGTGTTGCTAGGTGGTTGCTAGGCGGTTGCTAAGGTGTTGCTAGGTGGTTGCTAAGGTGTTGCTAGGTGGTTGCTAGGCGGTTGCTAAGGTGTTGCTAGGTGGTTGCTAAGGTGTTGCTAGGTGGTTGCTAGGCGGTTGCTAAGGTGTTGCTAGATGGTTGCTAAGGTGTTGCTAGGTGGTTGCTAGGCGGTTGCTAAGGTGTTGCTAGGTGGTTGCTAGGCGGTTGCTAAGGTGTTGCTAGGTGGTTGCTAGGCGGTTGCTAAGGTGTTGCTAGATGGTTGCTAAGGTGTTGCTAGGTGGTTGCTAGGCGGTTGCTAAGGTGTTGCTAGGTGGTTGCTAAGTGTTGCTAGGTGGTTGCTAGGCGGTTGCTAAGGTGTTGCTAGGTGGTTGCTAGGCGGTTGCTAAGGTGTTGCTAGGTGGTTGCTAAGGTGTTGCTAGATGGTTGCTAAGGTGTTGCTAGGTGGTTGCTAGGCGGTTGCTAAGGTGTTGCTAGGCGGTTGCTAAGTTGTTACTAGGCGGTTGCTAAGGTGTTGCTAGGTGGTTGCTAAGGTGGTTGCTATGCGGTTGCTAAGGTGTTTCTAGGTGGTTGCTAGGCGGTTGCTAAGGTGTTGCTAGGCGGTTGCTAAGGTGTTGCTATGTGGTTGCTAAGTTGTTGCTAGGTGGTTGCTAGGCGGTTGCTAAGGTGTTGCTAGGTGGTTGCTAGGCGGTTGCTAAGGTGTTGCTAGGCGGTTGCTAAGGTGTTGCTATGTGGTTGCTAAGGTGTTGCTATGTGGTTGCTAGGCGGTTGCTAAGATGTTGCTAGGTGGTTGCTATGGGGTTGCTAAGGTGTTGCCAAGTGGTTGCTAGGCGGTTGCTAAGGTGTTGCTAGGTGGTTGCTATGCGGTTGCTAAGGTGTTGCTAGGTGGTTGCTAAGGTGTTGCTAGATGGTTGCTATGGTGTTGCTAAGTGGTTGCTATGCGGTTGCTAAGGTGTTGCTAGGTGGTTGCTAAGGTGTTGCTAGGCGGTTGCTAAGGTGTTGCTTGGCAGTTGCTATGGTGTTGCTAAGTGGTTGCTAGGCGGTTGATAAGGTGTTGCTAGGCGGTTGCTATGGTGTTGCTAAGTGGTTGCTAGGTGGTTGCTAAGGTGTTGCTAGGTGGTTGCTAGGCAGTTGCTAAGGTGTTGCTAAGTGGTTGCTAGGTGGTTGCTATGCGGTTGCTAAGGTGTTGCTAGGTGGTTGCTAAGGTGTTGCTAAGTGGTTGCTATGCGGTTGCTAAGGTGTTGCTAAGTGGTTGCTAAGGTGTTGCTAAGTGGTTGCTAGGCGGTTAAAAAGGTGTTGCTATGTGGTTGCTAAGGTGTTGCTATGTGGTTGCTAGGCGGTTGCTAAGATGTTGCTAGGTGGTTGCTAGGCGGTTGCTAAGGTGTTGCTAAGTGGTTGCTAGGTGGTTGCTATGGGGTTGCTAAGGTGTTGCTAAGTGGTTGCTAGGTGGTTGCTATGCGGTTGCTAAGGTGTTGCTAGGTGGTTGCTAGGCGGTTGCTAAGGTGTTGCTAGGCGGTTGCTAAGGTGTTGCCAAGGTGTTGCTAGGTGGTTGCCAAGGAGTTGCTAGGTGGTTGCTAAGATGTTACTTGGTGGTTGCTAAGGTGTTGCTAGGTGGTTGCTAAGGTGTTGCTAGGTGGTTGCTAGGCGGTTGCTAAGGTGTTGCTAGGTGGTTGCTAAGGTGTTGCTAGGTGGTTGCTAGGCGGTTGCTAAGGTGGTTGCTAGGTGGTTGCTAGGCGGTTGCTAAGGTGTTGCTAGGCGGTTGCTAAGTTGTTACTAGGCGGTTGCTAAGGTGTTGCTAGGTGGTTGCTACGCGGTTGCTAAGGTGTTTCTAGGTGGTTGCTAGGCGGTTGCTAAGGTGTTGCTAGGCGGTTGCTAAGGTGTTGCTATGTGGTTGCTAAGGTGTTGCTAGGTGGTTGCTAGGCGGTTGCTAAGGTGTTGCTAGGTGGTTGCTAGGCGGTTGCTAAGGTGTTGCTAGGCGGTTGCTAAGGTGTTGCTATGTGGTTGCTAAGGTGTTGCTATGTGGTTGCTAGGCGGTTGCTAAGATGTTGCTAGGTGGTTGCTATGGGGTTGCTAAGGTGTTGCCAAGTGGTTGCTAGGCGGTTGCTAAGGTGTTGCTAGGTGGTTGCTATGCGGTTGCTAAGGTGTTGCTAGGTGGTTGCTAAGGTGTTGCTAGATGGTTGCTATGGTGTTGCTAAGTGGTTGCTAAGGTGTTGCTAGGTGGTTGCTAAGGTGTTGCTAGGCGGTTGCTAAGGTGTTGCTTGGCAGTTGCTATGGTGTTGCTAAGTGGTTGCTAGGCGGTTGATAAGGTGTTGCTAGGCGGTTGCTATGGTGTTGTTAAGTGGTTGCTAGGTGGTTGCTAAGGTATTGCTAAGTGGTTGCTAGGCGGTTGCTAAGGTGTTGCTAAGTGGTTGCTGTGGGGTTGCTAAGGTGTTGCTAAGTGGTTGCTAGGCGGTTGCTAAGGTGTTGCTAAGTGGTTGCTATGGGGTTGCTAAGGTGTTGCTAAGTGGTTGCTAGGTGGTTGCTATGCGGTTGCTTAGGTGTTGCTAGGTGGTTGCTAGGCGGTTGCTAAGGTGTTGCTAAGTGGTTGCTAGGTGGTTGCTAGGCAGTTGCTAAAGTGTTGCTAGGTGGTTGCTAGGCGGTTGCTAAGGTGTTGCTAAGTGGTTGCTAGGTGGTTGCTATGGGGTTGCTAAGGTGTTGCTAAGTGGTTGCTATGGGGTTGCTAAGGTGTTGCTAAGTGGTTGCTAGGTGGTTGCTATGCGGTTGCTAAGGTGTTGCTAGGTGGTTGCTAGGCGGTTGCTAAGGTGTTGCTAGGCGGTTGCTAAGGTGTTGCCAAGGTGTTGCTAGGTGGTTGCCAAGGAGTTGCTAGGTGGTTGCTAAGATGTTACTAGGTGGTTGCTAAGGTGTTGCTAGGTGGTTGCTAAGGTGTTGCTAGGTGGTTGCTAGGCGGTTGCTAAGGTGTTGCTAGGTGGTTGCTAGGCGGTTGCTAAGGTGTTGCTAGGTGGTTGCTAGGCGGTTGCTAAGGTGTTGCTAGATGGTTGCTAAGGTGTTGCTAGGTGGTTGCTAGGCGGTTGCTAAGGTGTTGCTAGGTGGTTGCTAGGCGGTTGCTAAGGTGTTGCTAGATGGTTGCTAAGGTGTTGCTAGGTGGTTGCTAGGCGGTTGCTAAGGTGTTGCTAGGTGGTTGCTAAGGTGTTGCTAGGTGGTTGCTAGGTGGTTGCTAAGGTGTTGCTAGGTGGTTGCTAGGCGGTTGCTAAGGTGTTGCTAGGTGGTTGCTATGCGGTTTCTAAGGTGTTGCTAGGCGACAAAACAAAACTAGACAAAAATCGGACAAAACTAAACAGATCTAGACAAAACTAAACAAACCTAGACAAAACAAAACTAGATAAAAATAGACAAAATCAGACAAAACAAAACTAGACAAAAGCAGACAAAATCAGACAAAACGCATCTAGACAAAATCAGACAAAACAAAAGTAGAAAAAATTTGACAAAACAAAAGTAGACAAAATCTGACAAAAACAAAACGACAAAAATAGACAAAATCTGACAAAACAAAAGTAGACAAAATCAGACAAAACTAGACAAAAGTAGACAAAATCAGACAAAACAAAATTAGACAAAACTAAACAAAACTAGACAAAAATCGGACAAAACTAAACAAATCTAGACAAAACTAAACAAACCTAGACAAAACAAAACTAGACAAAAATAAACAAAAATAGACAAAATCAGACAAAACAAAACAAACCTAGACAAAACTAGACAAACCTAGACAAAACAAAAATAGACAAAATCAGACAAAACTAAACAAACCTAGACAAAACTAAACAAACCTAGACAAAACAAAACTAGACAAAAATAAACAAAAATAGACAAAATCAGACAAAACTAAACAAAATGAGACAAAACTAAGCAAAAATAGACAAAATCTGACAAAACAAAACTGGACAAAAAAAGGAGTATTGTCTGTAGGATATTTTTAGACAAAAATCGGACAAAACTAAACAAATCTAGACAAAACTAAACAAACCTAGACAAAACAAAACTAGACAAAAATAAACAAAACTAGACAAAAATCGGACAAAACTAAAGAAATCTAGACAAAACTAAACAAACCTTGACAAAACAAAACTAGACAAAAATAAACAAAAATAGACAAAATCAGACAAAACAAAACTAGACAAAAGTAGACAAAATCAGACAAAACTAAATCAGACAAAACTAAACAAAACTAGACAAAAATAAACAAAACTAGACAAAATCAGACAAAACAAAACTAGACAAAAATAGACAAAATCAGACAAAACTAAACAAAACGAGACAAAACTAGACAAAATCAGACAAAACAAAAGTAGACAAAATCAGACAAAACGCATCTAGACAAAATCTGACAAAACAAAAGTAGACAAAATCAGACAAAACTAGACAAAAGTAGACAAAATCAGACAAAACAAATTAGACAAAACTAAACAAAACTAGACAAAAATCGGACAAAACTAAACAAATCTAGACAAAACTAAACAGACCTAGATAAAACAAAACTTGACAAAAATAAACAAAAATAGACAAAATCAGACAAAACAAAACAAACCTAGACAAAACTAAACAAACCTAGACAAAACAAAACTAGACAAAAATAAACAAAAATAGGCAAAATCAAACAAAACAAAACTAAACAAAAATAGACAAAAACAGACAAAACTAAACAAAATGAGACAAAACTAAGCAAAAATAGACAAAATCTGACAAAACAAAACTGGACAAAAGTAGGAGTATTGTCTATAGGATATTTTTAGACAAAAATCGGACAAAACTAAACAAATCTAGACAAAACTAAACAAACCTAGACAAAACAAAACTAGACAAAAATAAAATGTTTGTACTTCAGCTATTTAATATAACTATTCTGTTGTGTAATATATCTGAAAACACAAGTAATAAAATAAACAAAATACAATATATGCTTATAATATTTTTACAATAGATTTATGAAATAAAATACAATCTAATTACTAAATATATATCATATATTGTCATGAACAAGTGTTAAACTCAAATGTTTTTAAAGTTTGTGCAGTCGTTTTACTTAAAATAGAATTATTTTAAAAGTATAGAATTACTTGCTAAATTAAATGTTTAAGAAAAAAACTCTGTATTTAATGCAATTACATTATAAGTAACTGTAACTGTACATTTAAATACAGTAACGTTAACTTTTTAGAGTGTACACCGCGATAATAGGGCCCAATATTGCTAGGTCGAATGGGGGCATTATTATTCTAAACAAATATCAGAACATTTTGTTTAATCATTTGACCAAATGGCGATGATTCCACCTTTTCTGATCACTAGCGACATTTTGCTCTGTATTTATCATGGGAAACATTACCGTTTTACAAGTTATGTAGAAAACATCTGCTATAAGGTTACCTTGCTGTCGATTGTAAATTATCATTTAACAGAAATACACACAGTATAATAAACTAATAATAAAGTAGTGTTACATCTGGCTTACCTGATTCAAAGATGACGATTATAATAAAAGCGTTGTGTGCTTGGTCAAAAGTAAGCCATCGAGGAAAAATGCGATTGGTCAAAAATACGTCACAGCAAAAAGAAATGCGATTGGTCAAAAGTAAGCCACTGAAGTGAAACGCGATTGGTCGAAATGACGTCAGCACAAAGACAAACGCGATTGGTCAAAAGTAAGCCACAGGGGTTAAACTCTATTGGTCAAAAGTAAGCCACCGAGGTGAGACGTGATTGGCTTATGTGGGCTTACTTTGGGCTTACTTTGGCTCTGTAGACGGGATGCTGCAGGCGCAAGCGAGAGGTATGGGATCGATGCCCGCATTCTCCACTTGTGTTTTCATGCCTTTCACAGTGGCTTTTATTGCAAAGCTGGTTGCACCTGGAGGGTTTAGAGCGAATTTCCTTACGTCAGCTTTGCCGGTTCTGTGTAGTACTAATCATTGCAATCCTTCAGAAGCCCTATCAAGTCACAGTTTTCTTTTATTCGATGGCACGTCCGCAGTGGGAAATCAAAGTACTAAATATATAGCAGAGTGCTGTCGATTAGCCCATAGGAATCATCACCAGAAGCGATGTGACCACCTGGGAGAAAGATAGCGTTTTGGTCAAATGGAAGCAGGTGGACTTAAGGGTGAAACGGCTAGGCTTTTTGGGTGACTTTCATTCAACTGACCCTGTGCCCAAAACAGAACAACAACATTGCTTTGCCGAAACCCGGGATCGAACCAGGGACCTTTAGATCTTCAGTCTAACGCTCTCCCAACTGAGCTATTTCAGCTGCCATGACACGGCTTTCCTGCAGCAGGGATGTCTGTGAGACCAAGCTGAGCCCTTAAGTGCATCCGAGGCATAAGAGAGTAAAAATTTGGCCAGTACTGGTATCGAACCCACGACCTTGGCGTTGATAGCACCACGTTCTAACCAACTGAGCTAACCGGCCGTTTTCCTACCAGTGTGCTGGAAAACCCAGAGTTAGTGTCATTCTTTGGCCTTCAAGGGAACAGGATGCTATTTTAACTTTTTTTGTGCGGTGCTGGCAAAATAAAAGCAGGTCCCACCGACATTTGAACTCGGATCACTGGATTCAGAGTCCAGAGTGCTAACCATTACACCATGAAACCTTAAGGTGATATAGAGCTGCTGCCCGACATGAAGATGATGAATTAAAAAAATGGCCTTGCAGGAAAGTAGCAGAAGGTCCATCCAAGGCAAGGCCAATGTGCATTGATTTCTGAGTAACTCGTCATTCGGCATGCAGGGCTCCTCACACATTTACTGGAGCAGGACTAGGTAGGGCCTTCAAAAGAAAAGCACGCTATTCTAGGCAATTTGACGACTAAATGGCAGGCAGGGCAAAGAAGCCACCACAGAACAGATGTGATCTTATTTTTTCTTTTTTGACCACGTCTAAAATGTTCAATTTGCCTTGTGAAAAGGGGAATTAGCTCAAATGGTAGAGCGCTCGCTTAGCATGTGAGAGGTAGCGGGATCGATGCCCGCATTCTCCACTTCTGTTTTCATGCCTTTCACACTGGCTTTTATTGCAAAGCTGGTTGCACCTGGAGGGTTTAGAGCGAATTTCCTTACGTCAGCTTTGCCGGTTCTGTATAGTACTAATCATTGCAATCCTTCAGAAGCCCTATCAAGTCACAGTTTTCTTTTATTCGATGGCGCGTCCGCAGTGGGAAATCAAAGTACTAAATATATAGCAGAGTGCTGTCGATTAGGCCATAGGAATCATCACCAGAAGCGATGTGACCACCTGAGAGAAAGATAGCGTTTTGGTCAAATGGAAGCAGGTGGACTTAAGGGTGAAGCGGCTAGGCTTTTTGGGTGACTTTCATTCAACTGACCCTGTGCCCAAAACAGAACAACAACATTGCTTTGCCGAAACCCAGGATCGAAGCAGGGACCTTTAGATCTTCAGTCTAACGCTCTCCCAACTGAGCTATTTCAGCTGCCATAACACAGCTTTCTCATAACTGCAGCATGGATGTCTGTGAGACCAAGTTGAGCCATTAAGTGCATCTGAGGCATAAGAGAGTAAAAATTTGGCCAGTACGGGTCTCGAACCCGCGACCTTGGCGTTATTAGCACCACGCTCTAACCAACTGAGCTAACCGGCCGTTTTCTTACCAGTGTGCTAGAAAACCCAGAGTTAGTGTCATTCTTTGGCCTTCAAGGGAAAAGGATGCTATTTTAACTTTTTTTGTGCGGTGCTGGCAAAATAAAAACAGGTGCCACTGAGATTTGAACTCGGATCACTGGATTCAGAGTCCAGAGTGCTAACCATTACACCATGGAACCTTAAGATGATATAGAGCTGCTGCCCGACATGAAGATGATGAATTAAAAAAAATGGCCTTGCAGGAAAGTAGCAGAAGGTCCATCCAAGGCAAGGCCAATGTGCATTGATTTCTGAGTAACTCGTCATTCGTCACCTTGCTGGTTCTATGTAGTACTAATCATTGCAAAGCAGAGTTGGGCCTGGTTAGTACTTGGTTGGGAGACCGCCTGGGAATACCAGGTGCTGTAAGCTTTTTGAATTCCTTCATTTGGCAAAAAAAAAAAATTTAATTAATTAATAAAAATAAAAAAAAGAGGTAAACTATTGAGGGGCCAAGGGCATTGTTTCTGTCGGTGCCGTGTCAAGGCAAGCTGAGCGGCACTCGGCTCCTGGTGCTGTGCCTATTTTTAAATAGCCAACTCTTGACGGCTGCTTTTGTTTACGGCCATACCACCCTGGCAATGCCTGATCTCATCTGAACTCTGAAGCAAAGCAGGGTTGGGCCTGGTTAGTACTTGGATGGGAGACCGCCTGGGAATACCAGGTGCTGTAAGCTTTTTGAATTCCTTCATTTGGCAAAAAAAAATAAAATAAAATAAATAAATAAATAAATAAAAGAGGTAAACTATTGAGGGGCCAAGGGCACTGTTTCTGTCGGTGCTGTGTCAAGGCAAGCTGAGCGGCACTCGGCTCCTGGTGCTGCGCCTATTTTTAAATAGCCAACTCTTGACGGCTGCTCTCGCTTACGGCCGTACCACCCTGGCAATGCCTGATCTCATCTGAACTCTGAAGCAAAGCAGGGTTGGGCCTGGTTAGTACTTGGATGGGAGACCGCCTGGGAATACCAGGTGCTGTAAGCTTTTTGAATTCCTTCATTTGCCAAAAAAAAAAAAAAAGAATAAACTTTAAAAAGATAAAAAAAAGAGGTAAACTATTGAGTGCCCAAAGGCGTTGTTTCTGTCGGTGCTGAGTCAAGGCAAGCTGAGCGGCTCCTGGTGCTGCGCCTATTTTTAAATAGCCAACTCTTGACGGCTGCTCTCGCTTACGGCCATACCACCCTGAGCACGCCCTCTAGTGTGAGTGACAGTTGTTGCACAGCAGGAAGTGTGAGGTGGCAGAAGGAAGAGAGAGGCTCTTCCATTTTGGCAGTTTTGTTTTTTATTTTTAGTTTTTGTATTACAAAGTTTACTTTAATTGTTTTTTCAGTTAAAGATTTTTTTCACTAACCCCAAACAGTAACACTGTTTTGGGGTTAGAAAACAACAAAATGGACACAATGGAGAAAGAGAATGGACAGGACACAAACGGAACAAGGAACAGAGAACAAGGAAATGCTACAAACAGGATTGAAAGGACTCTAAATGAAGATAACGGAGAAAACGGCAAGGAGACATGGGCAACAGTTGTCTCAAAGAAAAAAGAAGGAAAAGGAGGTGGTCAAGAAAAGAAAGGAGAACTACAATCAAATGCAAGTATTGAAAGCGAAAAGAATATTGAAGGACAAAGGAATGATTCAAGTCAGAAACAACAAATGCTGAACAAACTAAAGAAGCAAGCAAGATATCAAAGAGACTACAAGAAGGAAGCCACACTAACAATGATGGTAAGAGAAATTGAAAACTCAACTATAAATAACATAATCAAAGCAGTGGAAGACAAAGTCGGGATTGGCAAATTATTTGGACTGAGACGGAAAAACAACAATGAATTTGAGCTGACAATGGAAAGTGAAAAAGAATGCGAGATATTGATGAATGGACTGATGATTAATGGAGAAGAATGTGAGATGAAAAAGCTGTGTGCAACAGAAAAAATGGTATCTTTTCTGAACTTGCCCAGTTACATACAGGATGAGGAGATACAACAAAAACTCAGTAATTGGGGAGTAACTCCTATACTTCCTAAAAGAAGAAAATATCATCCGGGAACAATGGTGGCAGACGGAACACGCTTTGTAAAGGTAAAATTTCCCAAAGAAGTTAAATCTTTACCATACAATGTTGGCTTTGTTACAGAAGAAGGGATACAAAATTTCAGAGTGATACACGATAATCAACTGAAAATGTGCAGACTTTGCTCCAGTACAGAGCATGAGAAGAAAGACTGCCCAAATTTCACATGTAGAAGATGTCTTAAGCAGGGGCATTATGTGCGGGACTGCGAAGTTCTGCAGTGCCAGGGCTGCGAGAGGGCATCAACAAGATGTAACTGTGAAAAAGAGGAGGAAATGGAAAGGATGGAAATACAAGTGTCACTTGATAATACGGCCACAGAAAGGAAGGAGGACAAAACTGGAGAAGAAAACAATACAGAAGAGGACAGATATGAGGAAGAGGATAAAGGAATGGAACTGGGAGAAGGAGCAAACGAGGAGGAAGGAGAACCAAATAATGGACAATTTGATGAAGAACAATATGATGAAGGCGCTATAGAACTGAACATTGAAGAGAGACAGGAGAAGAAAAGGACTGAGGACAATGAAACAAGAGCACTAAATGAGCTAAGAGGAATGGATTTTGAAAGGGGGAATTATGGACTGGAAAAAAAAGAAAAAGGTAAAAAGATAAAAGATTTAAAATCAAGATGTAAAAGTGGCTTAAACATTGAACTGGTTCTACAACGGCAGAAAATGAGAAGAGAAGAGATTAAAGAAAGAATGGAAAGGAAAAAATTTGAAAAAGGAGATGCAAGAAACATTTGTTTAAGTGACAGTGACTCAGAATAAATGGTGGTTATTGGTTTATCCAATAATTATCCTAATAAGTAATGTATGTGTGGTATCACTGAATGTAAGAGGATTGTCAAAATGTGAAAAGTTTGAAAGATTAACGTGTTTGACAAAAAAGTGTGATATATTATGTTTACAAGAGACAAAGTGGGAAGATGAGATTAAAAATGAGATGAGAAAATTGTGGAATGGGGAAATATTTAGTAATGGAGATATAGAAAAGAAAAGAGGGGTAGCAATTTTGATAAAAAGAGGGATTTTTGAAAAAGTAGAAATAGACTATAAAGACACAGACGGAAGAATTATAATTGTAAAAGTTATGTATAATGGGAAAAGTTTTAGAGTATGCAACATACATGCACCAAATGAGGAAAAGGAGAAATATAACTTTTATAAGGAATAAGATAAGTTAATAGATAAGAATGAAAACATATTTATTTTAGGAGATTTTAATGTTGCCATGCAAAGAATAGATAAAGATGACTCAATGGATTTTAGAACAGACAGAGGAAGGAATGAACTACAGAATTTAATGAGGAAATGTGATTTGGTAGATGTATGGAGAGAGCAAAATGGTATGAAAAGAGAATATTCAAGAAGACAAATTGTAAATAGGATTTTAAAGCAAAGTAGAATTGACTTGTTTTTATGTAAGAAGAAAGAAGTACAATATGTCAACAAAGTTTTCTACAAAACCTATAGTGAGAGTGATCATGATTTTATATGGATAACGATGAATTTTAATGAGATTGAAAAAGGAGCAGGAGTGTTGATACTCAACACTGAGTTGTTCAAAATAGAAATGTATAAAATGGAAATAGAAAATATAATAATCAATAGTGTGAATGATGAAATGTTTGAAACAGAAACAAGTTTATGGTGGGATAATCTGAAAAATAGAATAAAAAAATACTCAATAAATATATCAGAAAAAAGACAAAAGGCAAAAAAATTCAAGGAAAATCAAATTAGAAAAGAATGGGATGAAGAAATGAGTAAAGTAAATGGGATAAATGTTGACAAAATAATAGAATTACAGGAAAAGCTGAAGAAAATCGAAGAAGAAAAGTGTAAAGGAGTAATTATTAGAAGCAGAGCTAAAGACATTGTAGAAGGAGAAAGAAGTACTAAATACTTTTATGAATTAGAAAAAACAAGACAGAGAGCAGCTATAATCAAATGTATAAAAACACAAGATGGGAAAACTGTAGAGGACAAAGAGGGAATTTTAAAGGAAACTAGACAATTTTATAAGGAATTATTTACAGAAAATGGAGTAGTTTTAAATGATGAAAATTTCTTATTAGAAAAAATAACAGTAAAAATAAATAAAGAGGACGAGGAAATGTGCGAGAGTGAGATAACAGATTTAGAAATAGAAACAGCTATTGATCAGGTGAGAAATGGGAAAAGTCCAGGAATAGATGGACTACCAGTTGAGTTTTATAAAGTTTTTAAAAATGTTTTAAGTCCTATTTTAAATATAATATACAGTGATATTTATGAAAAAGGGGAGTTAACTAATAGTATGAAAAAAGGAATGGTTAAAATGATTTATAAACAAAATGGAGACAAGGAAGACTTAAAAAATTATAGACCCTTAAGTATGCTGAACACAGACTATAAAATTTTAGCGAAAGTCTTAGCTAATAGATTGAAAGTAGTTGTACCAAACATAATCCAAACAAATCAAGCATATGCGGTTCTAAAAAGAGACATAACGGATGTCATAAACAATATAAGAGACATAATCTGGTATATGAGAGAGGAAAAAGAAACAGGATATATAATTAGTGTAGATTTGGATTCAGCTTTTGATAGAGTGGAACACAAATATATGATGAATGTAATGGAGAGATTTGGTTTTGGAAAAAGATATTTACAATGGATGAAATGTTTATATGCAGATATAACAAGCTGTATAAAAGTAAATGGTTTTTTAACTAAAGATTTTAAAATAACAAGATCGATAAGACAAGGGTGTCCAATGTCAGCACTACTATACACACTTGTATCTGAAACATTGGGGTTAGCAATTGATAATGAAAAGCAAATACGAGGATTATGTATAAAAGGAACAGAGTTAGAACAAAAAATATTTTCAATATGCTGATGATACCACTTTTTTTTTAAAAGGAATGGAAAAAAGATTACATTTCTGGAAATTAAGAGGTTTGTTTTTAAAGGGGAAAGTTTTAGTTTTAAATTCCTTATTTTTATCTAAAATGTGGTATGTTTTAGGTACAGTGAGTTTGCCAATGAGTGTTTATAAGAAGATAAAAGCTATTGTATTAGATTTTATATGGGACGGGAAACCTTCCAAGATAGCTTATGATACCATAATTGGTAAAGTAAAAGAAGGGGGGTTAGGTTTAATCGATCCACTTATCAGAATGAAAAGCATACAAATAAAAACTGTAAATAAATACTGGAAAGAAGAAAAACACGTATGGAAAGATGTGATGACGTATTTTTTAAATAAATGTGGGGAAATGCAAGAATATATATTATGGATGAAGCCCAAACAGAATATGATGAATGGGATTCCAGAATTCTATAAAGAAGTTATCAAGCCATGGGGAGATTTTAGAAAGCATATTGATTGTACATTTAGTAAAGAAGAGATTTTAAAGCAACCGCTGTTTTTAAATGATTACATTAAAAAAGGGAATTACACTATTTTTGATAAGAAATGGTATTATGCAGGAATAAAGCAAATTAAAGATATCTTATATGAAGTGATACCTGGTTATGTACAGGTGCAAGTAATAAAAGATGCAATAATAGAAAACTATGAAAACGAAACTAAAGGAGTTATTGAAAATCAATTTAACAACTTGAAAAACAATATACCAAAAGAATGGAAAGAAATGATAGAAAATAATTTGGATATGCACAGCGATGAAGGAAGGGTGATTAACTTTAAAGAAAATCAATATGCTTTCAAAGATGGTATACTGAAGATGTTTTATTCATGCTTATGTAAAGACGTGTTTGTTACACCCAAAGCAGAAGAGTACTGGAAAAGATTATATCCCAATATAGAAACAAAGGAAATATGGCAAAATCTGAGAGCTTGGTGGAAAAGTCCAATTTTAGAGGATTTTGATTACATTTTAAGGCAAAACTGTTTATTAAGTGAAATGAGATTGTGTAAAATAGGTTTGGCAAATGATGCAAGATGTAAAGTTTGTAATGAAGAAGATGAAGGTATACTACATTTGTTTTTCAAATGCAAAGAGTTAGAATGTTTTATTGGAAAAATTAAAGAAATGATAAATGAAATGGGGATTGAAAAACAGGTTGTTGATGAGGAATGGGAAACATTATTTTTATTTGCTTGTAAAACAGAAGGTAAAAATACAAGGTTCATAAATTTCATTTTAACAGTTGCAAGAATTGTGATATGGAATAGAAGGAATGCTGTTAAACAGAAGAGTGGCAAAATATCTGTGTGTAAATTGTTTAAAAGAAAAATGTCTGTACTGCTTAATGCTCTTTCTATTATTGTAACTTGAATGACAAGATTGATGTATTTGAAAAAGACTTTTTATGTGGGAATATATATGTTCAAATGGCTTTATATAATGTACATGTATTATTACCTGAATGTAATTGTTTTTAATTTTTGATATAAATGAAATTATAAAAAAGCTGCCTTCCAAGCAGTTGACCCGGGTTCGATTCCCGGCCAACGCATTTTTTTTGGCTGCTGTATATATCACTTAGTCCATTGCCACCCTTGTGAAAAGGCAACAGCCAAAAAGTAAAAGACAAAGGAGGGCCTCCCCGTCGGGGAATCGAACCCCGGTCTTCCGCGTGACAGGCGGAGATACTGTCCACTATACTAACGAGGATCTGCGCAGCAAGAAAACCCATTCTCCCCCCACACAGATCAGCAATGTAATCCAGTTCTAACAGCATTGTCTGCAGTGCTGGCACTAAAGACTTTGGCTGACAGCAAGAGAAGGGTAGAAAACTGGGCTTGGACAGTTTTTCTTCATTATTAATCCTTGCTTCTTCATCAGTCTTAGACTGGTCATCAGCAGTAACTTGAACAGTGCATCACACAGGAGAACGTTATTAGCATGTTTTGCAGCAAACAAAGCATGCCATTCATTCTTACACATTGCCCAGCTTTTACTCCACAAAATGTCAGCTTGCCCTGACACCGGGGGAGCTCATTACAGTGAATACTGGGTGACAGAAGATGAGAACTCCACCACTGCAGAGTGAAATTATCGACCTCCCATTTTTTGGGTGAGGTTGTACCTTCGAACGCTTTATCCAACCTCAACGTCAGAAAGAGATGGGATCCATACTCAACTTTTTTTTTTTCGCCCACACAAAGAACTCCTTGGTCGAAAGCTTTCATTTTCTACACTTCTGTGAGAGGATGTCTACAAGCGTTGGTAATATAGTGGTGAGCATAGCTGGCTTCTAAGTATATTCCCAGCAAATGTATTCCTTTTGGCTGTCGTAACATTACATGGCCAGGCGCCACTCTTATGAAGATGTCCCATAACATGTGGGTAGATCAGTGCATTTTGAGATGGTTGGGATCCATATGCTGGACATGTTTTTCAGAGCCGAACCAAGACAAAGAGGGCCTTGGTTGAAAGCATTCTTTTTGAGCTCTTCTGGCAAGAGGCGTCCGCAAGCGTTGGTGGTATAGTGGTGAGCATAGCTACCTTCCAAGCAGTTGACACGGGTTTAATTCCCGGCCAACGCATTTCCTTTTGGCTGCTGTATATATCACTTAGTCCATTGCCACCCTTGTGAAAAGGCAAGAGCCAAAGAGTAAAAGACAAAGGAGGGCCTCCCCGTTGGGGAATCGAACCCCGGTCTTCCGCGTGACAGGCGGAGATACTGTCCACTATACTAACGAGGATCTACGCAGCTAGAAAACCCATTCTGCCCCCACACAGATCAGCAATGTAATCCAGTCCTAACAGCATTGTCTGCAGTGCTGGCACTAAAGACCTTGGCTGACAGCAATAGGAGGGTAGAAAACTGGGCTTGGACAGTTTTTCTTCATTAATAATCCTTGCTTCTTCATCAGTCTTAGACTGGTCATCAGCAGTAACTTGAACAGTGCATCACACAGGAGAATGTTATTAGCATGTTTTGCAGCAAACAAAGCACGTCATTCATTCTTACACATTGCCCAGCTTTTACTCCATAAAATGTCAGCTTGCCCTTTCATGAGCTGCATCCAGTCAACCCTTGCAATGACATTCAAACCGGGGGAGCTCATTACAGTGAATACTGGGTGACAGAAGATGAGAACTCCACCAATGCAGAGTGAAATTATCGACCTCCCATTTTTTGGGTGAGGTTGTACCTTCGAACGCTTTATCCAACCTCAACGTCAGAAAGAGACGGGATCCATACTCGACATATTTTTTTTTTGCCCACACAAAGAAATCCTTGATCGAAAGCTTTCATTTTCTACACTTCTGTGAGAGGATGTCTACAAGCGTTGGTAATATAGTGGTGAGCATAGCTAGCTTCTAAGTATATTCCCAGTAAATGTATTCCTTTTGGCTGCCGTAACATTACATGGCCAGGCGCCACTCTTGTGAAGATGTCCCATAACATGAGGGTAGATCAGTGCATTTTGAGATGGTTGGGATCCATATGCTGGACATGTTTTTCAGAGCCGAACCAAGACAAAGAGGGCCTTGGTTGAAAGCATTCTTTTTGAGCTCTTCTAGCAAGAGGCGTCCACAAGCGTTGGTGGTATAGTGGTGAGCATAGCTGCCTTCCAAGCAGTTGACCCGGGTTCGATTCCCGGCCAACGCATTTCCTTTTGGCTGCTGTATATATCACTTAGTCCGTTGCCACACTTGTGAAAAGGCAACAGCCAAAGAGTAAAAGACAAAGGAGGGCCTCCCCGTCGGGGAATCGAACCCCGGTCTTCCGCGTGACAGGCGGAGATACTGTCCACTATACTAACGAGGATCTGCTCAGCAATAAAGCCCATTCTCCCCCCACACAGATCAGCAATGTAATCCAGTCCTAACAGCATTGTCTTTAGTGCTGGCACTAAAGACCTTGGCTGACAGCAAGAGGAGGGTAGAAAACTGGGCTTGGACAGTTTTTCTTCATTAATAATCCTTGCTTCTTCATCAGTCTTCGACTGGTCATCAGCAGTAACTTTAACAGTGCATCATACAGGAGAACGTTATTAGCATGTTTTGCAGCAAACAAAGCACGCCATTCATTCTTACACATTGCCCAGCTTTTACTCCACAAAATGTCAGCTTGCCCTTTCATGAGCTGCATCCAGTCAACCCTTGCAATGACATTCAAACCAGGGGAGCTCATTACAGTGAATACTGGGTGACAGAAGATGAGAACTCCACCACTGCACAGTGAAATTATCGACCTCCCATTTTTTGGGTGAGATTGTACCTTCGAACGCTTTATCCAACCTCAACGTCAGAAAGAGATGGGATCCATACTCTACATTTTTTTTTCGCCCACACAAAGAACTCCTTGGTCGAAAGCTTTCATTTTTTACACTTCTGTGAGAGGATGTCTACAAGCGTTGGTAATATAGTGGTGAGCATAGCTGGCTTCTAAGTATATTCCCAGTAAATGTATTCCTTTTGGCTGCCGTAACATTACATGGCCAGGCGCCACTCTTGTGAAGATGTCCCATGACATGTGGATAGATCAATGCATTTTGAGATGGTTGGGATCCATATGCTGGACATGTTTTTCAGAGCCGAACCAAGACAAAGAGGGCCTTGGTTGAAAGCATTCTTTTTGAGCTCTTCTGGCAGGCGTCCGCAAGCGTTGGTGGCATAGTGGTGAGCATAGCTGCCTTCCAAGCAGTTGACCCAGGCTCGATTCCCGGCCAACGCATTTCCTTTTGGCTGCTGTATATATCACTTAGTCCGTTGCCACACTTGTGAAAAGGCAACAGCCAAAGGAGGGCCTCCCCGTCGGGGAATAGAACCCTGGTCTTCCGCGTGACAGGCGGAGATACTGTCCACTATACTAACGAGGATCTACGCAGCTAGAAAACCCATTCTGCCCCCACACAGATCAGCAATGTAATCCAGTCCTAACAGCATTGTCTGCAGTGCTGGCACTAAAGACCTTGGCTGACAGCAAGAGGAGGGTAGAAAACTGGGCTTGGACAGTTTTTCTTCATTAATAATCCTTGCTTCTTCATCAGTCTTCGACTGGTCATCAGCAGTAACTTTAACAGTGCATCATACAGGAGAACGTTATTAGCATGTTTTGCAGCAAACAAAGCACGCCATTCATTCTTACACATTGCCCAGCTTTTACTCCACAAAATGTCAGCTTGCCCTTTCAAGAGCTGCATCCAGTCAACCCTTGCAATGACATTCAAACCGGGGGAGCTCATTACAGTGAATACTGGGTGACAGAAGATGAGAACTCCACCACTGCAGAGTGAAATTATCGACCTCCCATTTTTTGGGTGAGGTTGTACCTTCGAACGCTTTATCCAACCTCAACGTCAGAAAGAGATGGGATCCATACTCGACTTTTTTTTTTTCGCCCACACAAAGAACTCCTTGGTCGAAAGCTTTCATTTTCTACACTTCTGTGAGAGGATGTCTGCAAGCGTTGGTAATATAGTGGTGAGCATAGCTGGCTTCTAAGTATATTCCCAGCAAATGTATTCCTTTTGGCTGCCGTAACATTACATTGCCAGGCGCCAGTGTTGTGAAGATGTCCCATAACATGTGGGTAGATCAGTGCATTTTTAGATGGTTGGGATCCATATGCTGGACATGTTTTTCAGAGCCAAACCAAGACAAAGAGGGCCTTGGTTGAAAGCATTCTTTTTGAGCTCTTCTGGCAAGAAGCGTCCGCAAGTGTTGGTGGTATAGTGGTGAGCATAGCTGCCTTCCAAGCAGTTGACCCGGGTTCGATTCCCAACCAACGCATTTCCTTTTGGCTGCTGTATATATCACTTAGTCCGTTGCCACCCTTGTGAAAAGGCAACAGCCAAAGAGTAAAAGACAAAGGAGGGCCTGCCCGTCGGGGAATCGAACCCCGATCTTCCGCATGACAGGCGGAGATACTGTCCACTATACTAACGAGGATCTGCGCAGCAAGAAAACCCATTCTCCCCCCACACAGATCAGCAATGTAATCCAGTCCTAACAGCATTGTCTGCAGTGCTGGCACTAAAGACTTTGGCTGACAGCAAGAGGAGGGTAAAAAACAGCATAGCTGCCTACCAAGCAGTTACCCGGGCTCGATTCCCGGCCAACGCATTTCCTTTTGGCTGCTGTATATATCACTTAGTCCGTTGCCACACTTATGTAAAGGCAACAGCCAAAGAGTAAAAGACAAAGGAGGGCCTCACCGTCGGGGAATCGAACCCCGGTCTTCTGCGTGACAGGCGCAGATACTGTCCACTATACTAACGAGGATCTGGCAGCAAGAAAGCCCATTCTCCCCCCACACAGATCAGCAATGTAATCCAGTCCTAACAGCATTGTCTTTAGTGTTGGCACTAAAGACCTTGGCTGACAGCAAGAGGAGGGTAGAAAACTGGGCTTGGACAGTTTTTCTTCATTAATAACCCTTGCTTCTTCATCAGTCTTCGACTGGTCATCGGCAGTAACTTTAACAGTGCATCATACAGGAGAACGTTATTAGCATGTTTTGCAGCAAACAAAGCACGCCATTCATTCTTACACATTGCCCAGCTTTTACTCCACAAAATGTCAGCTTGCCCTTTCATGAGCTGCATCCAGTCAACCCTTGCAATGACATTCAAACCGGGGGAGCTTATTACAGTGAATACTGGGTGACAGAAGATGAGAACTCCACCACTGCAGAGTGAAATTATCGACCTCCCATTTTTTGGGTGAGGTTGTACCTTCGAACGCTTTATCCAACCTCAACGTCAGAAAGAGATGGGATCCATACTCGACTTTTTTTTTTTCGCCCACACAAAGAACTCCTTGGTCGAAAGCTTACATTTTCTACACTTCTGTGAGAGGATGTCTACAAGCGTTGGTAATATAGTGGTGAGCATAGCTGGCTTCTAAGTATATTCCCAGCAAATGTATTCCTTTTGGCTGCCGTAACATTACATTGCCAGGCGCCAGTGTTGTGAAGATGTCCCATAACATGTGGGTAGATCAGTGCATTTTTAGATGGTTGGGATCCATATGCTGGACATGTTTTTCAGAGCCAAACCAAGACAAAGAGGGCCTTGGTTGAAAGCATTCTTTTTGAGCTCTTCTGGCAAGAAGCGTCCGCAAGTGTTGGTGGTATAGTGGTGAGCATAGCTGCCTTCCAAGCAGTTGACCCGGGTTCGATTCCCAACCAACGCATTTCCTTTTGGCTGCTGTATATATCACTTAGTCCGTTGCCACCCTTGTGAAAAGGCAACAGCCAAAGAGTAAAAGACAAAGGAGGGCCTGCCTGTCGGGGAATCGAACCCCGATCTTCCGCATGACAGGCGGAGATACTGTCCACTATACTAACGAGGATCTGCGCAGCAAGAAAACCCATTCTCCCCCCACACAGATCAGCAATGTAATCCAGTCCTAACAGCATTGTCTGCAGTGCTGGCACTAAAGACTTTGGCTGACAGCAAGAGGAGGGTAAAAAACAGCATAGCTGCCTACCAAGCAGTTACCCGGGCTCGATTCCCGGCCAACGCATTTCCTTTTGGCTGCTGTATATATCACTTAGTCCAGTGACACACTTATGTAAAGGCAACAGCCAAAGAGTAAAAGACAAAGGAGGGCCTCACCGTCGGGGAATCGAACCCCGGTCTTCTGCGTGACGGGCGCAGATACTGTCCACTATACTAAGGAGGATCTGGCAGCAAGAAAGCCCATTCTCCCCCCACACAGATCAGCAATGTAATCCAGTCCTAACAGCATTGTCTTTAGTGTTGGCACTAAAGACCTTGGCTGACAGCAAGAGGAGGGTAGAAAACTGGGCTTGGACAGTTTTTCTTCATTAATAACCCTTGCTTCTTCATCAGTCTTCGACTGGTCATCGGCAGTAACTTTAACAGTGCATCATACAGGAGAACGTTATTAGCATGTTTTGCAGCAAACAAAGCACGCCATTCATTCTTACACATTGCCCAGCTTTTACTCCACAAAATGTCAGCTTGCCCTTTCATGAGCTGCATCCAGTCAACCCTTGCAATGACATTCAAACCGGGGGAGCTTATTACAGTGAATACTGGGTGACAGAAGATGAGAACTCCACCACTGCAGAGTGAAATTATCGACCTCCCATTTTTTGGGTGAGGTTGTACCTTCGAACGCTTTATCCAACCTCAACGTCAGAAAGAGATGGGATCCATACTCGACTTTTTTTTTTTGCCCACACAAAGAACTCCTTGGTCGAAAGCTTACATTTTCTACACTTCTGTGAGAGGATGTCTACAAGCGTTGGTAATATAGTGGTGAGCATAGCTGGCTTCTAAGTATATTCCCAGCAAATGTATTCCTTTTGGCTGCCGTAACATTACATTGCCAGGCGCCACTCTTGTGAAGATGTCCCATAACATGAGGGTAGATCAGTGCATTTTGAGATGGTTGGGATCCATATGCTGGACATGTTTTTCAGAGCCGAACCAAGACAAAGAGGGCCTTGGTTGAAAGCATTCTTTTTGAGCTCTTCTAGCAAGAGGAATCCACAAGCATTGGTGGTATAGTGGTGAGCATAGCTGCCTTCCAAGCAGTTGACCAGGGTTCGATTCCCGGCCAACACATTTCCTTTTGGCTGCTGTATATATCACTTAGTCCAGTGACACCCTTGTGAAAAGGCAACAGCCGAAGAAGGGCCTCCCCGTCGGGGAATCGAACCCCGGTCTTCCACGTGACAGGCAGAGATACTGTCCACTATACTAACGAGGATCTGCGCAGCAAGAAAACCCATTCTGCCCCCACACAGATCAGCAATGTAATCCAGTCCTAACAGCATTGTCTGCAGTGCTGGCACTAAAGACCTTGGCTGACAGCAAGAGGAGGGTAGAAAACTGGGCTTGGACAGTTTTTCTTCATTAATAATCCTTGCTTCTTCATCAGTCTTCGACTGGTCATCAGCTGTAACTTGAACAGTGCATCACACAGGAGAACGTTTTTAGCATGTTTTGCAGCAAACAAAGCACGCCATTCATTCTTACACATTGCCCAGCTTTTACTCCACAAAATGTCAGCTTGCCCTTTCATGAGCTGCATCCAGTCAACCCTTGCAATGACATTCAAACCGGGGGAGCTCATTACAGTGAATACTGGGTGACAGAAGATGAGAACTCCACCACTGCAGAGTGAAATTATCGACCTCCCATTTTTTGGGTGAGGTTGTACTTTCGAACGCTTTATCCAACCTCAACGTCAGAAAGAGATGGGATCCATACTCGACATTTTTTTTCGCCCACACAAAGAACTCCTTGGTCGAAAGCTTTCATTTTCTACACTTCTGTGAGAGGATGTCTACAAGCATTGGTAATATAGTGGTGAGCATAGCTGGCTTCTAAGTATATTCCCAGTAAATGTATTCCTTTTGGCTGCCGTAACATTACATGGCCAGGCGCCACTCTTGTGAAGATGTCCCATGACATGTGGGTAGATCAGTGCATTTTGACATGGTTGGGATCCATATGCTGGACATGTTTTTCAGTGCCGAACCAAGACAAAGAGGGCCTTGGTTGAAAGCATTCTTTTTGAACTCATCTGGCAAGAGCTGTCTACAAGTGTTGGTGGTATAGTGGTGAGCATCGCTGCCTTCTAAGCAGTTGACCCGGGTTTGATTCCCGGCCAACGCATTTCATTTTGGCTGCTGTAAATATCACTTAGTCCGTTTCCACCCTTGTGAAAGGCAACAGCCAAAAAGTAAAAGACAAAGGATGGACATTCCCGCCAGGAAATCAAACGCCAGTCTACCACATAACAGGCGGAGATACTGTCCACTATACTAAAAAGGATCTGCAGAGTAAGAGAACCCGTTCTCTCCCCACACAGATCAGCAATGTAATCCAGTCCTAACAGCATTGTCTGCAGCACTGGCACTAAAGACCTTGGCTGACAGCAATAGGAGGGTAGAAAACTGGGCTTGGACAGTTTTTCTTCATTATTAAGCCTTGCTTCTTCATCTTTATTGGTGACCATAGCTGGTTTCCAAGCAGAGGGCAGTTGCACGTAGGTGTAGATCGCTAGCCAGTAGGAACCAGGGTAGGCGGGACAAGTAAAATACACAAAATTATGGGTTCGGATCCTGTCTCGGCCACAAATAATATAAAACGAATTTGTATTTGCTCTTCATCTAGACACACTTTAGGAACAATTAACATAAAATAAATTATAATTTTGCATAAAGATACAATAATTTTACAATCCTACAACAGCTGTGCTAGTGTCATTATTTATTCATATAAATAAATGAATGATAACAAGAATTTATCTATTCATTTATTTACTGTGTGGAATTTATGAAATGTGATCTAAATATAGATTTGGAATATAACATATAGCGTATATTTTATTCTGTTTGATACTGTTTATTGCTTTGACAATATGCTGTTAAAAGCTCTATATAGTTAGAGGCGCTACACACAAGCCCCACTCCTTGGTATGGAGCGGCAAGTGCTGAAACACGCAACCAGTTTTATTTGTTGTCGATTTGCGCGTTGTTTCTTTTTTAAACTACATATCTATGTCTGGATGACAGTGAGAGCGAGATGAGATGAAACCTCAGATTCAATGTGCAGCTGCACAGTTTCTGCAAATTTTGACTATAGGCTCATCTAAATTTAAATACTGCCGAAATATTGCTAGACAGACGAAGTAACCGCCAACTTATCCAGCACGTTTTTACGCAGCGGATGCCCTTCCAGCCACAACCAATCTCTGGGTAACATCCATACACACTCATTCACTACAGACAATTTAGCCTACCCAATTCACCTGCACCGCATGTTTTTGGACTGTGTGGAAAACCGAGCACACGGAGGGAACCCACGTGAGCGCAGGGAGAGCATGCAAACTCCACACAGAAACACCAACTGACCCAACCGAGGCTCAAACCAGCGACTTTCTTGCTGTGAGGCGACAGCACTACCTACTGCGGCTTCTGCGTCACCCCAAGATTAGGCCTACTGTATATAGCCAATTTCAGTTATTTAGCGTAATGTATAGTTATTTAGTTCAATCAGTGTAATTTATAAATATATAAATTATTTAGTGCTTTTTGGATTTAGGCATAGGCCGAGAATAAAACTTAATATTTCTTGTAAATACAAAAGATTATACGGTTTAGTTTAGTTTTTTTGATGGTACTGTATTGCATGTTGAATGTTACAATTACAAAGATTTTTATTAAACAAGTGCACTACCACAAGATATTTTTGTAGGTGTAAAAATATAAAATATTAATTCTCATATTCTTGCCTTATTTATCTTTAATGTAAATATAAAACACTATGCAATACATGGTTCACCTAAGAAAAAAAGGCGCAGCAAGGCAAAAAGTTAGTCTAGAGCCCTGTATTGGATAGATTAAGTGATAGATGGTGTGTGCATTTTAATACCATTGACACTACTTTTACAATTGATTAAACTAGGGATGCTAACGATTACTTGATTGATTTATTGTCGGTAACCCTTTAAACCCGATGGACCTCATCAATGACCAATTAAGCATGGGCATTTAATAAGTTATGCTTTGCGCTGTGAGACGCGTCCCCAGTTTCACACATTACATAATCAAGTGTGTGCAGTTTACGTTACCTTATGGAGTCGTGCACTCTCTTGATTTTGCATATCGGGGACACATAAAACCCTGTTATGCACAGATCCCGTTTATGTCCGCCGGTGCTGCCGTTAATCTGCAGGTCAAGTAATCAAAATATAGGACCAAACACTGGTTGTGCAAACTTTAACTACTTCCTCTGAAATATTAGTGTTTCAAGCTATATTATCTTTTTATAGACTGGCATAGGCCTAAATAGGCATCACGGTCAAACATTTAGAGTTGATATAAAAACGAATGCTTACCTCATTTCACTGTGATCATTATGAGGATCATATTGCATATTCGGGTAATTCTTAGGTAGCCTTGTAAATAATGTGTTTTATTAATGGATTGTTTATAAGGACTAAGCTATTAAATACTGTAATTCTCCGAATGGAAAATGCTTGGGTTGTTTGATAATATCTATCATATCATGGAAAACTTTATCTATCATGTATATGATCTGCCCCTCATCCTTCAATATTACAGATCGATTTATCAGATGATTTGTCATAAGAGAAATGTTAACAAGAGGATTTTCTTCATGGAGACCCATCTAAAAACAATCGACAATCAACAATCAATAATTAAATTAGTATAAATACAAGTTTTAGTAACAATAACTTATACCGAAACATACCTTTGTACATGAAAGAGCAGGTTCTCTGTAACCTTTAAGACAAGCTCGTCGCATCAGAAACGACTCTCGCTTACGACGTCCGCTTCGCGGGCATTTCACGTTGTATGCGTCACCGTCACATTTGTACACATGCTTTAAAATTAATGCTTTTTGTCTCCCAAATTCATATAATAAAAAGAACGATAAAATAACGTTATTAACCGGTTAACCGTAAACGTTTCTGTTCAGAACGATTAAAGTTCATCTTTTTTTCGTTTCTGTTCCTGAAAAATGTCATTCGCTTCTGTTTTTCGTTTCCGTTTCTTGAACCGGTTCGGAGCCCTGCTTAAAATATTGTAATTATTATACTTGTATAATATAGACCTATACATTATTGGCAGCAGTGTTTTATCTAATTTCAATTTTGCATTTATATCTTATTTTATTTCAAATGTTTAATAAATGTTTATAATAATTTACTAATTAAATTTACTCTAATATTGCAGAAAACACATTATGTTTACCAATCACACTAACAATAACACTAACCTGCTTCTTTTTAAAGGATAAAAATGGAATAAAAAGTGTACTTAAATGAAGAGGCACCAGTTCCAGCTGCCACAAAAAGGCAATGGACACAGAATAAAATAGGTTGCTCAGGTCAAAAAGACAGAAGCAGGGATAACAGCAACAAACATTTTAAAAGAAAGAGGAATAGACAGACTCTGTTGAACTCATAAAATGCAGAGACATACGTTCAATATGTGTCTATCTCATGGACAGGTCTTGCAGTTTTTTTTTTGCATCCAACCAAACAGATTGGAGTTGAATTAAAACAGAGAGATGGATTGACATTTTAATAAATGAAATAAAAAAGTAAAGGAATAAAATGTAAAATGCAAATGTATAATTTGAATGGTTTAGAGTAATGGTGGATTTTTATAATTGCCTATAATCTATTTGTATACTTTTATTAATTTATCTATTTATTTATTTTTTGTTTGTTTGTTGTATTGTTTATCTGTTAGAACTCATATTAAATTGCTACCAACAGCAAGTGACAGAATTTCTTTCTTTCATTCCAATTACAGCAAATAACTCCTGCAAGTCCTGCAGGAATTATAAAATCCTGCAGGATTTGTCACTTGCTTGGATCCATTGTAAAACCTCTAAGAAATTCCTGCACATATCGTCAATGTGTCCTACGGGATTTTATCATTCCTGCAGGACAGCAGCTATCCTGAAGGAAAAAAATAGATCATTCAGGATTCCCGTATAAAGCACTGCATGATTCTAAATCCTGTAGGAATTGCCTGCACATATTTTCATTTTGTCCTGCAGGATTTCATAATTCCTACTGGATACCAGCAGATTCCTGCAGAAAAAATGAAAATCCTGCAGGATTCCTGTAGGCTATTTTTGGAAGGGTAGGACAATCAACAGCTGATCATTTACTGAAAGAAGATCTAAAACTTATGAGATCTTAAACGTATAATTAAATAGAAATTTATCTGACAATGAAGGAAGAACACTAATCACATGAGGCATTGATAATCACTGGCAAAAACATCTGAAACTCTTATAAATATTGAATATTTAATCAATGTTAAATCAATGACCAGTAAAAACAGGACAGAAGTCAGATTAATAATATTATAACTTAAGGACACACAAGTCTCAATAATACATTCATTATGAGTAAAGTGAATACAGATAAATGTTATATGTTACATTTAAAAATAAATATACAGCACAATCTAATAAACTGAAGCTGAAAAAAAACATGGAAAGAATAAACTCAATGAATGTCAACTCAAAATATGCAGGAACTGAAATACCTTAGGTATTTTAGGAGTCGATCAGCAGAAGAAACTCAAACAGGTTTGGAACAAGTAGAGCAGTGTTTCCCAACCCTGTTCCTGAAGGCAAACCAACAGTACACATTTTCAACCTCTCCCTAATCAAACACACCTGAATCAACTTATCATAACATCAGAAGAGACTCCCAACACCTGAAGTTAATGGGTCAGAAAAGGGAGACATCCAAAATATGTACTGTTGGTGTGCCTCCAGGAACAGGGTTGGGAAACACTGAAGTAGAGGATGAGTAAATGACAGAATTGTAATTTGTATGTGAACTACCCCTTTAATGCTTCTGTAAGTAAAGGTAAATTAAATATTATTACTGAAGATATTGCTAAAGAATGGCAGGAAATGTGGAACACAAATAATAAGAGATGACAATTCATATGAAAAAAAGAAACCCTAAATAAGCCTATGAAGTTGTAGAAATAGAAAAAAAGAGGTAATAATTATGAGGATAAGATTTGGATTCAAATATTAATAGGAAGTAATGTGTTTTTAAAGGTTTGTGAGAGAGAGAGAGAGAGAGAGAGAGAGAGAGAGAGAGAGAGAGAGAGAGAGAGAGAGAGTAGATATAGTGTAAAGTGAAAAACACGGAAGAAATGTATCCATAAGTCATGACTGCAACAGTAGTGGCAAAAAAGCAAAACAAAAAAGACTTTTATTTTGGCGTAGTGTGTGACGTCATCAGGCGGCGCCGCTTCAGCGCTGTGATTCAACTGGAGAAAGGTTTGTGTTTTTAAAACGTTTACAGATATAAACCGATTTAAATTTAAAGTTCTGACGTTTTAGGTTTTATATACGATGCTAAATTATGTTCCTGCTGTTGGAAATATTATTTAAACCCTTTATACATCGTAGTACTATTTTATTCTCAGTAACCGAGGGCTATTGTTTGAATAAAGTAACAGAAATGTGTGTAATAAGTGTTTTAAAGAAACATTTTACCTGATTTCTTTTTGTTGTTTACTCTCATATAAAGAAACTGTTGAAGCAAGTGTTGAAGAGAAGTTATTTTGTTTCTGTTCATTGTTTTGTTCATTTTAAACAGGATAAAGTGTCCAAACACAGAGAAAAACTCCTGCTGAAGCGACTGATCTCCACACTCTTATAAAGATGGCGTTTATTAAAGAGGAGAGTGAAGATGTGAAGATTGAAGAAACATTCAGAGTCAAACAGGAAGATCTGCTGGAACAAACAGGTTGATTTTCCTTCTCAAAGACCAACTCAGTCATTTGATCCTCATTCAGATATATTTTAATAATAAGAATACTAAATTAAATCCATCTTGCAGTCCTGAGTGAGCTGCCTAGTTCTCCTAAATGCACATAAGCACTACTTTAAAGACAGGAACGAGTTTCTTTCTTGTTACTTGTTCTCGTGTCTTTTGTCATTGTTTTATGTATTATTAGTCTCCCATTTTCTCTACCTTCTTAAGGTTATTGCTTTTCTTATTCTACTACTGTTTGTAAAGCATCCTTGAGCACTGGCGCTATAAAAATAAATAAAAACAATACATTTAAAAAAAGTTTAACTGAGCTGACGATATTTGACCTACAGTATTCTCATAGAAGATATCTGCTGTTACAGTGATAGTGTTGGCTTAGTACTTTCCATTTGCATATGTCACGTTGATCACAATTCCCTTTTTTTCCATCAAGTGAAGTTTTCAAACTAGTTTCGAGAGGAGCACGTGATATGATTGACTGCAGCTGGCCACTCATCTACATTCACTAGTTAGCCAATCAGATTAACCCCAACTCACTATAAGTAGCCTAGCTAGAACTACTCTCTTATCTTCGTTTTCCGAAGAAACCCCCCATCCACCCCTTCTCCTCCTTTTTCTTTTACCACGGGGAGCTCTCGAGGACCACCTGATCTCGTACTCCCCTCATATGCTCTATGGACCAGGCGGGAGCCCTGGGCTCACCTATCTCCGAGCTCAGGGTTCTCTCCCGGGACAGCATGCCAAACTTGCTAACAGTTGTCAAACAATATCTAAGTGTGAACTCTTGAACCTCTCTATAGGATTAAACTTGTTTCTAGTAGTTGTTACTAGTGCTCACAGATAATATCTGAATTACATCATTATTATAATAACTAATTACCAGGGCTATTGTGTTTAAACAGGGTTTCTGTGGGGTCTTAAAATGTCTTAAATTCCAAAATCAAAATTTTAGGCTTTAAAAAGTCCTAAATTTTCTGAAATATTGTGTTGTAGGTCTTAAATCTTTTTTTAAACAGGTCTTCATTTCCCTTTGTTCATGTTTTGCTTCCCAATCTGGCCAAAACCCATACAATCACCAACAATCCATCTCAATAAATCTTTAAACTTTTCATTCAAAAAGGTCATTTTAACTCTATTTATCATAACGGTTTAATTATTTTCCTTACAATAACATTTGTTTAAACGTGCTCCATGTATTTACTGCTGTGGACAGATTGTTGTGCATAAATTTAGTTTATTATAGTTTTTAAAACATTTTAAAACATTTGTTCATTTTTTTATTTTATAGAAAGTTTATTTTGGGAAAAAAAGTGCATGGATACAAGTAAAGCCTGCTTTTTTACACAACATTTAAAATCTTTTGCTAAGAAATATCTAAAATATAATTTTTTTTATATTTATTTATTATTGTATCATTGGTGATGCGGTGGCGCAGTAGGCAGTGCTGTCGGCTCACAGCAAGAAGGTCGCTGGTTCGAACCTCGGCTGAGTCAGATGGCATTTCTGTGTGGAAGAACTTTGTATGTTGTTCCCGTGTTCGCGTGGGTTTCCTCTGGGTGCTCCGGTTTCCCCCACAAGTCCAAAGACATATGGTACAGGTGATTTGGCTAAGCTAAATTGTCTGTGGTGTATGTATGTGTATGGGTGTTCCCCAGTGATGGGTTGCAGCTAGAAGGGCATCCACTGCGTAAAAAACTAATGCTGGATAAGTTGGCAGTTCATTCCGTTGTGGCGACCCCAGATTAATAAAGGAACTAAGCCGAAAGGATAATGAATGAATGTATTGTATAATTAAATGTATTAAATTATACTATTTTTTGATGGGAGAAATACATAATGTGAGCCATTTAAAAAATCCCTTAGCCTTTAGCCCTTTATGAGTCTAAAATTTCATTCATAATGGTCATAAAAGTCTTACATTTAACTTGGTGAAACCTGCAGAAACCCTGGTTTAAAGTATGTCAAAAAACATGGACGCCCCCAATTTTAAATTTGCTGAATGAAATGGACAGTAAAGTAATTAATTGTTATAAAACATTGTACAGTATTCTAAACTATATTGGTGTTGTGCAACGACGTGAGACAAAACGAACAAATTATAGTGGAACAATAACGTTTAGCATTGCCAGTGGCGGATTTAGGCGTGGGCTATATGGGCCCAGGGTGGCATTTTGCTGGTGGCAAATGGGGGCAAACTTACTAAATTAAGTTTGGGGAGAAAAGCGCAATCTTTATGATAAGTGGGGGCGGAGCAGGCCAGAATCACTGTGGCAGGCCAGATGACTGTCAGGCCACCGGGAAATGTCCCGGTGCTCCCTATGGCTGAGTTTTACAGTTTTCTGTCATTTATTATTCCTGATCATTTCTCCAATAGGCAATATAATTGGAAGTTCTCAAGCAATAGCATATGAGACCAGGTCACTGCTATCACATCATTGACAATTGATGTACGTCGCTGTTTCTCATTGTGCTCTGTTTATTCTGAGAGCTGATGCTGAGTATTCTTAGAGCTTTTGACTCTTGATATTGTTAACCCTGGGTCATTCTAACCCTCGATAAAAAGAATCCTGTGTTATCTGTAATCTCGTTCCACACTGCTCATGCCATACCTGGTGTTCATTAACAGACGTTTCACATTGGCAAACCCCGGGTTAACATTATTATTTGTATATTTATGTTGTCACTGTCCCTGATTGGACAAACAGCAAGTCACCATTTAACAATATCTGGAAATCAGGAGAAATACCAGCCTTTTGGAAAGAAGCTATTATTATACCAATACCTAAACCAGGAAAAGATCATTCAAATAATTATCGTCTAACAGCACTTACCAGTTGCCTTTGGAAAACAATGGACCAAATTATCAATGATCGGTTCGTGTGGATTTTAGAAAAGAACAGAAGATTAATAAATATCAGTGTGGGTTTAGAAGAGGGAAAAGTACTCTTGACCATCTTAGACGATTAGAATCTTTTGTACGAGATGGTTTTATTAAAAAAGAACACATAGTAGCAGATTTTTATTTATTTATTTATATTTTTTTATTTCTAATTTTATTTCAAATTTGTAGTTTATATGTCGATGATATATGTATTTGTTATAAAGGGAAAAATATGAATACAATCGAGAGACAAATTCAGATATGTATAAATAAAATGTATGACTGGTCAGTTTTAAATGGTTTTCAATTTTCTAAATCAAAACCTGTATGCATGCATTTTTGTCTTTGAAGATCTATGCATTTAGATCCAGAGCTTTTTTAGATAGAGAAACTATACAAGTTGTGAAAGAGGTAAAGTTCTTATGTCTCATCTCATTCTTAGGAATGAGTTTTGACAATAAGTTGTCTTTTATTCCTCATATTAAAGTATTACGAAATAGATGTTTTAAAGCAAAGAATGTTATAAAGGTTTTAGCAAAGATCAAATGGGCTGCAGATTGGGCGATACTCTTAAGGCTTTATAGGACACTTACTAGATCAAAAATGGACTATGGGAGCATAGTTTACGGATCTGCAAGGATATCATACATAAAGATGCTTGATACAGTACATCATACAGGACTGAGATTTGCTCCTGGAGCATACAGGACTTCTCCAATTCAAAGTTTATATACAACAGCAGGAGAATTGTCACTTTACAACAGAAGATTGAAACTGGCTCTCAAATATGCAGTCAAGCTGAAAGCTAATAAAGACAATCCAGCATATTCTACAGTTTTCCACCCTCAATATCACCACCTATATGAAGCCAGACCCAGATACATCAGACATTTTGGAATTCGAATGAAAACTCACTTGGAGAAGTTGGATATTAATTTGGATATAATAATAACAATGCATGCATGCCCTAAACCACCATGGCATATTAAAAAGCCATCTATTATAATGCACCTGTCTCAGTTTAAAAAAAGGGAAATCCACCCAAATGTTTATCAGGAAGAATTTATGAATATCGGATGCAATCCACCAACATATGTACCAGTGTATACAGATGGTTCAAAATCAGATGGATGAGTATCTGCTGCAGCAGGGATTGGTTCAGAGTGTTTCAGAAAGAGTATTCCCAGACAAAGCTCGATATTCACAGCTGATCTTGTGCACTGTTTTTAGCTCTGGAACAAATAGAAAAAGAACAACAATGGCAGTTCTTTTGCACAGATTCTATGTTCTGCTTACAAGCACTTGAATCTCTGAAAACTGATCATCCTATGATTTTTAGCATTATAGAAAAAGTGGAGACTAAAAAAAGACTAAAGACTTTGATATTATTTTCTGCTTGATACCTGGTCATATGGGATTTATTGGAAATGAATGTGCAGATAAAGCAGCTGAAATGGCAAATGGAATGGGATGAATGTAGGAATAACAAATTGAATGAAGTGAATCCATTTGTAAATTATATAAATAATTACCGTTTTGAAAATAGACATGACCAGATTGTACATACAAGATGTAGAATCGGACACTCAAGAGTTACACAGGCATATTTTTTGAAAGGGGAAGAAAAACCTATTTGTGACTTGTGTAAGAATATTTTGATGATAAAACATATTTTAATAGAATGTGTATTTTTAAATGATGTTAGACGTTTAACGTTTTTATTCGGGAAATATTTGAAGTCAAATGTTTGAAAAGGTGCCTTCTGGAGCACTTTTAGAATATTTATCTTAAGTCAAACTAAAAGACTGTTTTTAGTGTTGCTACTAGTTTTTTACAATGTATGTTTGTTAAGAAACTGATTTGATTTTATGATGATATATTGTATATTTATTAGTATATGTTTTTGCCATGAATATAGCCAATGCTGCTGATATGGCATTTAAACATAAATAAATAAATAAACAATATCAATAAGTATGAACGTTACTAACTATAAGGATAGAGTGACAGGAGAGATCAGCGTTTCAGGTCAATGATGAAGTCAAGAGAAGCTGCATAGTTTGAGTGAAAGTTTATTTATACTCAGAATGACATGATGATCCAGCTCATCTAAAATATCATCAACATGTTTCAGAGGAAGCTGACCATTTCTTCTTTTTTTTTTCTTCTTCTTTTTTTTTTTACTTTTACACGTCAATATGACTACATATTTGAACACACACTCACACAACTTTTTATGTTTAACATTGTGTCAAATTTACACGTGTCAAAAAATGTATTTATATTTGTTCTGCAGCGCAAATGTCTAATTTTTTTACATAACTGCAGTGCAAATGTCTTATATTATACTTATATTTAGATAGTTCAGGGTTTTCCTAGTTGAAAATGAGTTTAAGGTGGTATACCATTCATTCATTTTTCCTACTTGAAACAAATGCATTTTGCATTATTGAGCATCTCTGGGGGTCTGACAGAAGTTGCCTGCCTGATTTTTGCAAAAAGACTGAGGTGGTACATTTGATGAAGGTAACCATCGCATAATTCTGCACAAAAAACCTTGCATATTTACATTAGTGCAGTGCAAGTATCTAAAGCTATTTATATTTACATTAGTGCAGTGCAAGTATCTAAAGCTATTTATATTTACATTAGTGCAGAGCAAATGTTCACTCAAATTGTTCTATTATTTATGTATATTAATGCATTGAAAATGAGTGTTTATTATATTGACAATTTTATATTCATGCAGTGCAGACAACAACATAGAAATTATGTACAGTTTTTGTTTATATAATTTTTTACATGAATAAATTTAGCTTGATCATCTACTCTTTAATCTTTAGCTTAAGCTTTTACTGATGGGCAGAAGGCAAACCATTGTGTAAATCTGGTTGATGCTCGCTGTAATAGAAAGAGATAATGACTGTCCAGCTTGTTGTTTCACCCTGCGGATGAGCTGCTCAGTGTGGAGCCTCAGCCTTGTGATGTACGGCATCTCCCTCACAGTTGCTTTTACTCTGGACACATTACTCTGGATGTTGTATGATGTAGATGTATAAGTCAGAAAGCAATATATTAGATTTTGCATATAAATACTTGTGCTTAACACATTTGTTACGGTTTGTTATTTGCCTATTACATGACACTAGAATGTCTGGTGTTTTTGTGTGTGTGTGTATATACATGTATACAATATATACAGTATAATAGAATTCACTATGTGAAGTTTATTCATAAACTAATTTCGAGAGGATTTATGATTGCTTGCAGCCGGCCCAGAATTCAATTCATTATTTACCAATCAGACGATTCCTAAGGCACTATAAATACCCTAAGTTCCATATAACAGCCATCTTCATTTTGAAGAATCCCCCCTTCCACCCTACTCCTCCTCCTTTCATAGATGGGTGGCACGGTGGCCCAGTGGTTAGCACTGTTGCCTCACAGCAACAACGTCACTGGTTCTAGTTCTTACCAAGCCAGCCAGCGTTTCTCTGTGGAGTTTACACGTTCTACCCGTGCTAACGTGGGTTTCCCCTGGGTTCCTCTCACCGTCCATAACATTTAACTTAAGTTACTTGACTAGTCCAAATCAACACCATAGACATGCTCCTAGTAAGTAGTTATCTCTTAAGAGTAATCACTATCTGTTCATTAGCTACTACAGCAGGGGAGTTCTCGAGACCTGAGCTCAAACTCCCCTCTCACCTTGCAAACGGGAGGGAGCCCCGGGTTCGAGGATCTTATGAGCTCAGGGGTCTCTCCCGGGACAGCATTCCAAACAAGCTTTATAATCAGTCATCAGGTAAGTGTGAAAGTATGGTTAAAAACGTAATATTATTTAATATAAATCACAATTACAACTTGTTACAACTTTCATCTGGGTTAAATTATAGTACATCATTTTTGAACTATCTTTAGAATTTTATAACATCACCAAAAACAGCTTCGAAGCAGTGTCAGCCTGATCTGGTGTATTAATCAACTACCGTTGGTTCTAGAACTGAACAATAATGATTTTCCAGATGCTGGACATCCACTGGCACTAGATCCTCATTAATTTAAGAGTAAATCTCCCATCTTTGCCATGCTCTGATGCGTTTAGGTTTCGCCGCTATTAGATTTCGCTGTAGAACGTGCTATGCGGAAGTAAAGAGCCTGACTGATATTCTACTGGAAACACATCAGCAGAGTTCGTGCATAGAGTCCATTTACTATAACTTCTATGTTAAGCGGCTTTGACACACTTTACATTGTAAAAGCACTAGATGAATAAAGATGAATTGAATTAAATCTGCTTAAATGTGTACACGTTAATGGACCAAACAAAATATGATCTGATTTATTTTACATTTAATGTGCATCAAAATTTCAGCGTGTAGCCAATGTTTCCAGTGTCTTTTCACTTTTCAGATTTTAATGAGAAATTTTAAGACTTAATGAAAAGTAATGTTTTATTTATCTATTTCAGACCTAATTGAAGAGAATGAGGGGAGTAAAGAGGAGGAACATCATATCAAAATTGAGGAAAAAACTCATTTTCAGACTGATGGTATTTTGAAAAGGAGAGACAAGAATTTTTTCACCTGCACTCAGTGTGGAAAGAGTTTTGGAAGACAAAGCAGTCTTAAAATTCACATGAGGATCCACACTGGAGAGAAACCATTCACATGCACTCAGTGTGGAATGAGTTTCATCCAATCATCACACCTTAATAATCACATGAAAATCCACACTGGAGAGAAACCATTCGCATGCACTCAGTGTGTGAAGAGTTTCAGCATATCGTCATCCCTTAATCTACACATGAGGATCCACACTGGAGAGAACCCTTTCAAATGCACTCAGTGTGGGAAGAGTTTCAGCCAATCAGCACACCTTAATGAACACATGATGAGCCACACTGGAGAGAAACCATTCACATGCACTCAGTGTGGGAAGAGTTTCAGCATATCATCATCCCTTAATGGTCACATGAGGATCCACACTGGAGAGAAACTATTTACATGCACTCAGTGTGGGAAGAGTTTCAGCCAATCATCATCCCTTAATAGACACATGAGGATCCACACTGGAGATAAGCCATTCACATGCACTCAGTGTGGGAGGAGTTTCAGCTGCTCATCATCCCTTAATAGTCACATGAGGATCCACTCTCGAGAGAAACCATTCACATGCACTCAGTGTGGGAAGAGTTTCAGCATATCATCATCCCTTAATAGTCACATGAGGATCCACACTGGAGAGAAACCTTTCACATGCACTCAGTGTGGGAAGAGTTTCAGCATATCATCATCCCTTAATAGTCACATGAGGATCCACACTGGAGAGAAACCATTTACATGCACTCAGTGTGGGAAGAGTTTTAGCCAATCATCATCCCTTAATAGACACCTGAGGATCCACACTGGAAAGAAACCATTCACTTTCACTTAAACCGCGGTCACACTGGACTTTTCTCCCCTTAGACTTCCATTCATATTGTTAGACTACTCCTAGTCCTCCCAGGTTAAAACATCAGTCAGAGGCTTTAAATAAGTTTTATCAATTTAATTAATTAGATGAATAAAGCATTACAAAGCTCCGGGTGTCAGAGAACAGCAACACAGGGTGTCTGTGTCAGCTGGGCACACACACCCACACCCTTGTTCCCTCTATATTTATTGTTGTCTCTCTTCAGCCCTGCCCGGGGTGCTTCAGTAAGAAAGATCCTTCATCCAGATCAGTTTGATCATCAGTTGTTAGGCAGAACAGGAAATCTGCACAGAAAAAGTTACACATACACATAACAGAACCTGAAAGAGAGTAAGCCTTCGCCCCTCCCGTCTGTTATGGTTCCTGTAAATGAGCACACTCTGAAAGTGGAATTGTAACATTTTGTTGATAACAAGTACAGAGGAGTTAACTCCTCGGTTATCAGACACACAAAGACACAGCTGTTATGGAGCAAGGTTAGATGAGGTTAAGAACATGAGGTTATATGAGGATAAACACATCAGCATAAGCTCATGTAATTAGTTAAAAACAGAATTAAACTGTTAATGCAAGGATTAGTCTATTAATGTATAGGATGAAGTTAAAATAATCAAAAAATCCTTCAAGATGCACGCCAATGCGTCAGACCAGAAACGCAAGTTCGTGTGTCAAGTTTCGCAGTTCGCCTTGCAAAGTTTAAGCTTGGTAAACTCTGACCTGCGAAATCGCATCACTTGACTGTGTGAGACCAATCGAAGATCAAAACATGACCTCTCTTGACTGCAATGTAAAATATGGACCAATCGCTCACTTTTTAAATGTCTAATCATCTTGTTTAATCCTGCCCCTTTTCGCAGCGCTGTACAACAGAATTTCGCATGCTCAAACTCTAGTGTGATCGTAGCTTCGGTGTGGGATGAGTTTCAGCAACTCCTCAGACCTTAATAAACACATGAAGACCCACACTGGAGAGAAACCATTCACATGTACTCAGTGTGGGAAGAGTTTCAACCGATCAGCAAACCTTAGTGAACACATGAAGGTCCACACTGGTGTGAAAGAGTATATGTGCTTGAGTGTGAGAAGACTTTTATTACAGCTCCAAAATTTAAACTGCACCAGACGATTCACACTGGAGAAACCGTACAAGTGTTCACACTGTGACAAGAGGTTTAATCAGTTGACACATCTGAAAACACAAAAAAAGATTCACACTGGAGAGATCTGATCAGTGTCTACAGAGTTTCACTCATTCGGCGCAGTTTAATAAACACGTGGACAAAAAGTTGCACACATGACATGAATGCAGCAAAACATTTTCTCATGGGCACAGGATGTTTAATGTCTGAATAATGTTTGAAAAGGCTGAGTGATGGCATTCTGTTTTTCAACACACCTACACTGCAGTAGGAGGAGTTGTAAATGTGTTGCGCTTCTCGTGTTTACCGTAAACACAATGATGGCGGCTGAGAGAAGAACAGTTTCATAAACATCTGGCAAACAGCACCTCTGCAGCTTAAAATTTCTTTGCTAGTGATTTTACAGGTGAGGATATATCTGTACTTTACTATCCAGTGTATTCATGTAGCTAGTGTTGTTTTTGATGATGTTCTCTGTCTGACTTTCTGAATGAGAAACAAACCACTGGGCTCCAGGACGGTTAGTTTGCATCAGCTTAGATGGCTGGCCAGCTCTAGGAAGAGTCCTGGTGGTTCCAAACATCTTCCACTTACGGATGATGGAAGACACTGTGCTCATTGGACCTTTCAGAGCAGCAGAAAATTTTCTGTAACATTTCCCGGCCTTGTGCCTCGAGACAATCCTGTCCAGGAGGTGTACAGACAATGCCCTTGTCTCCATGCTTGGTTTGTGCTTTGACATGCTCTGTCAACCCTGAGACCTTATATAGACAGGTGTATGGCTTTCAAATCAGGTCCAATCAACTGAATTTACCACAGGTGAAGTCCAATTAAGCTGCTGAAACATCTCAAGAATGATCAGTGGAAACAGAATGTGGGCTCAATTTAGAGCTTCACGGCAAAGGCTGTGAATACTTATGTACAAGTGATTTTTCAGCTTTTTTATTTTTAATAAATTTGCAACAATTTCAAAAAAACTTTTTCACATTCTCATTAATGGGGTATTGTGTGTAGAATTTTGAGGAAACAAATGAATTTAATCCATTTTGGAATAAGGCTGTAGCATAAAAAAATTTGGAAAAAGTGAAGCGCTATGAATACTTTCTGGATGCGCTGTATATCTGTCATTAGAACAAAAACAAGTCCGGGGAGTAAATCAAGATCTACCTGAGCTCAAACTCCCCTCTTGCCCTGCATACGGGAGAGAGGTTAGGGCTTGAGGATCTTATGAGCTTAGGGCTCTCTCCCGGGACAGCATACCAAACAAGTGTGTACTCTTGAATACATATCAAGTTACTGATAATGAAACCCTTTGAACACCTGATTACTTAAAAACTGAAAAGGGGTGAAGATTTTGACAACTGTTTTGTATTGTAGATCAGGGATCACAGCCCAGTACCAGGTTGTGATATTTGCTACAGAGCTGCAAGAAGGCAAAATAACTCTATATGTTGATAGATTGTGTGGCTTGTTTCAAAAGCAAACAAGTATCAGCATCTGAAAAGGTGTGAACCAAATGGCCAACAGAAACTCAAGAGTTGAGACCCAACCAAAGCAGTTGTCTAATCTCCAGGGGGGTTACATCCTTTGTTATAAAGTAGTGTCTCACAGAGAGTACTTTGGGTTAAGCTACTTGAAGACCGACGAGTTAACATCACTGCTGAGGAACTGCACTATTCATTGTCTTCAATAAAGTCTTCTGCCCGTAAGAATTTTGGTCAGCTTACTTATTTGATGTATTAGAGTCATCTATACATTGGCGAGCCACCCATGAACGGTTAAGCCAAATACAGCAAATAAATAATCTAACGATGTGTTTCAACTTATTATGAACCAATAACCATATTTGTGCACATTTCACACTTCAATCAAACGGTTGGCACTGAAAAGATAATTAGAAAGATTAGGGAGGAGAAAATTTTTAGGGAGATGAAGGGAACACTGTCCTACACCCTTATGTGATTGTGTTTTTGATCATTCACATTGTTTGATTGTCACTTGCGTGAACAAACACAGATTTACCTCCAATTTTGGACTTTTGTCAGCAATTTCACAAAACTTTTTTGTAACCCAGGTTACCAATAGAAACAAGATTAGAATTAAATAAATATACGGAACATTTAGTTTTTCTTTTTCTGTTTTACAAATTATTTTTATAGGCGATTAGAAGAAATTAAAATATGTTTTTGCTGTAAGAGCGATCTGAAAGGATTTAGAATGTCGTAACGTCTTTCCAGTTCCGGATCACTGATGCGGATAGAATTCGCGCACACTCGCATCGGTGGAGCGGAAGAGAGCAGACGCAGATTTAGGTCTCTTTACATTAAGTTTGAAAATAACGAGCAAATAAGAGATTCTTGATCGAATGTTGAATTATATGTGTCTAAAGACAATATAGCAGGAAGAAAAGCTAGAAGAAACCGTTTATGTGAGAGAAATCGTGTTTAATTAGTTAATGATTTTGATGGAGCTGATAACAAGAAGCCTTGTTAATGTGAAACTAACTCGATTAACATATGAGATCGTCTGAAAAGAAACACGATTAGAGGTAAATGTTGAAGAAAAAAAGAATAAGCAAAAGGATCGAGTGAAGAAGTTCTTCACATAAAGAGATTAAAAGTTCATCTGGTTTTGGTCAGGGTTTTTTGTTGTTTTATTTTTCCTCTTTTACCTGGATTGGTGCCATCGTTGTGCTCCTGTGTGATCCATTGAATTGATGCTGGATTGGGATTGATGCTTACTGGATTCTGGATTCGTTCTGACTCCTGTCATCGCTGAAGGGGTTGGGACTGGCGAGCCACACGGACCTTACTTCAATTTGTCATTGTGTGAAACTGATACTGTTGCCGATCTGGATGGTAGAAAACTGAACTACTGTATAAGCACACACAGTCGTTCAATTCTTTCTTTTGGGAAAAGGATTCACTCACAGAGGAGAAACTGATTGACAGACATTTCGTTGTTGCTCCCTGAGAAATTTTATATTCACAAAACGGTGAATATACATTTACTGACTGCTTTTTGCAGGAAAAGAAAAGACTTTTGAGAAACTGAGTTTATAGAGAATAAAAAAAACTGTGAAGTGATCATATGTGAACTGCTTTATTGGTTCGTTACTTCATTTATTGTTGATGTATCAAGTGTAATAGGTTTGGGTTTGTTTTATTTGTTTTTTCACATACAAAAATTGCATAGATCAGAGAGGAAGAAGAATATAACACAATTGAGAAATTAATCCAGAAAATATATTTTTTCTTTAATAGTTTATTTCATAACAATTTAAATTGTTACTTATAAGGGTCTTTCATTTTACTGATAAAGAGTCATGTTTATTTTTTCTATCTGTGAAATTGAAGAGAATTGAGAGTGAAACCTGTGAAAATAAAGGATTGTTTCAGTTATATTTCATCAACAGTATTGAGTAAAGGTTATACTTACCTAATATACTTACCTGTTGAGTAAAACCGGGGTTTGAAACCTGTAAGAAATCAAATTGAGAAACATTTGTGAAACATTATTTTATTATTTCATTTATTATCGAGTATTTTTTTTGTATTTTCTCACAATTTTTTTGTTTCTTATGATTTATTAAAAACTGAACACAAACAATACAATCAGTTCAAACTTATCCGCTGCATGAGTGGTTCATTATTGTTGTGACACCCTGGTTCTCTGTAGACGAATCTAGGCTTGTGATTTGATTGGTCCATATTCAAAATATTTCTCAGGAAAGTGTTACATTTTGGTGAATGAAAGTCCAGCTAAACTCATGCGGTGTAAACTCGACATAAGGCAAAGACAGTGACCGACTGATGCAGACTCCCTAAAGCCCTGTTCAGACTACACAATGCCGCTTGCCAGTTACGACAGATCAGATTTGTGTCAGATTATGAGATGTTGACTTGAGAAACTCCTGATGTGTTGTGGCATCTCCTGTTTCCAAAATGCATCACAAACTGCTTAAGAAACTGTTGTACTATGATAATTGGTGATGAAAATAAATGATGTTCAGTAAGATGTACTTGTGTTTACTAACTGTTTATTCAGTTAAACATGAATTTTAAACTGTAGGCCTACATAAGCTCCAAACAGCGATTTTATTTATTTTTTATTACCTTAATCTGACTAAAGTCATAACTGAACTAAACAGAAATGGAATTAAGTGGACGTGGAGTATGCATATATTAGTGGCATTATTGAAGTAAACACTGCGATCAAACTACTACCGTCATGTAGGACTTCTTGCCATATTTTCCGACAAGATCCACACATGCGGATGTCAGTAAAGGACCGCACACACACACACACACATACACATCGTGAAATGCAGAAGTTTTATTTCTTTCCATTTGGCTTGTGTTATTAAATTCCATAACACTCTCACTAGTCCTTACTCCCTATTTGCATCTAATACCCCATGTATTGAATGTGGAACTGCTGAACTGCAGTTAAAGTCACCCAAAATTACAGGAAAATCTTACATGGAAGCACTTCACGTAAACACCTTAATTTTATTGTAGTGCATAAATTTATAGTTATGCAGTATGCTACTGTATTTTAAAGTTTCATTGTGAAAATTACTGTATGTTATACAGTAAAGATATACAACACTAAATACAAATACAGCCAAATAAATAGTGCTGTAAATGTAAATACAGTATTTTTGCTGCAGTTGATTTACAGTAAGTTACTGGTGAACTGCCGCCAGTAAGTTACTGTAGATTCTACAGAATTTTTTTAAACAGTGTGTATTTGAAGAAAACAACAACTGGTCAGTTTGAAAGGAAACAAGTTTATTAAGGAAAAAAGAACTAGAATTTAAATACAATTTTTAATCTTCATGATGTTTCAATGCATTATTTTTAATTATTTGCAAATAAATGTAACTGTCAAAATGCTGTTTTCTGTTAAAGGCACAATATGTAAAATAATTTCATTAGTGTTATATACTTTACTGACTTATGTATTTACTTTATCCCCAAGAAATAAGCTGTTTTAAATATTGACATGGACCATGTCCTGTGTGGTGGAATAAACTATTATGTCACACACCCAATTTCCAGTTTTGATTAATTAAAACATGGAAACACCAAAATAGGCTTAAATATGTCAAATGTTTTATAACACTGCACAGAGCAGTAATATAACAGAACCCTAAAATGTATTCTGTATGATAAAACAGTGCTGCTTCATTACCACATGATCACAAACATAAGAGCTGTAATGTGCTTTTGTGCTGTGTCATGCCTGTTTCACCCTGTTTCATACTACCATGATACGTTTTAAAAACTTTATCACTGCAGGAGTACTCTAGGATGTAATGAAGACAATATATCCCATAATTCCACACAGTCGCAGTGACATGAAGCTAGCTCTTAGCATTGTTAGTTGTCAATATAAACCATGTAGTGGTAAAAATTACATAATGTGCCTTTAAATGAGGAAGTAAGTTTTTCTCTCGTCAACGGCATGGAAAGAGTTAAGCGAAATCATTTATCGATTTGGCACACATTAAAATACCAGCCATACATGTAAAGCACAAATAATGTCCTTCGATTTGGTTTTGTCCAGTGGCCGTCATGCTTGAAAATATCTCCATCACTGTAAGCTGCTTGTCTGATCCACTGCTCTGTTTGTTAGATGTTTGCTTCCACTTTTATTGTAGTCTAAAGCAAGTCAAACACACAAAACGCCCAATTCGTGCCATGTTATTCACTCGATTTGCACCACATGATGTCTAATCGCTTCTTTGCATTGACGTCACCTGTAAATCGTTTATGTTTCATCTGCATTTGCTTTCTGCACAGACTACAAAACTATTTCCCCCCACTTCCATGTAATGCAATGATTGTAAGGGTACAAGTGACATGTCATTTTTCAAGAGACACTTAAATACATCACGCAGGCTGTGTATGCAACGTCTATAAGTCATGTAAAACATTCTTTTATTTTATTTTCAGCTTAGTCCCTTTATTAATCTAGGGTCGCCACAGCGGAATGAACCATTAACTTATCCAGCAAATGTTTTACGCACTACGGACAATTTAGCTTACCTAATAACTCACACTTCTGTAATAAATTAAAATGATACAAACAGTTTTTTTAAGTAGTAAAATTCTGTCAATTTCCCATGTGCAGGGGTAGAGAGCAGAACAGGGTTTGATTCAGTTTATTGGTAGTGTTTATTTTTATTTATTTATTTTTTTAAGTTTTTGTTTGACTATAGCTGCTAATCATTTGACTGTATTTTGTCTTCATTTACTTTATAAAGACACCTGTAGGATCGTTAAAATGGCCTCCAATTATCTTAAAAACTGGAGGAAGGTCAATTCCATGGTGTCAAAACTAGCGGAGGATGACGGTGAAGAAGAGTTCATGGATGACCAGAACATGCCCCATCAGGATGATGAGATTGACTCAGTGGATGACGGCAGAGATGAAGAAAGATACAGTGTTGAAAGTTCTGACACAGAAAATGTATTGGAAGAGACACCTGATATGGCTGATGCAAGCCTAGATTAAAACAATCTGGACATATGTAGTGATTTGGCAGATTGAGCAGTGACCAATAACCAGTCACACAAATCCCTCAACGACTTGCTCAAAATTCTTCGGAAACATGGGCACAATGATCTGCCGAAGGACTCACGTACACTTCTTTCCACTCCAAAAGTTGTGGAGCACCAGGCAAAATGTAATGGGCAATACATATATTATGGTTTGGAAAGTGGTTTACGTCACACACTTCAACAGTGCCCAGAGTCATCTGATCACATTAATGTCACCATAAATGTGGATGGTGTTCCAATCTTCAAATCTAGTCCTGTTCAGTTCTGGCCAATGCTGGCAAAGGTTGATGGATTTGAGCCTTTTACTGTCTGCCTATTTAGTGGCACAACAAAACCAGAACCAGTGGAAGCTTATGTCCAAGACCTGGTTGAGAAAATGAAGAGGCTCAGGGAAAATGGAATCCAGCACAATGGAACTGTTACACATATACGCATAAAAGCATTTATTTGTGATGCTCCAGCAAGAGCATTCCTGAAAAGCATAATTTACCACACTGGATACCACAGCTGTGAGAGGTGTGAAGTGGAAGGTGAATGAGCAGGGAAAGTAGTATTCAATAGCAAGGATACATTCCCAAGCAGGACAGATGAAAAGTTTGAACATGTGGCCTACAGTGAAAAACATCAAAATGAGGAGACACCACTGATCACAGCAGGCATCCCATGTGTCAGCTCTTTTGTGCTTAACTATATGCACCTTGTTTGCCTTGGGGTAGTGAGGCACATCCTTTCTTACCTGTGCAGGATCCCTAACCCTCGAAGACTCTCTCCGAGACAGAAAGCTGAAATCTCCAGTGAACTGATTAGACTGAGGACCGCAATGCCCAGTGAGATGTCAAGGAAGCCCAGATCCCTTCAGGAACTGAAGAGATGGAAAGCTACTGAGTTCCGTCAGTTTTTGCTTTATACCGGACCAGTGGTACTCCAAGGAATTGTGGACCCGGATGCAAGTGGCAAAGCGCATGGCAGAAAAGGAGAATGCACAAAAAAGTACAAAACAGAAGCAAACTCTTCAGAATCCAGTGTCAGGAAAGCAGAGGGACAGCTGCTTTTTGCTCCAAGATGGCAGTGTAGCTTTTCTGACTGAAAAAAAAGCAGATGGCAAACTGGTTTGCAGTGTCTATCCCGCTCACCAAACCTCCAATGTTTTTGAAAAGCCTTGTCAGTCTAAACTCCTGAACATTGGATTCATTTGCAGTACCCGCAGCATGGCTACAACACAGCTACTACAAATTGAAGATTTGAAAGCAAAATCTGTGTGTCTACCACATCGTGGAGGACTTGCCATCTTCCCAATGTTGCATTATACAGAATGAGAAAAGAACTACCTTTTTGGTGAGGGATTTTGACAGAGCTATTCTTGGATGGAGCCCTACTTTCCAATTCGTATGGTTAGCACTGTTTCTCTTAATCAGAATCTCAAGTCTGCAGATCCCATAGACATATTCCATGTTCTAAGTAAATACAACATTCTCAAGATAGTTTTCAGCAAGATAAATTGAACCTCCTTACTTTCATTCTAAGTCTGATGGGCAGACTGAGAGTTTAATTAAGAAGTTGAGATGGTCCTGCAGTGCATATCAGTTTGTGGTACCAATAATCCTGAGTCTAAGTCTGAATATTCCCATAATACTCTCCGCTACTCAGCCACAGGAATGTCTCCCTTTGAGTGTCAATTTGTATATGCTCCTCCACTATTTCCCAAGCAGGGTCCATTGGCTCTGCTGTCATATATGATGGAGTAGTGCCAAATTCTAAATACTCAAAGCATCCTAAGAGTATCAACGGCAGACTAACTGCAAACACAGACCTGCCCCCAACCTGCGTCTTTGTCAAATGATTTGACTTTGTACCAAGAACTTGTCATTTTAGGTGGAATCCTGCAAGTTGCCCCATTGCTTCATTAGTCCATTCAGCATTGCTAATAAAGTAAATTAAGTCTCTAAAGATTAACCACACATTTCTTGTGTCATCACTTTAACCTGTATCATCTTCTTTTGTCTCGCATCAAACTCAGAGGAACATCAGGAGTCATTCAGAAAAGGGGCATGGGGGGGGGGGTTGTTCTTTCATAGCTTCCCTTGTGTTAAGTATTGATTTTGTAACTAGATGTATTCATTGTGTGTTTTTTTTTTATGTCATAGGAGTTGATTGCTTGTTTGGTTCAAATATTACTGTGTTTTTAAACTGCTCACTGTTCCTGTTCTTTGCTAGTTGTTTAACAAGATATGCCACTTCTCTAGTTAACATTCTGTTTAAAAAAAATGTAAGCTCTACATGTTTTGTACCATTTGATTAATTTTCCTCCTTGTATAGATTCCTGTTTGTTTTTTGTGCCTTTTTTCTGAAAATATTTTTGTTCGTGTTACATTTTTGCCTTTGTGGATTTTTCTCCTTTGAGTGATAATTGTTTCCTGTGAAAACTAACTTTGTGTTCTGATCTTTCTTATTGTACCTGTTTGCCATTTTTGTCAATAAACTTTTGAGGCTTATTTATCAACATCAGTGTTGGGCATGTTCCTTTAAAAATGAATTAGTTATAGTAACTGAGTTACATAATTATAAAATCAACTAATTACCAGGGAAATTACTATTACGTTACTTAAAAAAAATTAATTTGTCAAATGACTATAAAATAAATATAAAACGTTGTACACTAATCTAGACTATTTTAATGTTGTTGTGCGAAAATGTGAGACACAACAGCAGCATGTCCTCAACTATACATCTAGATATTATTTTGTTTAATTCTGTTTGACGTTGTGGCTTCATCTCCTCCTTTGGTAGCAGAGCTCACGTCATCACCTGCGTAGCCACTAATTTTGTGGCAGCATGTGACGACGTGAGATGCTTCAATAGATTTGAATTAAGGCTGATTTATACTTTTGCGTCAAGCGCATGCATATGGTCCAGCTTAGCCTTCGTGCGGTTGCATTCCCCTCATCATGGCTGACGGCGAAGCTGATGCGCACACCTCGCAAAAAATTTAACTACACAGTGCAAAGACTCAATTATAGTAATGCAAATATTTTATTGCCAGTAACGGTAACGGCGTTATAAAGGGGTAAACAGTAATTCAAATGAAATGCTTATTACTTAAAAAAAGTAAAGCCGTTAGTAACTCCATTTATTTATAGCTCCGTTATTTCCATCACTGATTAACATGTTCGCATTATGATTGTATCCAACTTCTCACTATTTCTTTGTGGCAGAATTGCTGTTTCTCACACCAGAGACTGAGGTTCAAGCAGAATTATTATTATTTGTTCAGAATTATTTATTTATTTGTTCAAGTTGACTATTTGTAGCTGCAGACATGGTTTTTGCAAGGGCAGTTTGGATCGAGGATGACAAACATTTTGAAGGTGTGATCCCAAGAAACTGGATAGAGGAAGCAGATAAATTTGTGAGATGGCCAAAAGCCCAGGTGAAGTCAGCATATAAAAAATAAATAAATCCAATGGAGGACTGGCTGACTTTCCAGCTTGTTAAAATAAAAAAGACATCAGGTATGATGACACTCTTAGTATATTTGTTTTATTAATCTGTCTCTGTTTTTTTTTTGAGGATCAATATTATGTAAGTCTTTGTTCATGTGTCTATCTCTCTTGTGCTTCTTTTCAGTTTGTAAGTAAGTAATACTTAGGCCCAATCCCAATTTTACCCCTTAGCCCTCTACCCCTTGTTTTGTGTTTCACATGAAGGGTTAGGGCTGTCCCAATTCTCTTCATCTTGAAGGCACATGGCTGAGGTGAAGAGCTAGACAGCTCTTTAAACAGATTTTTCAGGACCACAGAGAAACCAAGAGATACAAAAAAATTCCCAAATACACCAACTGCAATAGCAACATAGCTGCTCATGCGAGTCAGGAGATGCACACATTTAATTATTATTTTTTTTTGCAGTATTAATTTTTGTTTTTTTACAACAAACAAGCATAAAACATTTTTTCAACAAAATAGAATAATAATAATAATAATAATAATAATAATAATGCAAAAATTGAATTGCAGTTGGGCCTAAATCTGTATAGCACAAAATCAGTGGTTTGAAAAACAGGAAATTTACAGAATATAAAATGCATCACTAACAATAAAATAAATAAACATTCAAGTGTAAATTGTAGGACTCAAATAGTCCATTGCATGCTCAAAAATTGACGGAGATCTGAGTTGAAAATTAAGAAGTTTTATTTTGAATGCAAGAAGTTAGAGAGTACAAGTTCTGCGCAGGAGAGATGTAACCTCAGTTCAGCTCTGATTTTTTTAGGCTCTCCTTCATGCTTTTATACTGTCTTTCGCACATTATCTAATCCCAAGCCAGTTTGACAGTTTGACCATTCAGCAACCAGACGTTCCTCTTTCTGGTATCTGTGTATCTTCTCTTGACAGTTGACCTTGCAGATGTTTCAGAGCACAAACACACAGCTCATACATTCTGTCATCCTCAAAACTATCTGCACTTTTATACACCCATACCCAATAACAGAATGTACTGTTCTCAGCAACCTTCAGCAATAATATACTGTAGCAGTTAATTCCTCAAAAAAGAAACCCTTTATGTCTGTATTTATTAGCAAATGTTAACAAAGCCTAACAATAAAAAATGCTATCCTTCAATCCCTCTCTTGGCCTCTGAAAAGAGGCCACATCACTTTAATAAACACTTTAAAAATCTCAGAATACTTGGTCCAATATGTCCAGATGAGCTTGGGTCGAAAACCTTGGTGAGGAAACACACCCAAGCGGCCCCCTAGTTGACTTATGGGCAGCCACCACATGTTCACCTGACACATCATATCAGACCATTTAGAAAAATAAAAGCAATAAACACAATCATAACAGTCAAACGATGATGGTCCCTATAAATTCCCTATAAACCAGTGTGCTCAGGCTGGACTGGGCCGAAAACCCCTGTGGGGAAAGTCACCCAGTCGGTCCCCTATTTGACGTTTGGGCAACCACAACATGTCAGCTGAGTCAATCACACTGAAATTATCTAGACTACAAACATTTCAGTAATCAAAATTTAAATCTTAACACATTTTCAAACAGCAAATTTCTCAAACATCAATATCTAAAAAACACATAACTTGTGATGAATCAGCATCTGCAAAGAAGCACAGTTACTGGGAAAAAACAACATTTATAAGTCATATTCCTCCTCCTCTTCCTCCTCATCATTATTTCCAGGAGATACCAGCAAAGGCATTGTGTAAGGGGGTGGAGCTCCATCTTTCTTTTCAATTGCTGCTATTATCACCCTGTTACACAATGTTCTGATACACGGGATGCAACAGCATCCACAGGTCACTATTATGGCCACAAATGTAGCTATAGAGATCAAAATTGATGTAAACATGGTTTTATATTTTCCAAACACACCGGTCAGCCAATCATCAAATGGGTTATTTACACCAGAGTGTTCTGCCATTGTTTTGGAAAGGGTTTTTAATCCTTCTAAAGCTCTCGTTACTGATCCGTCTGGGCGGTATTATTGGTAATAAAAGTGCAGCAAAAATCTTGGAACATGGCACCCCTTTTCTGCCAATAGCATGCTAGTGCTATTCTATTTTGTATTGCCATTAATGAGGTTGGGGCCAATTGTTCTGATAATCCTTCTACGGCATCTTGTGTCAGATTTGCCAATCTCATCACATTGTAGTGCACATAATTTATTCTATCTACCTTTTACTTGGGGTGACAGGGAATAGGGCTGAAATTATTGGGATATTCTAGAACCCGGCAGCAATTTGGTCTACTAGTTCGTGTTCATCAGGGACTCCTCTAAGGATCCCTATTTAGTCTATATGGGTTCGACAATTAGTTGTTAGATCAAAGCTTCTCCTTCGTCTCGTGGCTGTAATTTGGTGTTTATGTCCAATCATTGTGACTAGTGCAGCTAACCTGACCATTGCACATATACCTTCTGTAGTTTTCCCTTTTATTCTTACAAACAATCTTTTCCCTTCACAATAATAATATAGTCCTCCCCGCGCCCAAGGACCTATTATATCCCCTGCATTTTTGATAATCTGTGTGCACCACAAAGGGTTAATATGCTTTCTCTAGTATATCCTCTGGGGTTAATTTGGTATAATCCATTTCTATCACAACCCTTCCACCTCTAATTTCGATCTCTGATTGGGGTCCTATAGTTGTTGTCTTGTTTCTATCTATTACATTGACCTTATCTAAAAACTCAACTTCTATGATTCCCAGGGGGTCAGTTCCTGATATCTCAACTCCTAATAGTATATGGAGCAACTTAGGCGGATTGTTTTTCCCAACATAATGGGTCTCATCTAGGGGGTATCCTGTCCACTCCCTTATGGACATAGTTATAGGGTTCTGGGTAGGACTATAATCCCTTTGTATTTTCAGTTTTCTCCACTCGTTTTTAAAATTCCCTAACCATGTTGGGTTTGGTGTCCATTTCCCTGTGTACCCCACTACTTGATCCCACCCTCTACACCACCTATGATCTGCTTTACCCATCGTGTTACACCATGCATTCATAGTCTGATCAAAACAAACATATACGTCATATCCTCGCCACGAACTATTGTGTCCCCCACAGTCAATTACCTGACATAGATCAAATGTGTAAGATGTTGTCTCTCCCTTTACATATTCTATGGACAGCCCTCCATAATACTTGGAACACCTGTTTTCTTCCCCTAGGGATCTTTTTACTCTGGTTGGTTTTACAGTTGAGGTTTCATTCCTGTTCTGACTTTTTCCCACTCCTAGAATTGTCCCCAATATTATCATTGTTAATATCCCCACTATCCCCAATATTTTCCAGTTTTCCCACAACTTGACCCTCATGTTTTATTGATGCTGGTTTTTCTTATTATTCAATTCTGGTCCTCCCTTTATATTATTTTTCACAGTGTTATTGTTTTAACAGCAAGTAATATATAATCAATATCAAAGCTACAATAAAAATAGCAAGCACAGTAAACTTATTCTAACGTATAAACTGAAATAGTTATATTCTGGCCTTTAAACGTCTTTTCAATAATGTGGAGAACTCTATAGAATTCCAAATTGTCCAAACCACACCCCTATGGATAATCTGGTGATGTGTAATTTGTCACACCACGTTCTCATGCAGATTAGACTGCTCTCAAAGTCCTCATATGTGGGTAGGTCTCTAGCAAGTGTTTTTGTGATCAGGTGGAAAACTATTCTGTCTGCCTCGTGAGTTATAACACAGTCACCTTTCGTTTTTCTCTGGGCCTTTACCTTGTCAACCCCATATCTTTCTCTGAATTTTTCGCTATGCCCGCTCCAAATACACAGTCTGCACTGACACAATGGGCTACAGCTTCTCCTTTAGGGCTGTGAATAAATCCCCAGTTTTGTGGAAGGTTACTTTGTGATGGATGAAAATGTTTCCCGTGTGCATGTGTTTGTGTGTCACCTCCTTTTCTGGTACCCTCAGTCCCTCCTGCATCTCCTGTGGTATACTCCCTCTCTTGGACCTGCGAAGCAAGGTCCACTCTGGTGTCGTTTAATTATCTGGATTGTGGGTCCGCTGGACATTACTTAATTTGAGCAGACCAGCGAGGCTCTTTCCATTTACGCCTGTAGATTCTCAATATCACTCAGTCCCAAGTTCGGTCAGGTAGGGGTGCTGGATATTCGTGTCCCCTAAAATCAGTTGGTAACATTTTGTCAAAAGATTCAATTAGAGCAGTCAATTTGTCATAGTAAATTTTGTGTGATAACGGTTGTACTGGTTCCAATTGTAGTGGGGTCAGTTGGCCAGGAAATTGGCGACCAGTCAACAGTTCAAAAGGCGTGTATCCTGTTGCCCTACTCACAGAGCTCCTTACTGACATGAGAGACAGTGGAAGAGCAGCCAACCATGTCAATTTAGTCTGTGCACAGATTTTAGCCAATTTGTTTTTCAATGTTAGATTCAACCGCTCAACTTTACCTTGTGACTGTGGGTGATAGACTGCCCCGAAATGGTGTACTAAACCCAATGCCTTTTCAACATCAGCCAGATGTTCATTTTTGAAGTGTGAGCCGTTGTCAGATCTGACCCGGCTTGGAAAACCATGACGTGGGATGTAATGGTTTATCAGACATTTAATGACAGCAGTGCTGTCTTCCATGCCCACCAGGAAGGCCTCTGGCCATCTTGTATATGCATCAATCATAACAAGCAAGTATTGTTTACCATTTACCCTTTCAATCATGTCAGTGAAATCAATTATAACTTCATCTCCAGGGCCATTTGCCAATGGGAACGATCCCTGAGATGGTTTCATAGTTGGTTTGACATTGTGCATCTGACAGATGTCACATGTCGTTATGTACCTAGAAATTAGGTGTGGCATAAAAGGATGCCACCATGATTGCAATGCTCGTGACATTTGCTTATCACTACAATGTGCATGTGTGTGGGCTTCTTTCAACACCCTTGGGACTAGTGACGCTGGGAGCAAAGCTCTACCATCAGGTGCTGTCCAAAGCCCATCCTCGTGTCTGATTGCCCCTTTATTTTTCCACACAGACTTTTCTTCAGGAGCAGTCATGTCTTGCTGCTCAGATAAGAATTCTCTTGAGAATTCTGGTAGGAGGGATGTCACGTCTGGCTCAGAAGTCACCACAAACTGATCTTTTACGTAGTCTGAGGCATGTTTTGCCGCCAAGTCTGCTGCATCATTACCTCTTGATATTAGGTCAGTTCCTTGAGAATGACCAGTGCACTTAATAATAGCCACTTTGTTTGGCAACATTATGGCTTCAGAGAGCTCTCTTGCTTCTTTCTCATGAGTAATAGGCCGGCCAGAAGAAGTTGTTAATCCACATCTGATCCACACAGGCAGCTCCACGTGGGCTGTGGACACTGCATATGCAGAATCAGAGTAGATGTGGACAGCCTGTCCTTTTGAGTGTCTCAATGCATTGATTAGGGCCAATAGTTCTGCTATTTGTGCAGATTGTTTGCCAATTAGGGGTTCAGATTTTATGGTGACTAATTGATCATTCTGTAATTTAACCACAGCAAAGCCTGCCTTTAATGTTCCATCACTTACGTAAGTAGTGTGATTGGGTTGTCTGCTTCAGGAAGTGGGGGACCATCAGGCCCTCTCTAGCAACTGTCAATCTGTTGCTGAGGCGTCTGTTTTTAGCTAACTTCCCTTTCTCAAGCTATAGTTTCAAAATTCTCTTTTTTCTTTTCTTTAACAACTCACTTCCTTCTCTGTCCCCTTTCTCTACTGCTTTGTCTACATACCTTTTCCATCATCACTGCCTGGTACCTCATGAGACTGTTCCATGGCCTGGGTCACACCAGCTGGAGCTCCTTGTAACAGTGCTGCCCTGAAAATTCTATTAGTAACAGGGTTAGACATTGGGTTTTCATCACATGCTTCTTCTCAGTCTTTGACAGCATCTATTTATGTATGCTGCTCCTTTTTTACCATCCCAATGTTCGCTCTGATACACTTTGTTGTCTTTCATCTTCTTTACACTGTCCTTCTGTCTCTTCCTCATCTGTCCCACTTCCTCTGTCGCTCTCTTCATCTACTTCACTTTGTCCCTTACTATGTTCGTCCAACTCACTATTTCCCTCTTTTTCTTTCTTTTCATTGGCTTGCTTGTTCAACAGCCCTACTTCCTCCTTTCGGTGTCTTAAAACAGCTTCCTGTGCTCTTTTCTCTTTTATTCCCACTTTCTGAAACAGAGATCCCTTTTTGTCCATACAATCAGTACCATAATGTTCAATAATTTCACGCGTAAATTCTCCCAGTTCTTTTATCCATTTTTCCTATCTTTTTTGATCAGTTTGTGCCAATAAGATATCTACCATTTTATCCCATTGTTGTCTTAATGGAGGACAATCATATTCCTTGCACTCTCTATCAAATTCTCCTTCCATTTTTTATTTATTTATTTTTTTAATTTTTAATTTTAATTTTATTTTTTTATCCCTATCCCTACACTCACCATTTCTCAATTCACTAAACCTGCTGTCCTTGAGAAATTTACTTGATTTCAGATCCTCGTCGATATAAGAGGGATCTTCAAGGGTCTGCCTCTCTCAGGGAAAAGGGACTTCTAAATACCGATGTATTCTTAAGTACCGATGTACTTTTACCCTGTTAAATACCGATGTATTTACCCTGATAATTTACCTGAAAATGTCAAATTCTCGTCAGAATAAGAGGGATCTTCAGGGGTTTTGCCTTCTCAGGGAAAGGTCTTTAAATACCGATGTATTTACCCTGATAATTGGAAATATGAGTGACTTCGTCAAGACAAACATTTTCCAATTTATTTGCCTATTTAGGGAACAGGACTTCTCTTTAAATCCTAGTGATTCACCCTAACTGCCTATTTAGGGAACAGGACTTCACCGTAAATCCTAATGATTCACCCTAACTTTCTCTATCACAACTTATCACAATTCAATCTTCTCTTCTCTTTTATTCAACACTATTTTAGTTAAGTTTTAATTTATGCAGTCTGTAACGTCCTGCATTCAATTCAAAATGTATCAAAGAAATGAACAATCGTATTTACCGATGCCAAAAGCCACTTATTTAGAATATTCAATAGCAGAATTTTAGAAAAAGGTTTCTGCTTACCTTTCTTTAGAGAAGCGCCTCTGGATTTGGCATCAGAAATAAACGTCCATCTATTTGACAGTCTCCAGTCAATCACGTCGTCGGGTCACCAATTGTAGGACTCAAATGGTCCATTGCATGTTCAAAAATTGACGGAGACCTGAGTTGAAAATTAAGAAGTTTTATTTTGAATGCAAGAAGTTAGAGAGTAACAGTTCTGCGCAGGAGAGATGTAATTTCAATTCAGCTCTGGTCTCCTTTGGGCTCTCCTTCATGTTTTATAATGTCTTTCACACACTATCTAATCTCAACTTTATTGACTCATGATGTCTTCTTGGCAGTTGGACCATTCAGCAACCAAATGTTCATCTTTCTGGTATCTTTTCTTGACAGTTGGCCTTGACCGTCGACTAGGCAAATGTTTCAGAGCACGAACACACAGTTCATACATTTCACATTTCACTCTGCATTTTACATACACCCATGCTCGATAACAGGCAGGTTGCTGAGAGCAGCCCAACAACTCTTCTCTTATGCACATATGGCATTTAACTCCTCAGAAAAAGAAACCCCTTTATGTCTGTATTTATTAGTAAATGTTAATAAAGCCTAACAATAAAAAATGCTATCCTTCATAGCCCAGTAGCAACTCTCACAACCTGGTACTGGGCCGTGATCCCTGATCTACACTACAACACAGTTGTCAAAATCTTCACCCCTCTTCAGCTATTGAGTTTACATCTTCAGGTGTTCAAAGGGTTTCATTATCAGTAACTCGATATGTTTTCAAGAGTTCACACTTGTTTGGCATGCTGTCCCGGGAGAGAGCCCTAAGCTCATAATTCAATTCAATTCAATTCAATTCACCTTTATTTGTATAGCACTTTTACAATGTAGATTGTGTCAAAGCAGCTTCACATAAAAGGTCACAGTGAATAGGAACAGTGTCAGTTCAGTTTTCAGTGTTTAAGTTCAGTTCAATTTAGCTCAGTTTAGTGTGGTTTAAAAGATCATAAGATCCTAGAGCCCTGGGCTCCCTCCCGTAAACAGGGTGAGAGGGGAATTTGAGCTCAGGTAGATCTCGATGAACTCTCCTGACTTGTTTCTGTTCTAATTACAATTATAGGAATGGCTAAAGGAGATATATGGCTTACTAAGAGCTCAATGGTGCCAATTTAGAATGTTCAGTTTACTTAGGTTGTGTGTTTTTGGACTGTTGGAGGAAACATGGAAATCTTGGGAAAACAAAAATAGTTTATAAATAAACTTCACGTGAATGAACAGCCAAATTACATGAAAAAGCTGCCGTTTTGAATATACCCGTGTTTGTGTGGACAAGGACTCATTTTTGAGGACTCTGCTCTCCATTGTGAATCTTCATGTGAGTGCTGAGGCTTCTTTTATGGTTAAAGCCCTTTCCACACTCACTGCATCTAAAACACTCTCCTGAGTGAGTCCTCATGTGTTGCCTAATGTAGTCTTTGCGTGTGAGACTCTTTCCACACTGATCACATGTGAACACTATGGTTCCAGTGTGACCATCCATGTGGTTCTTAAGGTTAGTTTTGGTTGTGAAGCTCTTTCCACACTGAGCACATACAAACGGCTTCTCTCCGGTGTGACTTATCATGTGGTGTTTGAGTGTGTTTTTATATGTGAAACTTTTACCACACTGTGTGCATGTGTAAGGTTTCTCTCCAGTGTGGATCCTCATGTGGACCTCAAGGTCTTGTTTTTTACCAAAACTCTTTCCACACTGTTCACAGGTGTAAGGTTTCTCCCTAGTGTGAACTCTCATGTGAACATTCAGGTTCTGCTTTAGACTGAAACTCTTTCTACAATGTTTACAGCTAAAAGGCTTCTCTCCAGTGTGAATTCTCATATGCAGTGAAAGGCTTCTTGGATTATAGAAGCTTTTTCCACACTGTTGGCATGTGTACGGCCTTTCTCCAGTGTGAATTTTCATGTGCTCTGCAAAGTTTCCTGAATGACAGAAGCTTTTTCCACACTGTTGGCATGTAAACGGCCTCTCTCCTGTGTGAATTCTCATGTGGGCTTTAAAGCTGTGTTTTCGACTAAAACTCTTTCCACACTGTTTGCAGGTGTAAGGTTTCTCCCTAGTGTGAACTCTCATGTGAACATTAAGGTTTGGCTTTTTTCTGAAACTCTTTCCACACTGTTTACAGCTGAAAGGCTTCTCTCCGGTGTGAATTCTCATGTGGGTTTTAAAGTCTTGTATTTGACCAAAACTCTTTCCACACTGTTCGCAGCTGTAACGTTGCTCCCTAGTGTGAATTCTCATGTGGACTTTAAAGGTGCCATTTTGCTTAAAACTCTTTCCACACTGAGTGCAAGAGTAAGGCTTCTCTCCGGTATGAATTCTCATGTGCTCTGCCAAGTTTCCAGCATGATAGAAGCTTTTTCCACACTGTTGGCACATGTACGGCCTCTCCCCAGTGTGAATTCTCATGTGCACGGTTAAGTGTCCTGTACTATTGAAGCTTTTTCCACACTGTTTGCAAGTGCAAGGTTTCTTCCTAGTGTGAACTTTCATGTGAACATCAAGGTTTGACTTTTGACTGAAACTCTTTCTACACTGTTTACAGCTAAAATTACACCCAGATTTGGATTTCCGAGGTCTTCCGTGTGATGAAGTCTTTTTAGTCAGTGTGGGTTTTTCATCAGTCATTATTTTTTGGGGTTTCTGCTGTTTCTCTTCTATTTCATTCTGTTGATGAGTCTCTTCTTTCAGTACCATCAGGTCTAAAAAAAAAAAAAAAAAGTTAACTTTAGTATGAAGGCTCAAAGTGACAAGCAAGAAATGGATGTTTTTACCCAAATATTAAAATGACCATTTACCAATACCATTTACTCTCCGTCATGTGGTTTTAAACATTTCCTTTATTGTGGAACACAGTAAGCTAAGTCTTTTTTATTGTGCAAAACTGGAATATCACATAAAAGATGTGCAAATAAAGCAGCGTTTCCATCCAATGAATCAATGAGAACAAAATCGTCACTTCCTGATTAGAAGAAGCTACATGAATCTTTTCTTTGTTTAATAAATGACTTTCACCTCAGAGGACAATGTCGACACACAATGAACACGTGGTGACGTTTGAAGCCCTGAGACGCAGAGAACAGACACTCTGGAGGTAATTAATATTATATTAACATTAATACTGAAACGGTTCAGACGTTTTAGAATGACCAAAACAACATTTCAGATGGTTTACAGTATGCTCAGCCTGCTGGTTTGTGCATTCACACACATTTTCATCATCATATGATCTCTTATAACAAACCTTTTTTAACACACATACTGGAATTTGTTCAGTAAAAGTGGTTGCGTAGTTTACGTAAGTTTATCTTCTCTTATCGAATAAAAAGAAAACATGTTTTTATGCCTATATTTCAAAAGTTATGTGCATCATGACGTTTCCATCAACCAATTTTTTATGCTCATAGCCTATCCAAAATGCATATAAAAATAGGTGGCTAGAAATTAAAGGCTAAGCGAGAATTACCGCTTCATCTTTAAAAAAAAGGGGGGGAAACCGACCGAAACTCAGAGTTTAGAGAATAAAACCTGCTAATGACCAGGTTAGTTTCACAGAGTAAGTGACCACGGTGACTGACTCCGAGTTAAAGTTACCTCTCTTTCAGAAACAGGCTACTTAAACAAGTCTCTTCATGACTACACATACAAAGAAAAATAATACAATTAGAAATTATGACTTTGCAACATCAAGCAGCTTTAGGCATGGGCCAATATAAGATCCTTACGGTATGATAACCTTGCATAAAAATATCATGGTTTCACAGTACTGTGATTACTGCTCTAAAATATATTCTTTTAAATGTCTGGGTAAAAAACAAACACTCCCCCCCCCCCTTTAAACACAATATATTTTCATTTGAGAAATTTTTTAAGTATGTTGGAGCAGTAAACATGTCAGGCTGAATAATTCAAATGCATCATTGACTTCTGCTGTCTTCATTTGTTTCAAAAACAGATTTCTTTACAATTTAAAACGGCATCTTTGGATATCTTTTCTGCTGGAGATACTGTTGTCCTGAAAAATGTAAAACAAAATGTAAAAAAAACCTTACATATACAGCAGAAAATATTGGCGGTTTTAAAACCTCGAGTTTTTTCTCAAACCGCGGGATACCTTGAAAACGGTTATCGTCCCACGCCTAAGCAGCATAACACTGTTTTTAGGATCTAAAAATTCATTCCTTGAAAAAAGTCTAAAGCAAAAAGATTCCAATGGCGGCACCTGCTGGTACGTGAAGAATATGGTCAATACTGACGAACTTTACACTCATATGTTTGCATATCATCAGCATACTGTAATCTATTTCTTAAGCAGCAAAAGTCATTTTTAGACTAGTTTGTTGGCCAGTTGTAGTCAGTTCAATGCTAAACGTTATTGTTCCACTATAATTTGTTATTTTGTCTCACGTCGTCCCACAGCAACACCATATAGTTTAGAATACTGTACAATGTTTTATAACAATTATTTTTGTGTCCATTTCATACTGTAAACCAGAGTTTCTGTAGGTTTCACCAAGATAAATTTAAGACTTTTATAGACATTTTTAAGACCATTATGACTGAAATGTTAGACTCATAAAGGGCTAAAGGCTAAGGAATTTTTCAAATGGCCCAGATGGAAAAGATTTTTAATTGCCCTATCAAAAAATAATATAATTTAATACATTTAATAACACAATAATAAATGACTTAAAAAAAAAAAAAAAAAATATATATATATATATATATATATATATATATATATATATATATATATATATATATATATATATTTATTTTTTACTTAATTAATTTATTGTTTTTAGATATTTCTTAGCAAAAGATCTTAAATATTGTGTAAATATAAGCAAGCTCTACTTGTATCCACACACTTTTTTCCAAACTAAACTTTCTTTTAAAAAATAATAAAAATGAACAAATGTTTTAAAAGTTTTAAAACTATAATAAACTAAATCTATACACAACAATCTGTCCAAGTCGATGTCCTCAGCAGTAAATACATGGAGCACGTTTAAACCAAACGTTATTGTAAGGAAAATAATTAAACCATTATGATAAATAGAGTTAAAATGACCTTTTGGAATAAAAAGTTGAAAGTTTTTTTTAGATGGATTGTTGGTTATTGTATGGGTTTTGGCCAGATTGGGTGGCAAAACATGAACAAAGGAAAATGAAGACTTGTTTAAAAAAAGATTTAAGACCTACAACACAATATTTCAGTAAATTTAAGACTTTGAGGCCTAACATTTAGATTTTGGAATTTAAGACATTTTAAGACCCCACTGAAACCCTGTTTAAACACAATAGCCCTCTTATTAGTTAATATGATAATTATGTAATTCTAACTCAGATACTATCTGTGAGAACTAGTAACAACTACTAGAAACAAGTTTAAACTCAAAAAGAAGTTGATAAAAAAGGGAATTGTGATCAACGTGACATATGCAAATGGAAAGTACTAAGCCAACACTATCACTGTAATAGCAGATGTCTTCTATGAGAATACTGTAGGTCAAATATCGTCAGCTCAGTTAAACTTTTTTAATTTATTGTTTTTGTTTATTTTATATAGCGCCAGTGCTCAAAGACGCTTTACAAACAGTAGGAGAACAAGAAAAGCAATAACCTTAAGAAGGTAGAGAAAATGGAAGACTAATAAATACATAATAGAAAGACAAAAGACATGAGAACAAGTAACAAAAGAAACTCATTCCTGTCTTTCAATGGCTGTTTCCATCCACCTATTTTGCATATGCACATAAAAAAACGGTTGATGGAAACGTCATGCTGTGCATAAATTTTTAAAATGCACATAAAAAACGGATGCGCATAACTGAGTAGGATAAACTTTTTATTAGATAAGAAAAGATGTGCATGAATCACGATGGAAACACTTTTACCGAACAAATTTCAGTATGCGCATTAAAAAGGTCATGTGATTTTGTTATAAGAGATCATGTGATGATAAAAATGTGTGTAAATGGACACATCAGCAGGCTGAGCACACTGTAGAATCCGCTGAACTGTTGTTTTGGTCATTGTAAAAATTCATTTTAATTGTAAGTCATAGTGTTACAATTATTATAATGTCATTGTAAGTATTAGTGTTATCAGTGTAAGTATATTATTAATGACCTCCAGAATCAAGAGCGTCTGACACCTTCAAACGCCACCGCTCTTCACTGCGTGTCAGGATTGCCTTCTGAGGCGCAAGTCCTTCATTAGATGAAGAAAAGAGTGAGGCAGCTTCTGTTATCGCAGCAAATTCCATTTTTACTGTTGATATTTGGCGCCAGTTAATCAGGAAGTGACGATTTCGTTTACTTTGACTCTTTGAATGGAAACGCTGCTTTATTTGCCCGTCTTTTATGCGATAATCCAGTTTTGCGCATAAAGTTCATTCGCCTTTTTGGATGGAAACATGGCTCATGAGTGCTTATGTGCATTTAGGAGAACTAGGCAGCACACTCAGGGCTGCAAGATGGATTTAATTTAGTATTCTTATTATTAAAATATGTCTGAATGAGGATCAAATGACTGAGTTGGTCTTTGAGAATGAAAATCAACCTGTTTGTTCCTGCAGATCTTCCTGTTTGACTCTGAATGTTTCTTCTGTTTGTTCCTGCAGATCTTCCTGTTTGACTGTGAATGTTTCTTCAATCTTCAGGTCTTCACTCTCCACTTTAATAAACGCCATCTTTATAACAGTGTGGAGATCAGTCGCTTCAGCAGGAGTTTTTCTCTGTGTTTGGGCACTTTATCCTGTTTAAAATGAATAAAACAATGAACAGAAACAAAATAACTTCTCTTCAACACTTGCTTCAACAGTTTCTTTATATGAGAGTAATTGACAAAAAGAAATCAGGTAAGTCTGAGTAAGAAACAATAGCCATAAATGAGCTGATTAAAATTAGTACTCCATTTCTTTTATATAGTGATGTTTACTTTATGCTGTTTAACATAGACATTATGCTATTTAATAAATTAAACCTTCATTAAAACACTTATTACACACATCTCTGTAATTTTTAGGTATGTTGTTTCTTTATTGTTTAGTTTGTTTTATTTACTTTATTGTCTGCTTACAGAAATGTTGTAGCTCTTTTTTTTGCACAAGACAAATTCCCTCTCTGGGACAAAAAGTTTATCCTATCTTTACTCAAACAATAGTCCTCATTACTGTGAGTAAAAGAGTACTTTGTTGTTTAAAGGGTTAAAATAATATTGTCAACAGCAGGTACATTATTTACCACTGAATTAAAAAAAATGAAACTTTAATAAATCGCTTTATATGTGTAAACACTTCAAAACAAACCTTTCTCCAGTTGAATCACAACGCGGGAGCGGCGCAGGCTTATGACGTCACACGCCACGCCAAAATAAAAGTCTTTTTTTTTTTTTTTTTTAACCTTTTTTGCCACTTCTTCCTCTTCTTGTGTTTTTTTTGGCGGTTGGCAACTAGCTTTTGGAGCACTACCGCTACCATCTGGATGGAGTGTGATTCAGGAGTTAACTAACCCATGTATTTCTTATAATGAAACAAAGCACTACAATTTATATATATATATATATATATATATATATATATATATATATATATATATATATATATATATATATATATATATATATATATATATATATGCACACATATAAAAAAAAAAAAATATATATATATATATATATATATATATATTATACACATATACATACATTCCCTTCCTTCTGCATATTACAGCTACCATAGATAACTATTCTGCTATATACTAAATTATATTACTTAACCTTGTGTCTTTCAAAATGTTATAATCTTATCTAAAACACACATCATCCGTGCTCAATTTTAAGATATTCTCTATGTTAGGTTCCACTTGTTTTTCCTGTAACTGTGTGAATAATCTATTTCTTTCTGTGTGATATGTTGTGCAGTGCATTAATACATGTTTTACAGTCTCCTGTTTGTTATTACATTCACACATCCCATCTGCATGTTTATTGATCATGTGTAATGTACTATTAAGTGCTGTGTGATTAAATCTCATTCTTGTGAACTTGTCTTCTTCCTGTTTGCTTTTCCTTGTTTCCCTACCTCTTCCTACTTTGTTCTGTATGGTGTAATATTGACGTCCTGTACTCCATTATTCCATATATGTTACCATTTTCCCCAATACTTTAGTTTTAACAATACTTTTGATTTCTGACTTGCTGTATTTGATGTTAATGTCTATCGTAGTTTGATGTGCTGCTTGTTTTGCCAACTTGTCTGCCATCTCATTCACACTGACCCCTATTTGTGCTGGTACCCACAACAATGATATGATAACTCCTGATTTTGAGATTATTTTCCATCTGCACTATTTCATAAATGATGGCCTGCCATGACTCTGATACTAAATTTTTTATACTCATAAGTGCTGAACTTAAATCAGATGCAATGACAACTTTAATTGGTTTATTATCCTCAACCCACTTTAGAGCCAACCATATCGCTACCAATTCTGCTGTATACACTGCTAAATTATTACTTTTGCAGTTTCAATCTTTAACGTTGGAATACTGTATGACACTCCTACTCTTTGTCCAATTCTTGATGCATCTGTGTATATTTCAGTTGTTTCATTGTATTTTTCATTTATATAATTTTCTTCTCGTTTGCTGTCAATCTCACTTTCTTGTTTTTCTTTCATTATTTCCAAATCAACTTCCAAATCACCAAGCGGCCATATGGGAACTACTGGAAATACTATAGTGGGCGAAATTGTTAGTGTGTCTATTTCCATATCATTTATTTTACTTCGTAATATCCATCCATAACCTTTAACATTCTGTTTCTCTCGTTCTTGGCACTGCATCAGAACTGTTTGTGTTATGTGATTGTCATTATGACCTTTCAAGTTTGCCTAGAATACTAGTGCCAGTTGATCTCTTTTAAGGTGTAAAGGCATCTCTCCCATCTCAACTTGTAATGCTGCTACCGGTGTGGTTTTCTTGGCTCCACATCATACTCTTAGTGCTTGATTTTGGATTTTATCTAACTGTTTTAATGTTGTATTAGCCGCTGATCCATACACCATCCAACCATAGTCAATCACTTCTAGGGCCTCGCACACGTAATACACAATTATGTAGTGCGTTAACTTTAAATTAACTCAAAGGGAATATAACAGAATTTAAAGCGGCTTCAAAAGAATCAACTTTCTTGAACTAAACAAACGACTCATCCAGCGCTCATTTGAACAGACAGGGCTGTTGACTCAAAAACGAATATTGCTATTCCAAATAAAGTAAAAACACTTTAATATTAAAGCAGGATAACAAGATCTAGGTATAAGGCAATAGATTCATAAGTATACACAGGCCACTTTCAATACAAAAGACAATTTATTACACACATACACACATGCATTCATAACCGGTTGCAGACAAGGACTAGAAGGAAAAGAAGAGTTTAGGAGAGATGTGATGTAAAAGATGTAAAACCTAACCAAAGTGAACCAAATAATCAATTCAACCTTTACTGTTTCTCAGACAGGGTTATCTATCATTTAACATGATTAGCAGGTCATACACCAGTTTAGCAATAGATCTGGAGATGTACTTGCGTTCCTTAGTGTTGTGGTGAAATCCTTCTGTGGAGTTGGATTCCCACGTGAGTTCACTGATGGTTGGTTTGCCGTCGAAGTAACGTATCTGAGGCTGCTGATGAAGTGAAGTCTGGTAGTTCAAGTTGGAGAAGGCAACACTGTTGTCATGCTGACTGGTTTCGCAACGCAACTTAACTTAACTAGACTCTTGACGGAAAGAAAAGAGAGAAGAGTGAACGGAAGATGGGGAGTTTGAGGTTGGTCTCATCCCATCTTAATGTCCAAGTCCGACTGGACTGGACCTGGAGGAGAGTTCTCCTGGAAGCGGAGCATCTCAACAGCTGCTGCTCGACTCTGCTTAGAGAGTTTTGGGGTGATGAGTTTTAACGTTTCTGTCCCCTAATAGAGCTGGATCTATAAGGCATTGTCCGTGGATCTGCGTGCCAGTCCCATGTTAGCACATGCAGCTTTGGCGTGACTCACTCATGACCCATGGTGCTTAGACATATAGTATTAAGCATACATATAAAGTAGGAACATAATACATTTTACATATCTATAATTAAAAGAAACGAAAGAAAGGGAAAAGGTTTCAATCATTCATCTCACATAACATATACATAATGGCATATTTGTGATAAATCAAAGCATAATGGTTACACATGATTAATACATTGTTAATGTAGACAGGATTCAGGTGTTATACATAAGCAATAAAATGACAATCATTAAAAGTCTGCTATCATTGTTTTGAGGATGATCTAATGAACTTTAACATTTGGTGATAGTTTATAAAATTCAGAGAGGATTTTGATTCTGTTTTGGACCAAAGTCAGTCAATTCTCTGTCTTGCATGGCGGTTGAAAACCCCATTTCCTTAGGTCGAACATAAGCTCTTTGTTAAGAAAAATGTTCTCGTGATCAGTTACCCATTCGTCTTGAGTTAACTTCATCAGGATAGTAGGTCCTATGACACTTAACTGATGATAAACCAGTCATGAGGCCGATAGCCTAAAGGCATCCTCTTCCTGCTCTGTACTGCAACAAATGTGGCCTGACCTTCTGATTTTGGTCAGAGACCAAAATGGCTCTCGATCAAGGTGATTCTGATCACAGGTGTCGACTCAGTAATCGGTGTCTGCATCGTTAAGTCCCTACACACTGATCTTATCAACCCTGTATAAATTGTTTTTAATGCCATTCTACTAGTACCCCAGTCTACACCACATAGGCACCTCATCACATTTAACACTCTCTTACATTTGTCAATCATTTTCCTAATATGTGTCCTAACATGTGAGTCTCCTATCAAACCACAGTCCCAGATATTTAAAAGATTCAACATTCTCCAACTCTTTACCCCCAATCTCAAGTTTAATTCCCCTCTTGTTGTCTTTTTGGTAAATAGCATTTCTTTTGTTTTTCTTGAGATATTCTTAATCCCCACTTAACTGTCCAATCCTGCACTGTATTTAATATCTGTTGCATTTTCTTCATTATAAATGTTATGTTTCTCCCTCTTTTCCAAATCGCACCATCATCTCCTGTATTATTTTCTATCTCTTTAAAGATCCCATCAAACATTATAGAAAACAAAAAAGGGCTAATGATGCTTCCTTGTGGTGTACCATTTTCGACACTGTAACATCCACTAAATGTACCATTTATTTTTACTATTATAGATCTTTCTGAAAGGAATTCTTTAACCCATCTCAGTATACGTCCCTTAGCTCCTAACTGGTCAAGTTTAATTAACACTCCATCTATCCACAACATGTCATAAGCTTTCTCTATGTCTAAAAATACGGCTATGACTGATTCCCTGTTTACTTGTGCTTTTTTAATATCATCTTCCAGCCTTAAAATTGGATCCATTGTCCCTCTACCTTTCCTAAATCCACTTTGGTAGTTCCCTAGTATTCCATATGCGATGTCAAGGCTATCGGTCTATAACTGGTTGGTTGTTTGGGATCTTTCCCAGGCTTTTTAATGGGAATGATAACTGCCTTCTTCCATTCCATTGGAATAACCCCTACTTCCCATATTTTGTTATATAACCTTAACAGCACCTCCTTTCCTTTATCAGTTAGATTTTCTAACATAGTATAACAAATTTCATCTCTTCCTGGAGATGTTTTCCCTAATTTCTTTAATGCCCTACTAAGCTCAGTCCCTGAGAAATTTATATTTAGAACCTGGTCCTCTTCATCTTTCCCTAAATCAAACTGATATCATCCACAAGTTTCCTCCTTACCTCTTTTCTCCTCTTGGCTTAAATTGTCTGTGCTATTTACTATAACTATAGTCCTTGTTATGACTTCTGCTTTCTCTTTATTATTAATACTAACCCTCTGCCTATCCATCAGCATTGGATATCCATATTCTTTTCCATTTCCTTTCATTTTTTTTTAATCATTCCCCATACTCTCTCTGCTGATGTTGTTCTGCCAATAGACTCACAAAATTGTCTCCAATATTCTTTCTTAGATTTTTTTAACTATTGCCTGTGATTTTTTGTATTCAATAAGGTTTTGAAAGTTGTGTGTTTTTTTTTCATTTTTTTAAATGCTTTATTTCTCTCCTTTATATCTTTCTTACACTCCTTTGTCCACCATGGAACAATTTGATTAATTATTTTAGGTTTAGATTTAGGTATTGCCATGTTTGCTGCTTCAATTATTCCACCACTAACTCTTACACACATACTTTCAATATATAAATTATCCTCAATCTTTTGCAAACAATCTTCATTGAGTTCCCTGAATTTATCCCAATCTGCTCTTTCTAAAATCCACTTCTCCTCTCTCACTTCAATTTCTTTTACACATTCTAAAGAGTTTTGATTGGGTAATGATCACTCCCAACTGTACTACCTCTTAATACTTCCCATTCACATCTATCTGCAATATCTTTTGTAACTATTGTAATGTCTATTGCTGATTCTGTACCTCTTGCTATACCCAATCTAGTTCCTGTCCCGTCATTAATGCAAACTAGCTCTGCTTCTTCTATGAATTCTTCAATTACTTTCCTATTATTTTCATTTCTGTTTCCCCATAATGTACTGTGGCCATTAAAATCTCCACACCAGATTGTTTTTCCATTAATATCCTCCCATACCTCTTCCAACTGTTCCCTATCTAACATTCTACATGGGTTATAAAAAAATATTATTTTTACATTACCTTCACTTGACCATATCTCTTCAATAATATATTCTAATTCATTCCCTCTCTTTACTTCTCTATATTGGATACCTTTTTGTATAAATGTAATAATTCCCCAACCTTTACCTACTTTCCAGTCTATTCCTACTGCATTGTACCCTTTAATATTAAAATCCAGTCCTGATATTGACCATGACTCTTGCACACACACTATATCGGGTTTTTCATTTAAATTATCTATATATTTCTTAAATTCCTGACCATTAGAAATTCAACTCCTCGCGTTCCACTGCAGTATAATTATTACCATTATGCAGTTCCACCCCATGCTTATGATTGTTGTTGCTGAACTTCTTCATTTAATGTGTTTCTCACTGTTTCCCAAGAGATTCCTTTAATGCCCAAGTATTTCTCCGCTGCCTTAACTATTATTTTAATCCTTTCCGTGCGGCTTGTTGTCTGTGCTGAACAGTTGATCACCTCTGCCATAAAAGTCATTTTTATCCACAATCAGTGTTTCTTCCTTTATTTTATCACACTTCTTACACTCGATCACGTCTTTGCTTTCTTCTCTCATTGTTGGTATCTGTACTGTCTGTTCCCTTGTAGGCCTAACTTTCTTTGTTGCCTCTGCATAAGATATTCCTTGAGTGACTTTATTCTTTGTACCTCTTGCATTCTTTTATTTACCTCACACCCACGGTATGCTGAACTATGTTCTCCACCACAGTTGCAACATTTAAGTTTGGCTTCCTTATCACATTGTCCATAGTCATGCTCTCCACTACATTTACTACATCTCATTTTTCCCTTACAGACCGCTGCAATGTGACCAAACCGTTGACATTTGTAGCATCTAACAGGTGGCGGTATGTACATTCTGACTTCATAACTCATGTATCCTATGAAGACTTTGTTAGGAAGTTTTGTTTCATCAAATGTTAGCATTATCGAAAGACTGTCAGTTAGGGCTCCGTTCCATCTTGTTTTCAAGCGCTTAGCTTCTTTTACTTTAACATTCGTTATTCCTTCAATCACATTGTTTATTGACTCACTGATCGGTATGCCCGTGATTACACCTCTTATAAGTTTTCTGTCAAAGACCTCTGAACATTTCACTTTTTTGCCATTTATTTTATTTACTTTAGTAGCTTTCTTTTGTTGAACCTCATCTTTACATGAAACTAATAAGCATCCATTCCTCAATTTTTTAGCAGATCTTACCTCCCCAATCTCTTTATACAGAGCTTTCGTCAGTTGTATAGGACTCCAGTCCTCAAATGTAGCCCCTTCCTGTATAAGTCTAACAAACACTTTATACTCTCTGTTTTTTCCCGCAACATTGGATCTCATCTCTTCGTCACTATCTGGTTTGTTTTTCTTTTTCCGCTTTTTACCTCTATAGTTTGTCCATGGTTCGCCACTCTCGCTACCCTCCATTTCCTCTACTTCACTTCCTGATCCGTCATTTCCGTCTCCCCACTCCTGACCATTCTCAATCCAGTCGTTGCCAACCGCCTGTACTGCTCCTCCTCCACTTGATGCCGCCATCTCCCCGTCACACACCACGCCAAAATAAAAGTCTTTTTGTTTAGCTTTTTTGCCACTTACTGTTGCAGTCATGACTTATTGATACATTTCTCCCATGTTTTTCACTTTACACTACATCTGCTCTCTCTGTCTCTCTCTGTCTCTCTCTCTCTCAAACCTTTAATCTAAACATTTTAAGACAATCTTGAGAAACTTTTTTAGTCCAGTTCATGACTTGCATGTCTACAACACATTACTTCCTATTAATATCTGAGTCCAAATCTCATCTTCATAATTATGACCTCTTCTTTTCTATTTCTACAACTTCATAGGCTTATATAGGGATTCTTTTTTTTCATATGAATTGTCGTCTCTTATTATCTGTGTTCCAAGTTTCCTGCCGTTCTTTAGCAATATCATCAGTAATAATATTTAATTTACCTTTACTTACAGAAGCAGTAAAGGGGTAGTTCACATAAAAATGACAATTCTGTCATTTCCTCATCCTCTACATGTTCCAAACCTGTTTGAGTTTCTTCTGCTGAATGGAAATGAAGAGAATACAGGGGCAAAATACAGCCACTATATGGTTCAACAGTTCCTACTTTGGCCGCTTTTTTCAACACTTTCTTGCACACAAAATGTTCTTGGAACTCGATTACAATTGAACCACTAAAGTCACATGAACTGTTTTGACAATGTTTTTGGTTCCTTTTCTGGACTTTGAGCATCTCTGAACTGTTGCTGTCTATGACAGACGAGGGAGTTCTCTGATTTCATCTAAAGTGTCTCAGGGGCACAGTTCTTAGGGGATTGAAACAACTTTACCAAAAGCAGTATAAACACTGGATGAGGAGAAGAAAGTGAAGACACCACACACCTCTTCTTCTGACTGTGTGTTGAGTCAGAGCAGAGTAAAGTTGCACACCGCCACCTGCTGTACTGGAGAGAGTAACATCAGTCCTTCATGGAGCTCAAGTGGATTTCCCTGAAAATAAAAGCACTGCTTTCACTGCCTCCGCTTGAGCATGATCGACTACTAAAATACCTAAGGTATTTCAGTTCCTCCATAATTTGAGGATACATTTATTAAGTTTATTCTTTCCATGTTTTTTTTTCAGTTTCAGTTTATTAGTTCGTGCTGTATATTTCTTTGTGTATGTAACATTTAACATTTATCTGTATTCATTTTACTCATAATGAATGTATTATTGAGTCTTATGTGTCCTTAAGTTATAATATTATTAATCTGACTTCTGTCCTGTTTTTACTGGTCATTGTTTTAACTTTAATTCAATATTTATAAAGAGTTTCAGATGTTTTTGCCAGTGATTATCAATGCCTCATGTTATTAGTGCTCTTCCTTCATTTTCAGATAAAACTCTTTTAATCATAAGTTTTAGATCTTCTTTCAGTAAATGATCAGCTGTTGATTGTCCTGCCCTTCCAAAAATAGCCTACAGGAATCCTGCAGGATTTTCATTTTTTTTCTGCAGGAACCTGCTGGTCTCCTGTAGGAATTATGAAATCCTGCAGGACAAAATGACAATACAGTATGTGCAGGCAGTTCCTACAGGATTTAGAATCATGCAGTACTTTTTACAGGAATGCTGAATGATCTTTTTTTCCCTGCAGGATAGCTGCTGTCCTGCAGGAATGATAAAATCCTGTAGGACACATTGACGATATGTGCAGGAATTTCTTACAGGTTTTACAATGGATCCAAGCAAGTGACAAATCCTGCAGGATTTTATAATTCCTGCAGGACTTGCTGGAGTTATTTGCTGTAATTGGAATGAAAGAAAGAAATTCTGTCACTTGCTGTTGGTAGCAATACAATATGAGTTCTAACAGATAAACAATACAACAAACAAACAAAAAATAAATAAATAGATAAATTAATAAAAGTATACAAATAGATTATAGGCAATTATAAAAATCCACCATTACTCTAAACCATACAAATTATACATTTGCGTTTTACATTTTATTCCTATACTTTTTTATTTCATTTATTAAAATGTCAATCCATCTCTCTGTTTTAATTCAACTCCAATCTGTTTGGTTGGATGCAAAAAAAAACTGCAAGACCTGTCCATGAGATAGACACATGTTGAACGTATGTTTGTGCATTTTATGAGTTCAACAGAGTCTGTCTATTCCTCTTTCTTTTAAAATGTTTGTTGCTGTTATTCCCGCTTCTCTGTCTTTTTGACTTGAGCAACCTGTTTTATTCTGTGTCCATTGCCTTTTTGTGGCAGCTGGAACTGGTGCCTCTTCGTTTAAGTACACTTTTATTCCATTTTTATCCTTTATAAAGAAGCAGGTCAGTGTTATTGTTAGTGTGATTGGTAAACATAATGTGTTTTCTGCAATATTAGAGTAAATTTAATTAGTAAATTATTATAAACATTTATTAAACATTTGAAATAAAATACGATATAAATGCAAAATTGAAAATAGATAATACATTGCTGCCAATAATGTATAGGTCTATATTTTACAAGTATAATAATTACAGTATTTTAAGCAGGGCTCCAAACCGGTTCAAGGAACGGAAACGAAAAAGGGAAACGAATGACATTTTTCAGGAACAGAAACGAAAAAAAAGATCAACTTTAATCTTTCTGAACAGAAACGTTTACAGTTAACCGGTTAATAACATTGTTTTATCGTTATCTTTATTATATGAATTTGGGAGACAAAAAGCATTAATTTAAAGCCTGTGTACAAATGCGACGGTGACGCATACAACGTGAAATGCCCGTGAAGCAGACGTCATAAGCGAGAGTCATTTCTGATGTGATGAGCTTGTCTTAAAGGTTACAGAGAACCTGATCTTTCATGTACAAAGGTATGTTTCGGTTTAAGTTATTGTTACTAAAACTTGTGTTTATACCTAATTAATTATTGATTGTAGATTGTTTTTAGATGGGTCTCCACGAAGAAAATCCTTTTGTTAACATTTCTCTTATGACAAATCATCTGATAAATCAATCTGTAATATTGAAGGATGAGGGGCAGATCATAAACATGATAGATACAGTTTTGAATGATATGATAGATATTATCAAACAACCCAAGCATTTTCCATTCAGAGAATTACAGTATTTAATAGCTTAGTCCTTATAAACAATCCAATAATAAAATACATTATTTACAAGGCTACCTAAGAATTACCCGAATATGCAATATGATCCTCATAATGATCACAGTAAAATGAGGTAAGCGCTCGTTTTTATATAAACTAAATGTCTGACCGTGATGCCTATTTAGGCCTATGCCAGTCTATAAAAAGATAATATAGCTTGAAACACTAATATTTTAGAAGAAGTAGGTAAAGTTTGCACAACCAGTGTTTGGTCTTATTAACCTGCCCATAATTAAACGTCATGTAGCCTACATTTTGATTCCTTGACCTGCGGATTAACGGCAGCACCAGCGGACATAAACGAGATCTGTGCATAACAGGGTTTTATGTGTCCCCAATATGCAAAATCAAGAGAGTGCACGACTCCATAAGGTAACGTAAACTGCACACACTTGATTATGTAATGTGTGAATTCAGGGACGCGTCTCACAGCGCAAAGCATAACTTATTAAATGCCCATGCTTAATTGGTCATCGATGAGGTCTATTGGGTTTGAAGGGTTTGATTTATTGACAATAAATCAATCGAGTAATTGTTAGCATCCCTAGTTTAATCAATCGTGGAAGTAGTGTCAATGTTATTAAAATGCACACACAATCTATCAGTTAATCTATCCAATACAGGGCACTAGACTAACTTTTTGACTTGGTGCGCCTTTTTTTCTTAGGTGAACCACGCATTGCATAGTATTTTATATTTACATTAAAGATAAATAAGGCAAGAATATGAGAATGATACTTTTTTATTTTTACACCAACAAAAAATATCTTGTGGTAGTGCACTTGTTTAATAAAAATCTTTGTAATTGTAACATTCAACATGCAATACAGTGCCATCAAAAAAACAAACAAACAAACACTAAACCGCATAATCTTTTGTATTTACAAGTAATATTAAGTTTTATACTCGGCCTATGCCTAAATCCAAAAAGCACTAAATAATTTACATAATTATAAATTACTCTAATTAAACTAAATAGCTATACATTACGCTAAATAACTAAAATTGGCTATATAGGCATAATCTTGGGGTGGCGCAGTAGGTAGTGCTGTTGCCTCACAGCAAGAAAGTCGCTGGTTTGAGCCTCGGTTGGGTCAGTTGGCGTTTCTGTGTGGAGTTTGCATGCTCTTCCTGTGTTCATGTGGGTTCCCTCCAGGTGGTCAGTTTTCCCCACAGTCCAAAAACATGCGGTGCAGGTGAATGGGGTAGGCTAAATTGTCTGTAGTGAATGAGTGTGTATGGATGTTTCCCAGAGATGGGTTGCAGCTGGAAGGGCATCTGCTGCGTAAAAACGTGCTGGATAAGTTGGCGGTTCATTCCGCTGTGGTGAGCCCGGATTGATAAAGGGACTAAGCCGAAAAGAAAATGAATGAATGAAGTCCTAATCTTAATCTCTGGCTATACCACTAACTGTGCTCTCTCTCTCTCTCTCTCTCTCTCACAAAAAAAAAATAAATAAAAATTTTTTACTAATGCTTTGCTTCTTAGACGTTACACACCTGAAACTTGTCTATAGCACTTGTTCACTGCTGCTCTTATAGTTGTGTAAATTGCTTCCTTGTCCTCATTTGTAAGTCGCTTTGGATAAAAGCGTTTGCTAAATGACTAAATGTAAATGTAATCTCTGATTAAAACAACAGTAATCCAGCAATGCAGCACCACTGACAAGCAAATGGCAGAGAAACAAAACAACCACATAAATAGCGGAAACAGCAGTGAGCACTTTTTCTGAAGTTATGCCTTTCTTTTTTAAATTTAATTACTGTGCGTTTAATGTAAATAAATCAATAATGAATAGGCCTATAAGTGTATCCTGTGTGTGTGTGCGTGCGTGTGTGTGTCCACCAACTGTGTCTTTCATTACTGAAGCAGCTCTCTTCCAAAATCAAAATTTACTTTGTCTGTCTAGCAATATTTCGACAATATTTAAATTTAGATGAGCCTATAGTCAAAATATGCAGAAACTGTGCAGCTGCACATTGAATCTGAGGTTTCATCTCATCTCGCTCTCGCTGTCATCCAGACATTGATATGTAGACACCACATAAACATCAAGTCGCGAAATTGAGGCCGGTACCAGCTGAAGCCCTTGTGAAATGTCAAAATACAGTACTGAAATGAACAGGTAATGTTTTTCAGCCAAAAGTCTATCTAGGATATCTCTAAAAACGCAATCAGAGCCAATGTTATTGTCATGATTACCAGCGATCTCTAACCACCAGAGGTCGCTGGTAAGCACTCACCCTCACAATAACCTATGGACTACAAATCCGCCATTCATGGACTACATTTTCATACATGCACTCCGTTCACAAACACACATGCTTCCTCATTTTGACTGATTACATTTGCACCAGCTGAGGATTGTCAGAGACTGATTACACACACTATTTAAACAACACACACTACCTGCCTTTGCCGAGTCTTGTTATCTGTATAGTGACACTACAACACAGTTTCCTAGTCTAGTTTCGCCGTGTTTTATCTTTGCCTGGTTTCCCTTTCTCCTTGTCTGCCGCCTGTCTATCGACCTCTCGCCTGTGTTTAACTACGATTCTGGACTGCCTTCATACATCTGTTTGCACCTGTGTTGACCATTGCCTCGCTGAGTTTGAATAAACCTGCACGTGGATCCTAAACCTCAGTTGTCTCTGTCGCTCCCCGTGTTACAGTTATGTAGAAGTAGTGTTGCCTAAATATTACATTTCTAATAAAATTCAAACCAAAATACAATAGCATTTTTTGTTTGATAAAAATACACGGAAACGAAATAAAATCAAAAGTTGGCTATTTTGTAATATGTTTTAATATTAATAAAAACACACTTCGACTATTTAAGCTTAACGGCTATACGCTGCCAATGGCCAGTAATAAATATTATTTTACTTTGTACTGAATTATAATGTATATTTTACAATAAAACTAAAACAATTCATAACACATCAGAACTGTAGACCTGCAGTGTGTAGCCTAAACTGTATGCAGGGGGTGTTGGTCAATGGCCTACGGCGCATAATTGAACTAATATCTCCTAATAACCTAAAAGAGCCTAATTTGAGAGATTTAAAAAATAAAAGACACTTTAAAAAAGGAACAACACGCAAATCGACAACAAATAAAACTGGTTGCGTGTTTCAGCACTTGCCGCTCCATACCAAGGTGTGGGGCTGTGTGTGTAGCGCCTTTAAGCAATGTGTGTCAATCAACTGCTGCTGGTGAGAGAGCACGCATAAGTGCGCAAAGCAGGTAAAGATATAACAAAGCAAGTTCATATTATAAATATTTTATTAACGATACTTATCGAAAATTCATTTAATTTTACCCCTCGAATAGAATTTTTAGTTACACCATTAAGAAATCAGGGCACTCTAGAGCCTGCAAAACTTTGTAATAAAATAATATTCTTAACCTTTTTTTTTTTTTTTTCTTTTTTTTTTAGAAAACCGTTTTCGTTTATTTGGTCAAAATGAATGTGGTATGTATGCTTTTAATCTATGTATAACAATTGCTAAGTATGTGATTTGGATAAGGAGAAATATGGCTAAACATGATGGGAAGAGAGTGGATATATGGCGTATGTTTAAAAACAGAATGGAGATGGCTGTAAAATTGATATTCAACTATTTTATAGTACAAGAAAAGGAGGATGTATTTATAGAAATAATGGTAAAAGGGAACGTAATAGTTGAATACAAGGACAACATCTTAAGTTGGTTATGGGAAAAATATGAAGTCTAATAATGAGTGTTGTAAGTATCATGTGATTTTTGTGTGATGTGATCATTTCTTTGTAAAAATGTAAATATTTGATTTTAATTTAAAAAAAATTAAAATATCTCATCTGAATTCGGAAGCAAAGCAGGGTTGGGCCTGGTTGGTACTTGGATGGGAGACCGCCTGGGAATACCAGCTGCTGTAAGCTTTTTAAATTCCTTCATTTGGCAGCTAATACACTTCCCAAAATATAAAAAAAAAAAAACCTCTGAGTTCCTCTCTGAACTCTGGAACCAGCCAAGTCAGTGTACCCACTTCCCCTGATTCCATTCGGGGTAAAGTAGATACAGTGACTTGGCTGGTTTAACTTAGCAAGAGCTGTCGGTGCCCCGGAGCAGAAACAGAAAAAAAAAAAAAAACAGGTAAACAATTGAGGGGACAAGGGCCTTGTTTCTGTCGGTGCTGTGTCAATGCAAGCTGAGCTGCGCTTGGCTCCTGGTGCTGCGCCTATTTTTAAATAGCTAACTCTTGACGGCTGCTCTCGCTTACGGCCATACCACTCTGGCAATGCCTGATCTCATCTGAACTCGAAAGAAAGACAGGGTTGGGCCTGGTAGGGACTTTTGCAGCAAGTAGGCTGGGTTTACGATTGCTAAGCTAGAATCCTTTGATCCATAGTCATAAGCGTTATCCTTTGTGTCACTGGCACTCCGTTCAGCACCTTGTTAGCACCTTGTTAGCACATTGTTTGAAACAAGGACAAGGCTCTGTCAACCTGGAGTTCCATCACCACACATTCTGCTTTGTTTTATAGCAAGACGTTGTGTGGATGGGATGCTCTTAAAGGATTCCTGACAGTCCCTCCATAGAACCCCTGAGATCCAGGGTCGGAGACTCTCTTCTCTCCAAGAGGAGGTTAAAAGCCATAGTTTCTTTTATGCATGTTTTATCAGAGCACTTAGGTATTGCTACAGCTCAGAGACTTACAAGTGGAAGAGATTACGCTGCAAGTTGGCTGGGTGACTTCTAAGTGGTAGGGACTTTTGCAACAAGTAGGCTGGGTTTACGATTGGTGTAGCTGTAGTAGACGTTAATAAAAATCTAGCGGTTGGGGCAGCCTTTGAAACCAGGGGAGCACCCCACGGGCTCTGTGATTGCGGCCCCTTAAACTCAACACACTCCAGAGTGGACCTGAACAGTTCCAGTGGGGGCGAAAGGCGACTGCAGTGCACTGGCTGACATCAAAGCAAAAAGACCAGAGCGAGCCAGCCAGCCAGGAGTCGAACCTAGAATCTTCTGATCCGTAGTCAGACGCGTTATCCATTGCGCCACTGGCCCTGTCTTCTTATCTTTTCATCTTTATCTTGTTGCTTGTGATAAGGACACAGCTCAGTCAACACAGAGTTCATTCAACACAGAGTTCGTTCAACACATGCTGTCCTTCGTTATTATGGCAAGTTGTGGTGTCGATAGGATGCTCTTACAGTGCATGTGACAGTCCCTCCCTAGAAGAACTGTGATCCAGGGTCTGAGACTTTCTCCTCTCCAGGAGGAGGTTACAAGCATTAGATTTATTTTTGTCAGAGCAGCTGCAGCATACTTGCGTGGAGGCCCACAGCTAGACTTGAGGGCAAGCTTCTACAAGACCTTCCCTGGTGGTCTAGTGGTTAGGATTCGGCGCTCTCACCGCCGCGGCCCGGGTTCGATTCCCGGTCAGGGAACTTACTTTTGAGCTGTGAAAATATATGGTCACTGCACAGGCATGAAAGGGCAAAAGACCTCCTTCGAGCCGGAGTCGAACCAGCGACCTAAGGATTGCCAACAACACACCTACAGTCCTCCGCTCTACCAACTGAGCTATCGAAGGCTTACGAGAGTCCAACACAAGCCCACCCCCTTAAAGTTGCTGCAGTCCGACTGCTGGAAAAAAAGGGCAGTGGCAAAAAATACTCAAAGCTTCCCATACCGGGAGTCGAACCCGGGCCGCCTGGGTGAAAACCAGGAATCCTGACCGCTAGACCATATGGGAGATGCCACTTATGAGGGCAGTCTTGGCAAAAACTTCAGTTCTTTCTAAAACAAAATTACAAAGACAATATCATGATTTGAAAAAAGCAATACCAAAAGATTGGATTGAAATAATTGAAAAAAAAAAGAGTTGCGGGATAAGGAAGAATTACCAGAGGTCTATTTTAAGAAAAAAAAAATGGAGAAAAGATCAATATGAGCTTATGTACAGTTAAGAGTTTTTATGTTGTTTTTAGATCAAAGGTTTTTATAAGACCTATAGCATTCAACTACTGGAAGGAAAGATATGAGGATTTAAATGAAAAAGAAATATGGGGAAATGTCAGAATGAAATATATGGAACCAATTTTACAAAATTGTAATTATTTATTGAGACATAATTGCATATTAACAGAAATGAGATTGTGTAAAATGGGAATTGAACAAGATATAATATGTAATGTGTTTAGGAAGGAAGGGGAAGGTTTATTACATTTGTTCTTCTATTGTGAAAAGTTGAAGGAATTATGGAAAAATTTAAGAAAATTGCTAAATCGTTAATAGGGGACATATATGTGGATGAACAAAAGAACTGGGAAAAAAAATATTTATTTGGTCAAAATGAATGTGGTATGTATGCTTTTAATCTATGTATAACAATTGCTAAGTATGTGATTTGGATAAGGAGAAATATGGCTAAACATGATGGGAAGAGAGTGGATATATGGCGTATGTTTAAAAACAGAATGGAGATGGCTGTAAAATTGATATTCAACTATTTTATAGTACAAGAAAAGGAGGATGTAGTTATAGAAATAATGGTAAAAGGGAACGTAATAGTTGAATACAAGGACAACATCTTAAGTTGGTTATGGGAAAAATATGAAGTCTAATAATGAGTGTTGTAACTATCATGTGATTTTTGTGTGATGTGATCATTTCTTTGTAAAAATGTAAATATTTGATTTTAATTTAAAAAAAATTAAAATATCTCATCTGAACTCGGAAGCAAAGCAGGGTTGGGCCTGGTTGGTACTTGGATGGGAGACCGCCTGGGAATACCAGGTGCTGTAAGCTTTTTAAATTCCTTCATTTGGCAGCTAATACACTTCCCAAAATATATAAAAAAAAAAACCTCTGAATTCCTCTCTGAACTCTGGAACCAGCCAAGTCAGTGTACCCACTTCCCCTGATTCCATTCGGGGTAAAGTAGATACAGTGACTTGACTGGTTTAACTTAGCAAGAGCTGTCGGTGCCCCGGAGCAGAAACAGAAAAAAAAACAAAAAAACAGGTAAACAATTGAGGGGACAAGGGCCTTGTTTCTGTCGGTGCTGTGTCAATGCAAGCTGAGCTGCGCTCGGCTCCTGGTGCTGCGCCTATTTTTAAATAGCTAACTCTTGACGGCTGCTCTCGCTTACGGCCATACCACTCTGGCAATGCCTGATCTCATCTGAACTCGAAAGAAAGACAGGGTTGGGCCTGGTAGGGACTTTTGCAGCAAGTAGGCTGGGTTTACGATTGCTAAGCTAGAATCCTTTGATCCATAGTCATAAGCGTTATCCTTTGTGCCACTGGCACTCCGTTCAGCACCTTGTTAGCACCTTGTTAGCACATTGTTTGAAACAAGGACAAGGCTCTGTCAACCTGGAGTTCCATCACCACACATTCTGCTTTGTTTTATAGCAAGACGTTGTGTGGATGGGATGCTCTTACAGGATTCCTGACAGTCCCTCCATAGAACCCCTGAGATCCAGGGTCGGAGACTCTCTTCTCTCCAAGAGGAGGTTAAAAGCCATAGTATCTTTTATGCATGTTTTATCAGAGCACTTAGGTATTGCTACAGCTCAGAGACTTACAAGTGGAAGAGATTACGCTGCAAGTTGGCTGGGTGACTTCTAAGTGGTAGGGACTTTTGCAACAAGTAGGCTGGGTTTACGATTGGTGTAGCTGTAGTAGACGTTAATAAAAATCTAGCGGTTGGGGCAGCCTTTGAAACCAGGGGAGCACCCCACGGGCTCTGTGATTGCGACCTCTTAAACTCAACACACTCCAGAGTGGACCTGAACAGTTCCAGTGGGGGCGAAAGGCGACTGCAGTGCACTGGCTGACATCAAAGCAAAAAGACCAGAGCGAGCCAGCCAGGAGTCGAACCTAGAATCTTCTAATCCGTAGTCAGATAAGGACACAGCTCAGTCAACACAGAGTTCATTCAACACAGAGTTTGTTCAACACATGCTGTCCTTCGTTATTATGGCAAGTTGTGGTGTCGATAGGATGCTCTTACAGTGCATGTGACAGTCCCTCCCTAGAAGAACTGTGATCCAGGGTCTGAGACTTTCTCCTCTCCAGGAGGAGGTTACAAGCATTAGATTTATTTTTGTCAGAGCAGCTGCAGCATTCTTGCGTGGAGGCCCACAGCTAGACTTGAGAGCAAGCTTCTACAAGACCTTCACTGGTGGTCTAGTGGTTAGGATTCGGCGCTCTCACCGCCGCGGCCCGGGTTCGATTCCCGGTCAGGGAACTTACTTTTGAGCTATGAAAATATATGCGAACTGCACATGCATGAAAGGGCAAAAGACCTCCTTCGAGTCGGAGTCGAACCAGCGACCTAAGGATTGCCAACAACACACCTACAGTCCTCCGCTCTACCAACTGAGCTATCGAAGGCTTACGAGAGTCCAACACAAGCCCACCCCCTTAAAGTTGCTGCAGTCCGACTGCTGGAAAAAAAGGGCAGTGGCAAAAAATACTCAAGGCTTCTCATACCGGGAGTCGAACCCAGGCCGCCTGGGTGAAAACCAGGAATCCTGACCGCTAAACCATATGGGAGCTGCCACTTATGAGGGCAGTCTTGGCAAAAACTTCAGTTCTTTCTAAAACAAAATTACAAAGACAATATCATGATTTGAAAAAAGCAATACCAAAAGATTGGATTGAAATAATTGAAAAAAAAAAAAGAGTTGCGGGATAAGGAAGAATTACCAGAGGTCTATTTTAAGAAAAAAAAATGGAGAAAAGATCAATATGAGCTTATGTACAGTTAAGAGTTTTTATGTTGTTTTTAGATCAAAGGTTTTTATAAGACCTATAGCATTCAACTACTGGAAGGAAAGATATGAGGATTTAAATGAAAAAGAAATATGGGGAAATGTCAGAATGAAATATATGGAACCAATTTTACAAAATTGTAATTATTTATTGAGACATAATTGCATATTAACAGAAATGAGATTGTGTAAAATGGGAATTGAACAAGATATAATATGTAATGTGTTTAGGAAGGAAGGGGAAGGTTTATTACATTTGTTCTTCTATTGTGAAAAGTTGGAGGAATTATGGAAAAATGTAAGAAAATTGCTAAATCGTTAATAGGGGACATATTTGTGGATGAACAAAAGAACTGGGAAAAAAAATATTTATTTGGTCAAAATGAATGTGGTATGTATGCTTTTAATCTATGTATAACAATTGCTAAGTATGTGATTTGGATAAGGAGAAATATGGCTAAACATGATGGGAAGAGAGTGGATATATGGCGTATGTTTAAAAACAGAATGGAGATGGCTGTAAAATTGATATTCAACTATTTTATAGTACAAGGAAAGGAGGATGTAGTTATAGAAATAATGGTAAAATGGAACGTAATAGTTGAATACAAGGACAACATCTTAAGTTGGTTATGGGAAAAATATGAAGTCTAATAATGAGTGTTGTAACTATCATGTGATTTTTGTGTGATGTGATCATTTCTTTGTAAAAATGTAAATATTTGATTTTAATTTAAAAAAAAATTAAAATATCTCATCTGAACTCGGAAGCAAAGCAGGGTTGGGCCTGGTTGGTACTTGGATGGGAGACCGCCTGGGAATACCAGGTGCTGTAAGCTTTTTAAATTCCTTCATTTGGCAGCAAATACACTTCCCAAAATATAAAAAAAAACCCTCTGAATTCCTCTCTGAACTCTGGAACCAGCCAAGTCAGTAACCCACTTCCCCTGATCCCATTCGGGGTAAAGTAGGTACAGTGACTTGGCTGGTTTAACTTAGCAAGAGCTGTCGGTGCCCCGGAGCAGAAACAGAAAAAAAAAAAAAAAACAGGTAAACAATTGAGGGGACAAGGGCCTTGTTTCTGTCGGTGCTGTGTCAATGCAAGCTGAGCTGCGCTCGGCTCCTGGTGCTGCGCCTATTTTTAAATAGCTAACTCTTGACGGCTGCTCTCGCTTACGGCCATACCACTCTGGCAATGCCTGATCTCATCTGAACTCGAAAGAAAGACAGGGTTGGGCCTGGTAGGGACTTTTGCAGCAAGTAGGCTGGGTTTACGATTGCTAAGCTAGAATCCTTTGATCCATAGTCATAAGCGTTATCCTTTATGCCACTGGCACTCCGTTCAGCACCTTGTTAGCACCTTGTTAGCACATTGTTTGAAACAAGGACAAGGCTCTGTCAACCTGGAGTTCCATCACCACACATTCTGCTTTGTTTTATAGCAAGACGTTGTGTGGATGGGATGCTCTTACAGGATTCCTGACAGTCCCTCCATAGAAGACCTGAGATCCAGGGTCGGAGACTCTCTTCTCTCCAAGAGGAGGTTAAAAGCCATAGTTTCTTTTATGCATGTTTTATCAGAGCACTTAGGTATTGCTACAGCTCAGAGACTTAACAAGTGGAAGAGATTACGCTGCAAGTTGGCTGGGTGACTTCTAAGTGGTAGGGACTTTTGCAACAAGTAGGCTGGGTTTACGATTGGTGTAGATGTAGTAGACGTTAATAAAAATCTAGCAGTTGGGGCAGCCTTTGAAACCAGGGGAGCACCCCACGGGCTCTGTGATTGCGGCCCCTTAAACTCGACTCACTCCAGAGTGGACCTGAACAGCTCCAGTGGGGGCGAAAGGCGACTGCAGTGCACTGGCTGACATCAAAGCAAAAAGACCAAAGCGAGCCAGCCAGGAGTCGAACCTAGAATCTTCTAATCCGTAGTCAGACGGGTTAACCATGGCGCCACTGGCACTATTTGCTTGTCTTTTCATCTTTAGCGTCTTGCTTGTAATAAGGACACAGCTCAGTCAACACGGAGTTCATTCAATGCATGCTGTGCTTCGCTATTATGGCAAGTTGTGGTGTCGATAGGATGCTCTTACAGTGCATGAGACAGTCCCTCCCTAAAAGAACTGTGATGCAGGGTCTGAGACTTTCTCCTCTCCAGGAGGAGGTTACAAGCATTAGATTTATTTTTGTCAGAGCAGCTGCAGCATACTTGCGTGGAGGCCCATAGCTAGGCTTGAGGGCAAGTTTCTGCAGGACCTTTTCTGATGGTCTAGTGGTTAGGATTCGGCACTTTTACCGCCGCGGCCTGGGTTCGATTCCCGGTCAGGGAACTTCCTTTTCACCTCTATGGTGAACTTTAAGCTCTAGCTATGAATTTATATGTGAACTGCACAGGCATGAAATGGCAAAAGACCTTCTTCAAGCCAGAGTCAAACCAGTAACCTAAGGATTGCCAACAACACACCTACAGTACTCTGCTCTACCAACTGAGCTATCAAAGGCTTATGAGATTCCCACACAAGCCCACCCCCTTAATGTTGCTGCAGTCCGACTGCTAGGCAAAAAGGGCAGTGGCAAAAATGCTCAAGGCTTCCCAGACCAGGAGTCAAACCCAGGCCAACTGGGTGAAAACCAGGAATCAAACTTGGCACAAACTTCAGTTCTTTCTGACCATGCGCACTTCACTGCCCCTCTTGCACAAGTACCATTCATACATTTGCGCACTCTCTCATACACAGTCTCATGGTTTCCGTAAGCTAGAATCCTCTGATCCATAGTCATAAGCGTTATCCTTTGTGCCACTGGCACTCTGTTCAGCGCCTTGTTAGCACATTGTTTGAAACAAGGACAAGGCTCTGTCAACCTGGAGTTCCGTCATGACACATTCTGCTTTGTTTTATGGCAAGACGTTGTGTGGATGAGATGCTCTTACTGGATTCCTGACAGTCCCTCCAAAGAAGACCTAAGATCCAGGGTCGGAGACTCTCTTCTCTCCAAGAGGAGGTTAAAAGCCATAGTTTTTTATTCATGTTTTATCAGAGCACTTAGGTATTGCTGCAGCTCAGAGAATTAAAAGTGGAAGAGATTACGCTGCAAGTTTGCTGGGTGACTTCTAAGTTGTATGGACTTTTGCAACAAGTAGGCTGGGTTTACGGTTGGTGTAGCTGTAGTAGACGTTATTAAAAAACTGCAGTTGGGGCATCCTTTGAAACCAGGAGAGCACCCCACGGGCTCTGTGCTGGCGGCCACTTAAACTTGACTCACTCCAGAGTGGAACTGAACAGCTCCAGTGGGGGGCGAAAGGCGACCGCAGTGCACTGGCTGTCGGCAAAGCAAAAAGACCAAAACAAGCAAGCCAGGAGTCAAATCTAGAGTCTTCTGATCCATAGTCAGACATATTATCCACTGCACCACTGGTCCTATCTCCTTATCTTGTCATCATTAGCTTGTTGCTTGTAATAAGGACACAGCTCTGTCAATACGGAGTTCATTCAACGCATGCTGTGCTTTGTTATTATGGCAAGTTGTGGTGTCGATAGGAGCATGTGACAGTCCCTCCATAGAAGAACTGTGATCCAGGGTCTGAGACTTTCTCCTCTCCAGGAAGAGGTTACAAGCATTGGATTTATTTCTGTCAGAGCAGCTGCAGCATACTTGTGTGGAGACCCACAGCAAGGCTTGAGGGCAAGTATCTACTCTCCCGTCCCTGGTGGTCTAGTGGTTAGGATTCGGTGCTCTCATTGCTGTGGACTGGGTTTGATTCCTGGTTAGTTCTTGAATGAGAGACCCCCTGGGATTACCAGGTGCTTAAAGCTTTTTGAATTCCTTCATTTGGCAGCTGATACACTTCCCAAAATACGAAAAAAACAAAACAAAACTCTGAATTCCTCTCTGATCTCTGGAACCAGCTAAGTCATTGTACCCACTTCCCCTGATTCCATTCGGGGGAAGTGAGTACCCTGACTTGGCTGGTTTAACCTAGCAAGAGCTGTCGGTGTCCCGGAGCAGAAACCGAAAAAAAAAAAAAACAGGTAAACTATTGAGGGGTCAAGGGCTTTGTTTCTGTCGGTCTGGTTAGTACTTGGATGGGAGACCGCCTGGGAATACCAGGTGCTGTAAGCTCTTTGAGTTCCTTCATTTGACATCTAATACACTTCCTCGTGTCACAGGTCTGCTGCTGGTGTCTTTTCTCACATTCATCTTATTTGGGAGGGGTGGGACAAAAAAAACACAGGTAAACAATTGAGGGGACAAGGGCGTTGTTTCTGTCGGTGCTGTGTCAATGCAAGCTGAGCTGCGCTCGGCTCCTGGTGCTGCGCTTCTTTTCAAATAGCCAACTCTTGACGTCTGCTCTCGCTTATGGCCATACCACCCTGGTATTTAAAATTAAGATCTAAAAGTGGCTTAAACATTGAACTTGTTCTACAACGGCAGAAAATGAGAAGAGAAGAGATTAAAGAAAGAATGGAAGGAAAAAATTTGAAAAAGGAGATGCAAGAAACATTTGTTTAAGTGACAGTGACTCAGAATGAATGGTGGTTATTGGTTTATCCAATAATTATCCTAATGAGTATTGTATGTGTGGTATCAATGAATGTAAGAGGATTGTCAAAATGTGAAAAGTTTGAAAGATTAACGTGTTTGACAAAAAAGTGTGATATATTATGTTTACAAGAGACAAAGTGGGAAGATGAGATTAAAAATGAAATGAGAAAATTGTGGAATGGGGAAATATTTAGTAATGGAGATATAGAAAAGAAAAGAGGGGTAGCAATTTTGATAAAAAGAGGGATTTTTGAAAAAGTAGAATTAGACTATAAAGACACAAATGGAAGAATTATAATTGTAAAAGTTATGTATAATGGGAAAAGTTTTAGAGTATGCAACATACATGCACCAAATGAGGAAAAGGAGAAATATAACTTTTATAAGGAAATAGATAAGTTAATAGATAAGAATGAAAACATATTTATTTTAGGAGATTTTAATGTTGCCGTGCAAAGAATAGATATAGATGACTCAATGGATTTTAGAACAGACAGAGGAAGAAATGAACTACAGAATTTAATGAGGAAATGTGATTTGGTAGATGTATGGAGAGAGCAAAATGGTGTGAAAAGAGAATATTCAAGAAGACAAATTGTAAATAGGATTTTAAAGCAAAGTAGAATTGACTTGTTTTTATGTAAGAAGAAAGAAGTACAATATGTTAACAAAGTTTTCTACAAAACCTATAGTGAGAGTGATCACGATTTTATATGGATAACGATGAATTTTAATGAGATTGAAAAAGGAGCAGGAGTGTGGATACTCAACACTGAGTTGTTCAAAATAGAAATGTATAAAATGGAAATAGAAAATATAATAATCAATAGTGTGAATGATGAAATGTTTGAAACAGAAACAAGTTTATGGTGGGATAATCTGAAAAATAGAATAAAAGAATACTCAATAAATATATCAGAAAAAAGACAAAAGGCAAAAAAATTCAAGGAAAATCAAATTAGAAAAGAATGGGATGAAGAGATGAGTAAAGTAAATGGGATAAATGTTGACAAAATAATAGAATTACAGGAAAAGCTGAAGAAAATCGAAGAAGAAAAGTGTAAGGGAGTAATTGTTAGAAGCAGAGCTAAAGACATTGTAGAAGGAGAAAGAAGTACAAAATACTTTTATGAATTAGAAAAAACAAGACAGAGAGCAGCTATAATCAAATGTATAAAAACACAAGATGGGAAAACTGTAGAGGACAAAGAGGGAATTTTAAAGGAAACTAGACGATTTTATAAGGAATTATTTACAGAAAATGGAGTAGTTTTAAATGATGAAAATTATTATTAGAAAAAATAACAGTAAAATTAAATAAAGAGGACGAGGAAATGTGCGAGAGTGAGATAACAGATTTAGAAATAGAAACAGCTATTGATCAGTTGAGAAATGGGAAAAGTCCAGGAATAGATGGACTACCAGTTGAGTTTTATAAAGTTTTTAAAAATGTTTTAAGTCCTATTTTAAATATAATATACAGTGATATTTATGAAAAAGGGGAGTTAACTAATAGTATGAAAAAAGGAATGGTTAAAATGATTTATAAACAAAATGGAGACAAGGAAGACTTAAAAAATTATAGACCCTTAAGTATGTTGAACACAGACTATAAAATTTTAGCGAAAGTCTTAGCTAACAGATTGAAAGTAGTTGTACCAAACATAATCCAAACAAATCAAGCATATGCGGTTCTAAAAAGAGACATAACGGATGTCATAAACAATATAAGAGACATAATCTGGTATATGAGAGAGGAAAAAGAAACAGGATATATAATTAGTGTAGATTTGGAAAAAGCTTTTGATAGAGTGGAACACAAATATATGATGAATGTAATGGAGAGATTTGGTTTTGGAAAAAGATATTTACAATGGATAAAATGTTTATATACAGATATAACAAGCTGTATAAAAGTAAATGGTTTTTTAACTAAAGATTTTAAAGTAACAAGATCGATAAGACAATGGTGTCCAATGTCAGCACTACTATACACACTTGTATCTGAAACATTGGGGTTAGCAATTGATAATGAAAAGCAAATACGAGGATTATGTATAAAAGGAACAGAGTTAGAACAAAAATATTTCAATATGCTGATGATACCACTTTAATAGTAAAAGATATTAAAAGTATTGAGAAAGCAGAGGAAATTTTAAACAGATATTGTAAAGGAACAGGAGCAAAAATTAATAAGGAAAAAACGAAATACATGAGAATAGGAAAAACAAAGGCTTTACCAGAAAAAATCCAATTTAAAGAGGAGAAAACCAATATGAAGATTTTAGGTATAAGGGTTGGTGAAAATGAAAATGAAACAAGGGATTTAGTGTGGGAGGAAGTTTTAAAAGGAATGGAAAAAAGATTACATTTCTGGAAATTAAGAGGTTTGTTTTTAAAGGGGAAAGTTTTAGTTTTAAATTCCTTATTTTTATCAAAAATGTGGTATGTTTTAGGTACAGTGAGTTTGCCAATGAGTGTTTATAAGAAGATAAAAGCTATTGTTTTAGATTTTATATGGGACGGGAAACCTTCCAAGATAGCTTATGATACCATAATTGGTAAAGTAGAAGAAGGGGGGTTAGGTTTAATCGATCCACTTATCAGAATGAAAAGCATACGAATAAAAACTGTAAATAAATACTGGAAAGAAGAAAAACACGTATGGAAAGATGTGATGACATATTTTTTAAATAAATGTGGGGAAATGCAAGAATATATATTATGGATGAAGCCCAAAGAGAATATGATGAATGGGATTCCAGAATTCTATAAAGAAGTTATCAAGGCATGGGGAGATTTTAGAAAGCATATTGATTCTACATTTAGTAAAGAAGAGATTTTAAAGCAACCGCTGTTTTTAAATGATTACATTAAAAAAGGGAATTACACTATTTTTTTATAAGAAATGGTATTATGCAGGAATAAAGCAAATTAAAGATATCTTATATGAAGTGATACCTGGTTATGTACAGGTGCAAGTAATAAAAGATGCAATAATAGAAAACTATGAAAACGAAACTAAAGGAGTTATTGAAAATCAATTGAATAACTTGAAAAACAATATACCAAAAGAATGGAAAGAAATGATAGAAAATAATTTGGATATGCACAGAGATGAAGGAATGGTGATTAACTTTAAAGAAAATCAATATGCTTTCAAAGATGGTATACTGAAGATGTTTTATTCATGTTTATGTAAAGACGTGTTTGTTACACCCAAAGCAGAAGAGTATTGGAAAAGATTATATCCCAATATAGAAACAAAGGAAATATGGCAAAATCTGAGAGCTTGGTGGAAAAGTCCAGTTTTAGAGAATTTTGATTACATTTTAAGGCAAAACTGTTTATTAAGCGAAATGAGATTGTGTAAAATAGGTTTGGCAAATGATGCAAGATGTAAAGTTTGTAATGAAGAAGATTAAAGAAATTAAAGAAATGATAAATGAAATTGGGATTGAAAAACAGATTGTTGATGAGGAAATATTATTTTTATTTGGTTGTAAAACAGAAGGTAAAAATACAAGGTTCATAAATTTCATTTTAACAGTTGGAAAAATTGTGATATGGAATAGAAGGAATATTGTTAAACAAAAGAATGGCAAAATATCTGTGTGTAAATTGTTTGAAAGAAAAATGTCTGTACTGCTTAATGCTCTTTTCCATTATTGTAACACGAATGACAAGATTGATGTATTTGAAAAAGACTTTTTATGTGGGAATATATATGTTCAAATGAATTTATATAATGTACATGTATTATTACCTGAATGTAATTGTTTTTAATTTTTGATATAAATGAAATTATAAAAAAGCTGCCTTCCAAGCAGTTGACCCGGGTTCAATTCCCGGCCAACGCATTTTTTTTGGCTGCTGTATATATCACTTAGTCTGTTGCCACCTTTGTGAAAAGGCAACAGCCAAAAAGTCAAAGTCAAAGGAGACCTCCCCGTTGGGGAATCGAACCCTGGTCTTCCGTGTGACAGGCGGAGATACTGTCCACTATAATAACAAGGATCTGCAGAGTAAGAAAACCCGTTCTCCCCGCACAGATCAGCAATGTAATCCAATCCTAAAAGCATTGTCTGCAGTGCTGGCACTAAAGACCTTGGCTGACAGCAAGAGGAGGGTAGAAAACTGGGCTTGGACAGTTTTTCTTCATTAATAATCCTTGCTTCTTCATCAGTCTTCGACTGGTCATCAGCAGTAACTTTAACAGTGCATCACACAGGAGAACGTTATTAGCATGTTTTGCAGCAAACAAAGCACGCCATTCATTCTTACACATTGCCCAGCTTTTACTCCACAAAATGTCAGCTTGCCCTTTCATGAGCTGCATTCAGTCAACCCTTGCAATGACATTCAAACCGGGGGAGCTCATTACAGTGAATACTGGGTGACAGAAGATGAGAACTCCACCACTGCAGAGTGAAATTATCGACCTCCCATTTTTTGGGTGAGGTTGTACCTTCGAACGCTTTATCCAACCTCAACGTCAGAAAGAGATGGGATCCATACTCTACATTTTATTTTCGCCCACACAAAGAACTCCTTGGTCAAAAGCTTTCATTTTCTACACTTCTGTGAGAAGATGACTACAAGCGTTGGTAATATAGTGGTGAGCATAGCTGGCTTCTAAGTATATTCCCAGCAAATGTATTCCTTTTGGCTGCCGTAACATTACATGGCCAGGCGCCACTCTTGTGAAGGTGTCCCATGACATGTGGGTAGATCAGTGCATTTTGAGATGGTTGGGATCCATATGCTGGACATGTTTTTCAGAGCCGAACCAAGACAAAGAGGGCCTTGGTTGAAAGCATTCTTTTTGAGCTCTTCTGGCAAGAGGCGTCCGCAAGTGTTGGTGGTATAGTGGTCAGCATAGCTGCCTTCCAAGCAGTTGACCGGGTTCGATTCCCGGCCAACGCATTTCCTTTTGGCTGCTGTATATATCACTTAGTCCATTGCCACCCTTGTGAAAAGGCAACAGCCAAAGAGTAAAAGACAAAGCAGGGCCTCCCCGTCAGGGAATCGAACTCTGGTCTTCCGCGTGACACGCGGAGATACTGTCCACTATACTAACGAGGATCTGCGCAGCAAGAAAACCCATTCTCCACCCACACAGATCAGCAATGTAATCCAGTCCTAACAGCATTGTCTGCATTGCTGGCACTAAAGACCTTGGCTGACAGCAAGAGGAGGGTAGAAAACTGGGCTTGGACAGTTTTTCTTCATTAATAATCCTTGCTTCTTCATCAGTCTTAGACTGGTCATCAGCAGTAACTTGAACAGTGCATCACACAGGAGAACGTTATTAGCATGTTTTGCAGCAAACAAAGCACGCCATTCATTCTTACACATTGCCCAGCTTTTACTCCACAAAATGTCAGCTTGCCCTTTCGTGAGCTGCATCCAGTCAACCCTTGCAATGACATTCAAACCGGGGGAGCTCATTACAGTGAATACTGGGTGACAGAAGATGAGAACTCCACCACTGCAGAGTGAAATTATCGACCTCCCATTTTTTGGGTGTGGTTGTACCTTCAAACGCTTTATCCAACCTCAACGTCAGAAAGAGATGGGATCCATACTCTACATTTTATTTTCGCCCACACAAAGAACTCCTTGGTCAAAAGCTTTCATTTTCTACACTTCTGTGAGAAGATGACTACAAGCGTTGGTAATATAGTGGTGAGCATAGCTGGCTTCTAAGTATATTCCCAGCAAATGTATTCCTTTTGGCTGCCGTAACATTACATGGCCAGGCGCCACTCTTGTGAAGGTGTCCCATGACATGTGGGTAGATCAGTGCATTTTGAGATGGTTGGGATCCATATGCTGGACATGTTTTTCAGAGCCGAACCAAGACAAAGAGGGCCTTGGTTGAAAGCATTCTTTTTGAGCTCTTCTGGCAAGAGGCGTCCGCAAGTGTTGGTGGTATAGTGGTCAGCATAGCTGCCTTCCAAGCAGTGGACCGGGGTTCGATTCCCGGCCAACGCATTTCCTTTTGGCTGCTGTATATATCACTTAGTCCATTGCCACACTTGTGAAAAGGCAACAGCCAAAGAGTAAAAGACAAAGCAGGGCCTCCCCGTCGGGGAATCGAACTCTGGTCTTCCGCGTGACACGCGGAGATACTGTCCACTATACTAACGAGGATCTGCGCAGCAAGAAAACCCATTCTCCACCCACACAGATCAGCAATGTAATCCAGTCCTAACAGCATTGTCTGCATTGCTGGCACTAAAGACCTTGGCTGACAGCAAGAGGAGGGTAGAAAACTGGCCTTGGACAGTTTTTCTTCATTAATAATCCTTGCTTCTTCATCAGTCTTAGACTGGTCATCAGCAGTAACTTGAACAGTGCATCACACAGGAGAACGTTATTAGCATGTTTTGCAGCAAACAAAGCACGCCATTCATTCTTACACATTGCCCAGCTTTTACTCCACAAAATGTCAGCTTGCCCTTTCGTGAGCTGCATCCAGTCAACCCTTGCAATGACATTCAAACCGGGGGAGCTCATTACAGTGAATACTGGGTGACAGAAGATGAGAACTCCACCACTGCAGAGTGAAATTATCGACCTCCCATTTTTTGGGTGTGGTTGTACCTTCAAACGCTTTATCCAACCTCAACGTCAGAAAGAGATGGGATCCATACTCTACATTTTATTTTCGCCCACACAAAGAACTCCTTGGTCGAAAGCTTTCATTTTCTACACTTCTGTGAGAGGTTGTCTACAAGCGTTGGTAATATAGTGGTGAGCATAGCTGGCTTCTAAGTATATTCCCAGCAAATGTATTCCTTTTGGCTGCTGTAACATTAGATGGCCAGGCGCCACTCTTGTGAAGATGTCCCATGACATGTGGGTAGATCAGTGCATTTTGAGATGGTTGGGATCCATATGCTGGACATGTTTTTCAGAGCCGAACCAAGACAAAGAGGGCTTTGGTTGAAAGCATTCTTTTTGAGCTCTTCTGGCAAGAGGCGTCCACAAGCGTTGGTGGTATAGGGGTGAGCATAGCTGCCTTCCAAGCAGTTGACCCGGGTTCGATTCCCGGCCAACGCATTTCCTTTTGGCTGCTGTATAAATCACTTAGTCCATTGCCACCCTTGTGAAAAGGCAACAGCCAAAGAGTAAAGACAAAAATCGGTCTTCCGCGTGACAGGCGGAGATACTGTCCACTATACTAACGAGGATCTGCGCAGCAAGAAAACCCATTCTCCACCCACACAGATCAGCAATGTAATCCAGTCCTAACAGCATTGTCTGCATTGCTGGCACTAAAGACCTTGGCTGACAGCAAGAGGAGGGTAGAAAACTGGCCTTGGACAGTTTTTCTTCATTAATAATCCTTGCTTCTTCATCAGTCTTAGACTGGTCATCAGCAGTAACTTGAACAGTGCATCACACAGGAGAATGTTATTAGCATGTTTTGCAGCAAACAAAGCACGCCATTCATTCCTACACATTGCCCAGCTTTTTTTCCACAAAATGTCAGCTTGCCCTTTCATGAGCTGCATCCAGTCAACCCTTGCAATGACATTCAAACCGGGGGAGCTCATTACAGTGAATACTGGGTGACAGAAGATGAGAACTCCATCACTGCAGAGTGAAATTATCGACCTCCCATTTTTTGGGTGAGGTTGTACCTTCAAACGCTTTATCCAACCTCAACGTCAGAAAGAGATGGGATCCATACTCTACATTTTATTTTCGCCCACACAAAGAACTCCTTGGTCGAAAGCTTTCATTTTCTACACTTCTGTGAGAGGATGTCTACAAGCGTTGGTAATATAGTGGTGAGCATAGCTGGCTTCTAAGTATATTCCCAGCAAATGTATTCCTTTTGGCTGCCGTAACATTACATGGCCAGGCGCCACTCTTGTGAAGATGTCCCATGACATGTGGGTAGATCAGTGCATTTTGAGATGGTTGGGATCCATATGCTGGACATGTTTTTCAGAGCCGAACCAAGACAAAGAGGGCCTTGGTTGAAAGCATTCTTTTTGAGCTCTTCTGGCAAGAGGCGTCCACAAGCGTTGGTGGTATAGTGGTGAGCATAGCTGCCTTCCAAGCAGTTGACCCGGGTTCGATTCCCGGCCAACGCATTTCCTTTTGGCTGCTGTATAAATCACTTAGTCCATTGCCACCCTTGTGAAAAGGCAACAGCCAAGGAGTAAAGACAAAGGAGGGCCTCCCCGTCGGGGAATCGAACCCCGGTCTTCCGCGTGACAGGCGGAGATACTGTCCACTATACTAACGAGGATCTGCGCAGCAATAAAACCCATTCTCCACCCACACAGATCAGCAATGTAATCCAGTCCTAACAGCATTGTCTGCATTGCTGGCACTAAAGACCTTGGCTGACAGCAAGAGGAGGGTAGAAAACTGGGCTTGGACAGTTTTTCTTCATTAATAATCCTTGCTTCTTCATCAGTCTTAGACTGGTCATCAGCAGTAACTTGAACAGTGCATCACACAGGAGAACGCTATTAGCATGTTTTGCAGCAAACAAAGCACGCCATTCATTCCTACACATTGCCCAGCTTTTACTCCACAAAATGTCAGCTTGCCCTTTCATGAGCTGCATCCAGTCAACCCTTGCAATGACATTCAAACCGGGGGAGCTCATTACAGTGAATACTGGGTGACAGAAGATGAGAACTCCACCACTGCAGAGTGAAATTATCGACCTCCCATTTTTTGGGTGAGGTTGTACCTTCAAACGCTTTATCCAACCTCAACGTCAGAAAGAGATGGGATCCATACTCTACATTTTATTTTCGCCCACACAAAGAACTCCTTGGTCGAAAGCTTTCATTTTCTACACTTCTGTGAGAGGATGTCTACAAGCGTTGGTAATATAGTGGTGAGCATAGCTGGCTTCTAAGTATATTCCCAGCAAATGTATTCCTTTTGGCTGCCGTAACATTACATGGCCAGGCGCCACTCTTGTGAAGATGTCCCATGACATGTGGGTAGATCAGTGCATTTTGAGATGGTTGGGATCCATATGCTGGACATGTTTTTCAGAGCCGAACCAAGACAAAGAGGGCCTTGGTTGAAAGCATTCTTTTTGAGCTCTTCTGGCAAGAGGCGTCCACAAGCGTTGGTGGTATAGTGGTGAGCATAGCTGCCTTCCAAGCAGTTGACCCGGGTTTGATTCCCGGCCAACGCATTTCCTTTTGGCTGCTGTATATATCACTTAGTCCATTGCCACCCTTGTGAAAAGGCAACAGCCAAAGAGTAAAAGACAAAGGAGGGCCTCCCCGTCGGGGAATCGAACCCCGGTCTTCCACGTGACAGGCGGAGATACTGTCCACTATACTAACGAGGATCTGCGCAGCAAGAAAACCCATTCTCCACCCACACAGATCAGCAATGTAATCCAGTCCTAACAGCATTGTCTGCATTGCTGGCACTAAAGACCTTGGCTGACAGCAAGAGGAGGGTAGAAAACTGGGCTTGGACAGTTTTTCTTCATTAATAATCCTTGCTTCTTCATCAGTCTTAGACTGGTCATCAGCAGTAACTTGAACAGTGCATCACACAGGAGAACGCTATTAGCATGTTTTGCAGCAAACAAAGCACGCCATTCATTCCTACACATTGCCCAGCTTTTACTCCACAAAATGTCAGCTTGCCCTTTCATGAGCTGCATCCAGTCAACCCTTGCAATGACATTCAAACCGGGGGAGCTCATTACAGTGAATACTGGGTGACAGAAGATGAGAACTCCACCACTGCAGAGTGAAATTATCGACCTCCCATTTTTTGGGTGAGGTTGTACCTTCAAACGCTTTATCCAACCTCAACGTCAGAAAGAGATGGGATCCATACTCTACATTTTATTTTCGCCCACACAAAGAACTCCTTGGTCGAAAGCTTTCATTTTCTACACTTCTGTGAGAGGATGTCTACAAGCGTTGGTAATATAGTGGTGAGCATAGCTGGCTTCTAAGTATATTCCCAGCAAATGTATTCCTTTTGGCTGCCGTAACATTACATGGCCAGGCGCCACTCTTGTGAAGATGTCCCATGACATGTGGGTAGATCAGTGCATTTTGAGATGGTTGGGATCCATATGCTGGACATGTTTTTCAGAGCCGAACCAAGACAAAGAGGGCCTTGGTTGAAAGCATTCTTTTTGAGCTCTTCTGACAAGAGGCGTCCACAAGCGTTGGTGAGCATAGCTGCCTTCCAAGCAGTTGACCCGGGTTTGATTCCCGGCCAACGCATTTCCTTTTGGCTGCTGTATATATCACTTAGTCCATTGCCACCCTTGTGAAAAGGCAACAGCCAAAGAGTAAAAGACAAAGGAGGGCCTCCCCGTCGGGGAATCGAACCCCGGTCTTCCGCGTGACGGGTGGAGATACTGTCCACTATACTAACGAGGATCTGCGCAGCAAGAAAACCCATTCTCCACCCACACAGATCAGCAATGTAATCCAGTCCTAACAGCATTGTCTGCATTGCTGGCACTAAAGACCTTGGCTGACAGCAAGAGGAGGGTAGAAAACTGGGCTTGGACAGTTTTTCTTCATTAATAATCCTTGCTTCTTCATCAGTCTTAGACTGGTCATCAGCAGTAACTTGAACAGTGCATCACACAGGAGAACGCTATTAGCATGTTTTGCAGCAAACAAAGCACGCCATTCATTCTTACACATTGCCCAGCTTTTACTCCACAAAATGTCAGCTTGCCCTTTCATGAGCTGCATCCAGTCAACCCTTGCAATGACATTCAAACCGGGGGAGCTCATTACAGTGAATACTGGGTGACAGAAGATGACAACTCCACCACTGAAGAGTGAAATTATCGACCTCCCTTTTTTTGGGTGTGGTTGTAACTTCGAACGCTTTATCCAACCTCAACGTCAGAAAGAGATGGGATCCATACTCAACATTTTTTTTTACCCACACAAAGATCTCCTTGGTCGAAAGCTTTCATTTTCTACACTTCTGTGAGAGGATGTCTACAAGCGTTGGTATTATAGTGGTGAGCATAGCTGGCTTCTACGTACATTCCCAGCAAATGTATTCCTTTTGGCTGCCGTAACATTACATGGCCAGGCGCCACTTTTGTGAAGATGTGCCATGACGTGGGTAGATCAGTGCATTTTGAGATGGTTGGGATCCATATGCTGGACATGTTTTTCAGTGCCGAACCAAAACAAAGAGTGCCTAGGTTGAAAGCATTCTTTTTGAGCTCATCTGGCAAGAGATGTCTGCAAGCGTTGGTGGTATAGTGGTGAGCATAGCTGCCTTCCAAGCAGTTGACCCGGGTTCAATTCCCAGCCAACGCATTTCCTTTTGGCTGCTGTTTATACCACTTAGTCTGTTGCCAACCTTGTAAAAGGCAACAGCCAAAAAGTAAAAGACAAAGGAGGGCCTCCGCATCGGGGAATCAAACCCCGGTCTTCCGCGTGACAGGCGGAGATACTGTCCACTATACTAACGAGGATCTGCGGAGTAAAAAAACCCGTTCTCCCCCACACAGATCAGCAATGTAATCCAGTCCTAACAGCATTGTCTGCAGTGCTGGCACTAAAGACCTTGGCTGACAGCAAGAGGAGGGTAGAAAACTGGGCTTGGACAGTTTTTCTTCATTAATAATCCTTGCTTCTTCAATAGTCTTCGACTGGTCATCAGCAGTAACTTGAACAGTGCATCACACAGGAGAACGTTATTAGCATGTTTTGCAGCAAACAAAGCACGCCATTCATTCTTACACATTGCCCAGCTTTTACCCCACAAAATGTCAGCTTGCCCTTTCATGAGCTGCATCCAGTCAACCCTTGCAATGACATTCAAACCGGGGGAGCTCATTACAGTGAATACTGGGTGACAGAAGATGACAACTCCACCACTGCAGAGTGGAATTATCGACTTTGCTTTTTTTGGGTGAGGTTGTACCTTCGAACGCTTTATCCAACCTCAACGTCAGAAAGAGATGGGATCCATACTCGACATTTTTTTTTTCGCCCACACAAAGAACTCCTTGTTCGAAAGCTTTCATTTTCTACACTTCTGTGAGAGGATGTTTACAAGCGTTGGTATTATAGTGGTGAGCATAGCTGGCTTCTACGTATATTCCCAGCAAATGTATTCCTTTTGGCTGCCGTAACATTACATGGCCAGGCGCCACTCTTGTGAAGATGTCCCATGACATGTGGGTAGATCAGTGCATTTTGAGATGGTTGGGATCCATATGCTGGACATGTTTTTCAGTGCCGAACCAAGACAAAGAGAGCCTTGGTTGAAAGCATTCTTTTTGAGCTCATCTGGCAAGAGATGTCTGCAAGCGTTGGTGGTATAGTGGTGAGCATAGCTGCCTTCCAAGCAGTTGACCCGGGTTCGATTCCCGGCCAACGCATTTCCTTTTGGCTGCTGTTTATATCACTTAGTCCGTTGACAAGCTTGTAAAAGGCAACAGCCAAAAAGTAAAAGACAAAGGAGAGCCTCCCCGTCGGGGAATCGAACCCCGGTCTTCCGCATGACAGGCGGAGATACTGTCCACTATACTAACAAGGATCTGCGGAGTAAAAAAACCTGTTCTCCCCTACACAGATCAGCAATGTAATCCAGTCCTAACAGCATTGTCTGCAGTGCTGGCACTAAAGACCTTGGCTGACAGCAAGAGGAGGATAGAAAACTGGGCTTGGACAGTTTTTCTTCATTAATAATCCTTGCTTCTTCAATAGTCTTCGACTGGTCATCAGCAGTAACTTGAACAGTGCATCACACAGGAGAACCTTATTAGCATGTTTTTCAGCAAACAAAGCACGCCATTCATTCTTACACATTGCCCAGCTTTTACTCCACAAAATGTCAGCTTGCCCTTTCATGAGCTGCATCCAGTCAACCCTTGCAATGACATTCAAACCGGGGGAGCTCATTACAGTGAATACTGGGTGACAGAAGATGACCACTCCACCACTGCAGAGTGAAATTATCGACCTCCCTTTTTTTGGGTGAGGTTGTACCTTCGAACGCTTTATCCAACCTCATGGTCAGAAAGAGATGGGATCCATACTCGACATTTTTTTTTTCGCCCACACAAAGAACTCCTCGTTCGAAAGCTTTTATTTTCTACACTTCTGTAAGAGGATGTCTACAAGCGTTGGTAATATAGTGGTGAGCATAGCTGGCTTCTATGTATATTCCCAGCAAATGTATTCCTTTTGGCTGCTGTAACATTACATGGCCAGGCGCCATTCTTGTGAAGTGGAAAAAAACCTAAGAAAAAAAGGCGCACCAAGGCAAAAAGTTAGTCTAGAGCCCTGTATTGGACAGATTAACTGATAGATTGTGTGTGCATTTTAATAACATTGACACCACTTTTACAATTGATTAAACTAGGGATGCTTATGATTACTCGGTTGATTTATTGTCGGTAACCCTTCAAACCCAATAGACCTCATCGATGACCAATTAAGCATGGGTAATTAAGTTATGCTTTGCGCTGTGAGACGCGTTCCCGAATTCACATATTGCATAATCAAGTGTGTGCAGTTTACATTACCTCATGGAGTCGTGCACTCTCTTGATTTTGCATAATGGGGACACATAAAACCCTGTTATGCACAGATCTTGTTTATGTCTGCTGGTGCTGCCATTAATCCGCAGGTCAAGTAATCAAAAAGTAGGCTACATGACGTTTAATTATGGGCAGGTTAATAAGACCAAACACTGGCTGTGCAAACTTTAACTACTTCCTCTAAAATATTAGTGTTTTAAGCTATATCATCTTTTTATAGACTGGCATAGGCCTAAATAGGCGTCACTGTCAGACATTTAGAGTTTATATAAAACGAACGCTTACCTCATTTCACTGTGATCATTATGAGGATCATATTGCATATTCAGTTAATTCTTAGGTAGCCTTGTAAATAATGTATTTTATTAATGGATTGTTTATAAGGACTAAGCTATTAAATACTGTAATTCTCCGAATGGAAAATGCTTGGGTTGTTTGATAATATCTATCATATCATGCAAAACTTTATCTATCATGTTTATGATCTGCCCCTTATCCTTCAATATTACTGATTAATTTATCAGATGATCTGTCATAAGAGAAATGTTAACAAAAGGATTTTCTTTATGGAGACGCATCTAAAAACAATCGACAATCAATAATTTATTTAGTATAAATACAAGTTTTAGTAACAATAACTTATACCGAAACATACCTTTGTACATGAAAGAGCAGGTTCTCGGTAACCTTTAAGACAAGCTCGTCGCATCAGACATGACTCTCACTTATGACGTCTGCTTCGCGGGCATTTGAAGTTGTATGCGTCACCGTCACATTTGTACACAGGCTTTAAAATTAATGCTTTTTGTCTCCCAAACTGATATAATAAAGAGAACGATAAAATAACGTTATTAACCGGTTAACTGTAAATGTTTCTGTTCAGAACGATTAAAGTTGATCTTTTTTTTTCATTTTTCGTTTCTGTTCCTGAAAAATGTCTTAAAAAAATATTTTCGTTCCTTGAACCGGTTCGGAGCCCTGCTTAAAATATTGTAATTATTATACTTGTGTAATATAGACCTATACATTATTGGCAGCAATGTATTATCTAATTTCAATTCAGCATTTATATCTTATTTTATTTCAAATGTTTAATAAATGTTTATAATAATTTACTAATTAAATTTACTCTAATATTGCAGAAAACACATTATGTTTACCAATCACACTAACAATAACACTAGCCTGCTTCTTTTTAAAGGATAATAATGGAATAAAAAGTGTACTTAAACGAAGAGGCACCAGTTCCAGCTGCCACAAAAAGGCAATGGACACAGAATAAAATAGGTTGATCAGGTCAAAAAGACAGAGAAGCAGGGATAACAGCAACAAACATTTTAAAAGAAAGAGCGATAGACTCATAAAATGCACAGACATACGTTCAACATGTGTCTACCTCACGGACAGGTCTTGCAGTTGTTGTTTTTTTGCATCCAACCAAACAGATGGGAGTTGAATTAAAATAGAGAGATGGATTGACATTTTAATAAATAAAATAAAAAGTATAGGAATAAAATGTAAAATGCAAATGTATAATTTGAATGGTTTAGAGTAATGGTTGATTTTTATAATTGCCTATAATCTATTTGTGTACTTTTATCAATTTATCTATTTATTTTTTTGATTGTTTGTTGAATTGTTTATCTGTTAGAACACATATTTTGTTGCTACCAAAAGCAAGTGACAGAATTTCTTTCTTTCATTCCAATAACAACAAATTACTCCTGCAAGTCCTGCAGGAATTATAAAATCCTGCAGGATTTGTCACTTGCTTGGATCCATTGTAAAACCTGTCTGAAATCCCTGCACATATCGTCAATGTGTCCTCCAGGGTTTTATCATTCCTGCAGGACAGCAGTTATCCTGCAGGAAAAAAATAGATCATTCAGGATTCCCGTAAAAAGGACTGCATGATTCTAAAATCTGTAGGAATTGCCTGCACATATTGTCATTTTGTCCTGCAGGATTTCATAATTCCTACAGGATACCAGCAGATTCCTGCAGAAAAAAAAAATAAAATTCTGCAGGATTCCTGCAGGCTATTTTTGGAAGGGCAGGACAATCAACAGCTGATCATTTACTGAAAGAAGATCTAAAACTTATGAGATCTTAAACGTATGATTAAATAGCGATTTATCTGAAAAATGAAGGAAGACCACTAATCACACGAGGCATGGATAATCACTGGCAAAAACATCTGAAACTCTTATAAATATTGAATATTTAATCAATGTTAAATCAATGACCAGTAAAAACAGGACAGAAGTCAGATTAATAATATTATAGCTTAAGGACACATAAGACTCAATAATACATTCATTAGGAGTAAAGTGAATACAGATAAATGTTAAATGTTACATACACAAAGAAATATACAGCACGAACTAATAAACTGAAACTGAAAAAAAAAAAAAATGGAAAGAATAAACTTAATGAATGTATCCTCAAATTATTCAGGAACTAAAATACCTTGGGTATTTTAGGAGTCGATCATGCTCAGGCGGAGGCAGTGAAAGCAGTGCTTTTATTTTCAGGGAAATCCACTTGAGCTCCATGAAGGACTGATGTTACTCTCTCCAGTACAGCAGGTGGCAGTGTGCAGCTTTACTCTTCTCTGACTCAACACACAGCCAGAAGAAGAGGTGTGTGGCGTTTTCACTTTCTTCTCTACATCCAGTGTTTATACTGCTTTTGGTAAAGTTGTTTCAATCCCCCAAGAACTTTGCCCCTGAGACACTTTAGATGAAATCAGAGAGCTCCCCCGTCTGTCATAGACAGCAACAGTTCAGAGATGCTCAAAGTCCAGAAAAGGAACCAAAAACATTGTCGAAACAGTCCATGTGACTTTAGTGGTTCAATTGTAATCGAGTTCCAAGAACATTTTGAGAGCAAGAAAGTGTTGAAAAAAGCAGCCAAATTAGGAACTGTTGATCTATATAGTGGCTGTATTTGCTCCTGTATTCACTTCATTTCCATTTAGCAGAAGAAACTCAAACAGGTTTGGAACAAGTAGAGGATGAGGAAATGACAGAATTGTAATTTTTATGTGAACTACCCCTTTAGTAAAGGTAAAATAAATATTATTACTGAAGATATTGCTAAAGAATGGCAGGAAATGTGGAACACAGATAATAAGAGACGACAATTCATATGGAAAAAAAAATCCCTATATAAGCCTATGAAGTTGTAGAAATAGAAAAGAAGAGGTCATAATTATGAAGATGAGATTTGGACTCAGATATTAATAGGAAGTAATGTGTTGTAGACATGCAAGTCATGAACTGGACTAAAAAAGTTTCTCAAGATTGTCTTAAAATATTTAGATTAAAGGTTTGAGAGAGAGAGAGAGAGAGAGAGCGCAGATATAGTGTAAAGTGAAAAACATGTGAGAAATGTATCAATAAGTCATGACTGCAACAGTAAGTGGCAAAAAAGCTAAACAAAAAAGACTTTTATTTTGGCGTGGTGTGTGACGTCATCAGGCGGCGCCGCTTCAGCGCTGTGATTCAACTGGAGAAAGGTTTGTTTTAAAACATTTACAGATATAAACTGATTTAAATTTAAAGTTCTGAAGTTTTAGGTTTTTTATACGATGCTAAATTATGTTTCTGTTGTTGGAGATAATATTTTAACCCTTTATACAATGTAGTACTATTTTATTCCCAGTAACTGAGGGCTATTGTTTGAATAAAGTAACAAATAAGTGTGTAATAAGTGTTTTAAAGAAACGTTTTACCTGATTTCTTTTTGTTATTTACTCTCGTATAAAGAAACTGTTGACGCAAGTGTTGAAGAGAAGTTATTTTGTTTCTGTTAATTGTTTTATTTATTTCAAACAGGATAAAGTGTCCAAACACAGAGAAAAACTCCTGCTGAAGCGACTGATCTCCACACTGTTATAAAGATGGCGTTTATTAAAGAGGAGAGTGAAGATGTGAAGATTGAAGAAACATTCAGTCAAACAGGAAGATCTGCAGGAACAAACAGGTTGGTTTTCATTCTCAAAGACCAACTCAGTCATTTGATCCTCGTTCAGATATATTTTAATAATAAGAATACTAAATTAAACCCATCTTGCAGTCCTGAGTGTGCTGCCTAGTTCTCCTAAATGCACATAAGCACTCATTGAAAGACAGGAATGAGTTTCTTTCGTCACTTGTTCTCACGTCTTTTGTCATTCTTCAGGTGGTGCCTGATTAGTGCATACCTTGGAGTAAAATCCTGCAGGCACCCCTGTGTATGTTATCGATCATTTGTGTGCATATTATTACTCACCCTGTATTTGTGTCCAGGGTAGCCTTTGTGTAGCCTAGTGAGTGAGTGTCTGGTTATTTTTTCCCACGGCACCTCCTCAGTGCTCACTCGATGGGGTGTTTACTTTGACTTTTGCTTTTTCCAGGATTCACTCCTTAAACACTTGTTTTTCTGCATTTGAGTTCACTTTTTTTTTTTTTTTTTTTTTTTTTTTTACTGGTGACAAGTATTTTCTTTCTCATTTGTGTTTAAAGGTTTTTAGATTTTGGCATAATGTCTAGCTTTTGAGGCTCTTTTGGTCTACTTCACTTTGTCAGGCAGGTCCTCTTTAGGTGATTTCTTGATTGCGAACGTGTGGTAGTAATCAGGTCTGGGTGTGGCTAGAGAACTTGAAGTCGGTGTGAAAAAAGTTGTTTTAATGGGGAAAAAATATTTTCACACAGAGCTATGTAGTTCAGTATTTTGTCTTCCTTTTAAAAACCTTAATTTAAAAACTGCACAATGTGTTTAATTGTGTTATCTTTGACTAATATTTACATTTGTTTGATGAGCTGAAACTGTTAAGTGTTAGATTTCTGCATTGCATTTGTTACATGCAGATTACTAAACCACAGAACATTTGTCATTTAAAGGTGCAGATTTAAAGCTTTATGCAGATATGTCTCATGTCTGTGAGGGAAATATTTGCAGAGATTCAGCTGTTTTTTCTGACAGGTTTACCAGTCAGGCACAGAATGAGAAAGCATGCCCTATCTGCTTTACAAGTTTTACAAAAACATGTTGTTTTGTTGTCATTACGAATATATACAAATAAAAAAAACTGGCCATTTACAGCTTTCAAATTTATGTCACATCAATATAACCAAACATTATCTGGGATCAATCATATAAGAATCCACTTAAATGTGTATGTGTGTAATAATAATAATAGTAATAATAATTCCTTACATTCATATATCGCTTTTCTGGGCACTCAAAGCGCTTTACACAATGGGGGGAATCTGCTCATCCGCCACCAGTGTGCAGCATCCACCTAGATGATGCGATGGCAGCTATTTTGCGCCAGACCGCACACCACAAACCAGCTGATTGGTGGAGAGGAGACAGAGTGATGAAGCCAATTATGATGTGGGGAGGCCAGTGGGCAGATTTGGCCAGAATGCCGGGTTAAACCCCTACTGTTTTTCGAAGGAAATCCTGGGATTTTTAACAACCACAGAGATTCAGGACCTTGGTTTAACGTCTCATCCAAAAGACAGCACTCACTAACATCACTTGCGGCAGCAACCTAGCTTTCCCATGTGGTCTCCCATCCAGGTACCTGCTTAGCTTCAGTGGGTGACCATGTGAGAGTTGCAGAGAGCTAGCTGCCGGCGAATAGACCCCAGGAGGTTGCTATGACAAGATCAATCTAAATATGATCTGCTATGTTTTACATTTAATGTGCATCAAAATTAAGGTTTGTGTAGCCAATGTTTTTAGTGCCTTTTACTTTTCACTGAGAGTTTTAATGATTTACAAAAAAACTGACCTTTTTTTTATTTATTTCAGACCTAAATAAAGACTATGAGGAGAGTAAAGAAGAGAAACAGCATGTCAAAATTGAGGACAAAGCTCATTTAGAGACTGATGGTATTTTAAAAGTGAGAGACAAGAGATGTTTTACCTGCACTCAGTGTGGAAAGAGTTTGGCAAGCAATAGCAAACTTAAGATTCACATGATGATCCACACTGGAGAGAAACCATTCACATGCACTCAGTGTGGGAAGAGTTTCAGCCAATCATCATACTTTATAATAAACACATGAGGATCCACAGTGGAGAGAAACCTTTCACATGCCCTCAGTGTGGGAAGACTTTCAGCCAATCATCACATCTTAATCTACACGTGAGGATCCACACTGGAGAGAAACCTTACACATGCACTCAGTGTGGGAAGAGTTTTAGCCAATCTTCATACCTTAATCAACACATGAGGATCCACACTGGAGAGAGGCCATTCACATGCACTCAATGTGGGAAGAGTTTCAGCCATCCATCATCCCTTAATCAACACATGAGGATCCACACTGGAGAGAGGCCATTCACATGCACTCAATGTGGGAAGAGTTTCAGCCATCCATCATCCCTTAATCAACACATGAGGATCCACACTGGAGAGAGGCCATTCACATGCACTCAATGTGGGAAGAGTTTCAGCCATCCATCATCCCTTAATCAACACATGAGGATTCACACCGGAGTAAAACCATTCACATGCACTCAGTGTGGGAAGAGTTTCAGCCAATCACCTCACCTTAATAAACACATGAAGATCCACACTGGTGTGAGAGAGAGTATATGCGCTTGGAGTGTGAGAAGACTTTTATTACAGCTGCAGAATTTAAACAGCACCAGAGGATTCACACTGGAGAAAAACCATATAAGAGTTCACACTCCAGTAAGAGATTTACTCACTCAGGAACCCTCAAAACACATGAGAGGATTCACACTGGAGAAACCGTAGACATGATCAGTGTGTACATAGTTTCACTCATTCGGGCAGCTTAAGAAACACATGGGATGGTTTCCGGTATGGCGTCGACATGTGTAGCAGCATAGAAAGAGCATTCCCATACACACTGGTATTAATCCTTCTTTTTACATCATATATGATAACCTAAACCATATTTAAATAACATTGAGGGGGACAAAAACAAAAAGGCTAGGACAAAACAACCAATGAAACCTGAAAAAAAAGAGAAATCAACAGATGAAAAGTCCCAGATGGACGGGATAGCTGATAGCCTGTCAGCTAGCATTGCAGCAATATTGGAATGGAAATAAATTGTGAAATATATTGAGTCACCTCCACCCAAAATTTTTGTACCTCCTTACACTCCCTCACACAATGAAAAAATGTACCTTGTATCTTCTTGCATTTAAAACAAAGCTCAGGGATATTAGGGTTGAATTTATTTAATCTTACAGGAGTAATATAGGTTCTCATTACCCAATTATATTGTAGCAATCTCAAACGGGAGTTTAATGTATTTGTGCATTCAAACAAATTATATTCCAGTCCTCTACTGGGATATCTATTTTTGTATCATAGATGCATGCTAGTCTTTTATTTTTAGAGTTTTCTTTATTATTTTCTCTTAATATGTTATATAATGTTGTAATTCGTCCTTTGATGAAACAATCTTGTTCTGTTAGTTTCCAATAATGACCTTGGGGGGGCAGTGTTGAATTTTTTAAATGCGTAAAAATAAAACTTCGTAGTTGTAAATATTTTTAAAAAGTGTTGTTGAGGAATATTAAATTTTTCTACAAGGTTTTTAAATGACATTAATATGTTGTCTTCGTATAAATCTTTTAATCTTATTATGCCCTTATTCATCCATAGTTTAAACCTCATATTGTTTTTGTTATTGCCCCAAATAGGGTAAAAGCAAGAAAGCACCGGGAGATCTTTAAGATATCTATGGGCTTCGTACCAAATCACAATAGTGTTTTTTACAAATGGATTATCTGTCTTTTGTTTTAGTTCTTTAAGGGTTGCTGAATATAAAAAGCTGTCAAGAGTCGGGCCTTTTGCTGCCAACTTTTCAACATACAACCAAGGTTTAGCAGTTTCACAAGAGAACCAGGACAATGCAGCCCAATAGTACCAGACAAAATTTGGTTATTGGAACCCTCCCCTTTCATAAGGCAGATACAGTAAAGAAAGTCTCAGTCTTGGCTTCCTGTTATTCCAAATAAAATTGGAAAGTAGTTTTCTTATTCTTAAAATTAATGTAGGGGGGGTGGAGTGGTAATGATTGGAAAATGTATAAAAATTTGGGTAATATACTCCTCTTAATCACGTTTATTCTTCCCATTAGAGAAAGAGGCAGTGTCATCCATCTAATCGTTTCTTCAATTAATTTAGCCATAAGGGGTTCATAATTTGCTGAACTAAGGTGGTTTAATTCAGGGGTTATTTTGATTCCTAGATAATCAAAACCATTTAAAGCATTTATATATGGGCGAGTCATTTTAGGATTTAATCGCTCTTGTTCATTGAGAAACATAATTGAAGATTTGTTTTTGTTTACTTTAAGTCCAGAGAAAACGCCAAACAGATCAATAAGCTTTAATAGGGGTGGGATTGAGTTTTGAAAGAAATAATATCGCGTCAACAGCATATAAGGCAATCCGATGTTCTAAATACGGAAAAAGCAGAGGTGAAATTGGTGAGCCCTGTCTAGTGTCACAACAAAGATTAAATGAAGACGATATTAGGTTGTTAGTGAGTACTTTTGCAGAAGAGTCAACTAAAATAATTTCCATCCATCTCCGCAAGTATTCACCAAATCCAAATCTTACTAACACCTCCTTTAAGTATTGTTTTATTTATTTCAAACAGGATAAAGTGTCCAAACACAGAGAAAAACTCCTGCTGAAGCGACTGATCTCCACACTGTTATAAAGATGGCGTTTATTAAAGAGGAGAGTGAAGATGTGAAGATTGAAGAAACATTCAGTCAAACAGGAAGATCTGCAGGAACAAACAGGTTGGTTTTCATTCTCAAGACCAACTCAGTCATTAGATCCTCGTTCAGATATATTTTAATAATAAGAATACTAAATTAAACCCATCTTGCAGTCCTGAGTGTGCTGCCTAGTTCTCCTAAATGCACATAAGCACTCATTGAAAGACAGGAATGAGTTTCTTTCGTCACTTGTTCTCACGTCTTTTGTCATTCTTCAGGTGGTGCCTGATTAGTGCATACCTTGGAGTAAAATCCTGCAGGCACCCCTGTGTATGTTATCGATCATTTGTGTGCATATTATTACTCACCCTGTATTTGTGTCCAGGGTAGCCTTTGTGTAGCCTAGTGAGTGAGTGTCTGGTTATTTTTTCCCACGGCACCTCCTCAGTGCTCACTCGATGGGGTGTTTACTTTGACTTTTGCTTTTTCCAGGATTCACTCCTTAAACACTTGTTTTTCTGCATTTGAGTTCACTTTTTTTTTTTTTTTTTTTTTTTTTTTTTTACTGGTGACAAGTATTTTCTTTCTCATTTGTGTTTAAAGGTTTTTAGATTTTGGCATAATGTCTAGCTTTTGAGGCTCTTTTGGTCTACTTCACTTTGTCAGGCAGGTCCTCTTTAGGTGATTTCTTGATTGCGAACGTGTGGTAGTAATCAGGTTTGGGTGTGGCTAGAGAACTTGAAGTCGGTGTGAAAAAAGTTGTTTTAATGGGGAAAAAATATTTTCACACAGAGCTATGTAGTTCAGTATTTTGTCTTCCTTTTAAAAACCTTAATTTAAAAACTGCACAATGTGTTTAATTGTGTTATCTTTGACTAATATTTACATTTGTTTGATGAGCTGAAACTGTTAAGTGTTAGATTTCTGCATTGCATTTGTTACATGCAGATTACTAAACCACAGAACATTTGTCATTTAAAGGTGCAGATTTAAAGCTTTATGCAGATATGTCTCATGTCTGTGAGGGAAATATTTGCAGAGATTCAGCTGTTTTTTCTGACAGGTTTACCAGTCAGGCACAGAATGAGAAAGCATGCCCTATCTGCTTTACAAGTTTTACAAAAACATGTTGTTTTGTTGTCATTACGAATATATACAAATAAAAAAACTGGCCATTTACAGCTTTCAAATTTATGTCACATCAATATAACCAAACATTATCTGGGATCAATCATATAAGAATCCACTTAAATGTGTATGTGTGTAATAATAATAATAGTAATAATAATTCCTTACATTCATATATCGCTTTTCTGGGCACTCAAAGCGCTTTACACAATGGGGGGAATCTGCTCATCCGCCACCAGTGTGCAGCATCCACCTAGATGATGCGATGGCAGCTATTTTGCGCCAGACCGCACACCACAAACCAGCTGATTGGTGGAGAGGAGACAGAGTGATGAAGCCAATTATGATGTGGGGAGGCCAGTGGGCAGATTTGGCCAGAATGCCGGGTTAAACCCCTACTGTTTTTCGAAGGAAATCCTGGGATTTTTAACAACCACAGAGATTCAGGACCTTGGTTTAACGTCTCATCCAAAAGACAGCACTCACTAACATCACTTGCGGCAGCAACCTAGCTTTCCCATGTGGTCTCCCATCCAGGTACCTGCTTAGCTTCAGTGGGTGACCATGTGAGAGTTGCAGAGAGCTAGCTGCCGGCGAATAGACCCCAGGAGGTTGCTATGACAAGATCAATCTAAATATGATCTGCTATGTTTTACATTTAATGTGCATCAAAATTAAGGTTTGTGTAGCCAATGTTTTTAGTGCCTTTTACTTTTCACTGAGAGTTTTAATGATTTACAAAAAAACTGACCTTTTTTTTATTTATTTCAGACCTAAATAAAGACTATGAGGAGAGTAAAGAAGAGAAACAGCATGTCAAAATTGAGGACAAAGCTCATTTAGAGACTGATGGTATTTTAAAAGTGAGAGACAAGAGATGTTTTACCTGCACTCAGTGTGGAAAGAGTTTGGCAAGCAATAGCAAACTTAAGATTCACATGATGATCCACACTGGAGAGAAACCATTCACATGCACTCAGTGTGGGAAGAGTTTCAGCCAATCATCATACCTTAATAAACACATGAGGATCCACAGTGGAGAGAAACCTTTCACATGCCCTCAGTGTGGGAAGACTTTCAGCCAATCATCACATCTTAATCTACACGTGAGGATCCACACTGGAGAGAAACCTTACACATGCACTCAGTGTGGGAAGAGTTTTAGCCAATCTTCATACCTTAATCAACACATGAGGATCCACACTGGAGAGAGGCCATTCACATGCACTCAATGTGGGAAGAGTTTCAGCCATCCATCATCCCTTAATCAACACATGAGGATCCACACTGGAGAGAGGCCATTCACATGCACTCAATGTGGGAAGAGTTTCAGCCATCCATCATCCCTTAATCAACACATGAGGATCCACACTGGAGAGAGGCCATTCACATGCACTCAATGTGGGAAGAGTTTCAGCCATCCATCATCCCTTAATCAACACATGAGGATTCACACCGGAGTAAAACCATTCACATGCACTCAGTGTGGGAAGAGTTTCAGCCAATCACCTCACCTTAATAAACACATGAAGATCCACACTGGTGTGAGAGAGAGTATATGCGCTTGGAGTGTGAGAAGACTTTTATTACAGCTGCAGAATTGAAACGGCACCAGAGGATTCACACTGGAGAAAAACCATATAAGAGTTCACACTCCAGTAAGAGATTTACTCACTCAGGAACCCTCAAAACACATGAGAGGATTCACACTGGAGAAACCGTAGACATGATCAGTGTGTACATAGTTTCACTCATTCGGGCAGCTTAAGAAACACATGGGATGGTTTCCGGTATGGCGTCGACATGTGTAGCAGCATAGAAAGAGCATTCCCATACACACTGGTATTAATCCTTCTTTTTACATCATATATGATAACCTAAACCATATTTAAATAACATTGAGGGGGACAAAAACAAAAAGGCTAGGACAAAACAACCAATGAAACCTGAAAAAAAGAGAAATCAACAGATGAAAAGTCCCAGATGGACGGGATAGCTGATAGCCTGTCAGCTAGCATTGCAGCAATATTGGAATGGAAATAAATTGTGAAATATATTGAGTCACCTCCACCCAAAATTTTTGTACCTCCTTACACTCCCTCACACAATGAAAAAATGTACCTTGTATCTTCTTGCATTTAAAACAAAGCTCAGGGATATTAGGGTTGAATTTATTTAATCTTACAGGAGTAATATAGGTTCTCATTACCCAATTATATTGTAGCAATCTCAAACGGGAGTTTAATGTATTTGTGCATTCAAACAAATTATATTCCAGTCCTCTACTGGGATATCTATTTTTGTATCATAGATGCATGCTAGTCTTTTATTTTTAGAGTTTTCTTTATTATTTTCTCTTAATATGTTATATAATGTTGTAATTCGTCCTTTGATGAAACAATCTTGTTCTGTTAGTTTCCAATAATGACCTTGGGGGGGCAGTGTTGAATTTTTTAAATGCGTAAAAATAAAACTTCGTAGTTGTAAATATTTTTAAAAAGTGTTGTTGAGGAATATTAAATTTTTCTACAAGGTTTTTAAATGACATTAATATGTTGTCTTCGTATAAATCTTTTAATCTTATTATGCCCTTATTCATCCATAGTTTAAACCTCATATTGTTTTTGTTATTGCCCCAAATAGGGTAAAAGCAAGAAAGCACCGGGAGATCTTTAAGATATCTATGGGCTTCGTACCAAATCACAATAGTGTTTTTTACAAATGGATTATCTGTCTTTTGTTTTAGTTCTTTAAGGGTTGCTGAATATAAAAAGCTGTCAAGAGTCGGGCCTTTTGCTGCCAACTTTTCAACATACAACCAAGGTTTAGCAGTTTCACAAGAGAACCAGGACAATGCAGCCCAATAGTACCAGACAAAATTTGGTTATTGGAACCCTCCCCTTTCATAAGGCAGATACAGTAAAGAAAGTCTCAGTCTTGGCTTCCTGTTATTCCAAATAAAATTGGAAAGTAGTTTTCTTATTCTTAAAATTAATGTAGGGGGGGTGGAGTGGTAATGATTGGAAAATGTATAAAAATTTGGGTAATATACTCCTCTTAATCACGTTTATTCTTCCCATTAGAGAAAGAGGCAGTGTCATCCATCTAATCGTTTCTTCAATTAATTTAGCCATAAGGGGTTCATAATTTGCTGAACTAAGGTGGTTTAATTCAGGGGTTATTTTGATTCCTAGATAATCAAAACCATTTAAAGCATTTATATATGGGCGAGTCATTTTAGGATTTAATCGCTCTTGTTCATTGAGAAACATAATTGAAGATTTGTTTTTGTTTACTTTAAGTCCAGAGAAAACGCCAAACAGATCAATAAGCTTTAATAGGGGTGGGATTGAGTTTTGAAAGAAATAATATCGCGTCAACAGCATATAAGGCAATCCGATGTTCTAAATACGGAAAAAGCAGAGGTGAAATTGGTGAGCCCTGTCTAGTGTCACAACAAAGATTAAATGAAGACGATATTAGGTTGTTAGTGAGTACTTTTGCAGAAGAGTCAACTAAAATAATTTCCATCCATCTCCGCAAGTATTCACCAAATCCAAATCTTACTAACACCTCCTTTAAGTATGGCCATTCAAGCCTGTCGAATGCCTTTTCGGCATCGAGCGACAGAATGGCCATGTCGGGGGCTTCATTTCATTTTTAAGTACTCTCCTTACATTATGAAACCCTTGACAATTTGTAACAAAGCCATTCTGATCTATATGTATTAATTGAGGTAAAACCTTCTCGAGCCTCATTGCCAATGTTTTAGCTATTATCTTGGCATCTGCATTTAAAAGTGACATGAAATTGGAGAACATTATTTGAAATGGCTAGATGCATGATAATAGAGAGTAGGCTACTCAAGACACTGTGGACATATGCAGTTCAAACAGCAGCTATAGTGTTTTAACAACTGCACAAAACAGTCACCATACTTGATGTTAACTGACAGAAAGCCTAAAATTGCTAGAATGCAGAAGTGTGGGTTAGCGTGTTACGCTTACAGAAATGACAAAGCAAAGTTAGGAGAGTTGGATTCAAGGTGTGAGAGGGGAACAAGAACAGTCCAGCATACATAATCTACTATCCTTACAGCAGCAAAGTACAGAAACACAGACTTGTTCAGAATGTATCAGAAACAAATGCTGAATTAAAGATTCCAGTTGTTGAGGAGGATTTTGAGATCAGGAAGAGTCCTAGGGTGTCTGTAAAATTAGAACCAGAACTGAGCCCACAAAGTGCTAAGAAAGAGGTCATTGTAGACAAACCGGTTGAAAATGAACCAGAAGTAAAGAGATCCTGCAAGAGAGAGAGACAAAAAAACAGCTTATTTAAGTGATTATGCTTGTGGTTTTGACGGTGATGTGGTCAACATTGATTATTGTCATAGACTTGTGTGTAATGTACCACAAACACACAAAGAGGCGGTAACAGCAGTGAATGCAAGTGAATGGGTTAAAGTTATGCAACCAAGAAAATGCAACTTTTACTCTTACCAACCTACCTGAAGGCAAAGATCTTGTGGGGGGGGTAAATAGATTTTTGCAATTAAGAGAAATAGCGATGGTCCGACAAATACAAAACATGGTATTTTGCCAAATGGTACAGCTAGGAAAAAGGTGTGAACTATGACGAGAGTTTTTCTCCAACTACTAACATGACTAGTGTAAGAGTGTTAATGCAAAAGCTGTACAACAAAATCTGATTGTTCACCATTCATTTATTTTCTTAGTCCCTTTATTAATCTGGGGTCGCCACAGCAGAATGAACAGACAACTTATCCAGCACGTTTTACTCAGCGGATGCCCTTCCAGCTGCAACCTATCACTGGGAAACATCCACACACACCCACATACACTACAGTAAATTTTAGCTTACCCAATTCACCTGTACCACATGTCTTTTGGACTTGTGAGCACCCAGAGGAAATCCACGCAAACACAGTGAGAACATGCAAACTCCACAAAGAAGTGCCAACTGACCCAGCCGAGGCTTAAACCTTCTTGCTGTGAGGCCACCCCATCAACCCTGATTGTTCACCAGATTGATGGAAAAGCAGCATATTTATATGCACCAATAGAGTGTGACATTTTTATAGAACAGCCAGAGGGTTATGAGTAGGCCCACACGGAATGTGCACGCACAGAAATCCGCAGATGTTTTTTTTTCATCAGTGAGTTGAATTATTTACTTGTATAAATGTGTGTAAATTTATATTTTTCAGTTTTTTTATTAATTTCAATAATATTATTGACTAATATGAAAGTGTTTATTTGGTTTATCCCCTGTATTCTTTAGTATATCTTCATTTGTATTCAGCAGAAGAAAATCAAAGAGGTTTGAAACAAGTAGAGGATGAGTAAAGGACAGAATTGTAATTTTTTTGTGTGAACTACTTAAATATTATATTACAGATAGTATAAAAAAAAAAAAACCCTAGATAGGAAGTTGTGAAAATAGGAAGGAAGAGGTCTTAATTATGAGGATGAGATTTAGACTCATATTAATAGGAAGTAGTGTGTTTTAGACATGAAAGTCATCATAAAGTGGATTATAAACATTTTTCAAAATTGTCTTAAAAATGTTTAAAGATTTTGATCAGCTTTAAATACTGAATATCTGTGTGTGTGTGTGTGTGTGTGTGAGAGAGAGAGAGAGAGAGCAGATATAGTGTAAAGTGGAAAACGAGGGAGAAATGTATCAATAAGTCATGACTAAGAGTAAGTGGCAAAAAAGACTTTTATTTTGGCGTGGCGCTGTGACGTCATTAGGCTGCGCCGCTCCTGTACTGTGATTCAACTGGAGAAAGGTTTGTTTTAAAGCTTTTACACAGATAAATCGATTGATTAAAGTTTCTGATTTTTTCATCCTATGCTAAATCATGTACCAATTGTTGAAAATAATATTTTAACCCTTTATACAACGTAGTACTGTTTTACTCACAGTAATGAGGGCTATTGTTTGAACAGAAATGTGTGTAATAAGTGTTTTAATGAAGGTTTAATTTATTAAATAGCATAATGTCATTCCATTCTAAGTATACATCACTACATATATAAGAAATGAAGTACTAGTTTTGATCAGCTCATTTGTGGATGTTTCTTGCTTGTTCATTGTTTTATTCATTTAAACAGGACATTTTTATTGTTTTGTTCATTTTAAACAGGATAAAGTGTCCAAACACAGAGAAAAACTCCTGCTGAAGCGACTGATCTCCACACTGTTATAAAGATGGCGTTTATTAAAGAGGAGAGTGAAGATGTTAAGATTGAAGAAACATTCAGAGTCAAACATGAAGATCTGCAGGAACAAACAGGTTGGTTTCCATTCTCAAAGACCAACTCAGTCATTTTAACCTGATTCAGATATATTTTAATAATAAGAATACTAAATTAAATTCATCTTGCAGCCCTGAATGTGCTGCCTAGTTCTCCTAAATGCACATAAGCACTCAATGAAGACAGGAATGAGTTTCTTTCGTCACTTGTTCTCATGTCTTTAGTCATTCTTTTATGTATTATTACTCTCCCATTTTCTCTACCTTCTTAAGGTTATTGCTTTTCTTGTTCTCCTACTGTTTGTAAAGCGTCCTCGAGCACTGGTGCTATAAAAATAAGTAAAAACAGTCATTCATTTTCTTTTTGGCTTAGTCAAGGACTGCCAATTTATCCAGCACATGTGTTACAGCAAATTTCACTGACACACAACATAACACAGAAATTCAGGGCCACTCTAGTAGCGTCCTGTCACCACTTTTATGCCACGGTGGCAGCGGCTGGATTGGAGACCGTGGGTGACGTCAGGGGGGAACACGGCAAACAGCTGGGCAGCGGTAGCCAATCGGAGCCACTGTATGGGTGGAAGCGGGAGAGAGGAAGCGAGCGAGCGAGCACAGAGAGAGAGGGAGAAAGAGAGACTGGTGAGGAAAAATAATAATAATCACGCCACACAGGAATGTACAGGAACGTAGCAACATATTTACGCAGCGGATGCCAGCCGCAATCCATTTCTGGGAAACATCCATACACTACGGACAATTTAGCCTACCCAATTCACCTGTACCACATGTCTTTGGACTGGGGGGGAAACCCACGCAAATGCAGGGAGAACATGCAAACTCCACACAGAAACGCCAATTGACCCAGCCGAGGCTCGAACCAGCGACCTTCTTGCTGTAAGGCGACAACACTACCTACTGCGCATAACTACAGTGATAGTGTTGGCTTAGTACTTTCCATTTGCATATGTCACGTTGATCACAATTTCCTTTTTTTCATCAAATTCTTCATGGGTTTAAACTTGTTTCTAGTAGTTGTTACTAGTTCTCACAGATAGTATCTGAGTTCAAATTACATCATTATTATAATAACTAATTACCAGGGCTGTTGAACAGGCTTTCCACCTCTGAAAGGATCTAGTGGACTCAGACACTACTCCAAACGAATCCACGCTGTTTTCCAGCCTGTATTAGGCACATAAATACAGTTATACTCTCAATAAAATCCATGTTAGTCTGTTAGCAACAAAGCTACACTCACCGAGCAGACAGAAGCCGTGCCCATGACGCGAATCCGTATCTGTTCTGAAGTGAATTTGACGCACGAATGAAGCGAGTAAACTCAAAATGTTCACGCATCTATTTACACCCAAATAGCACGGTTTATCTGCACATTCCATGTGTGGTATGAACACAGAATTACATTAAACTTGGTGAAACCTGCAGAGACCCTGGTTTAAAGTATGTCAAAATACGTGGATGCCCCCAATATTAAATATGATGAATGAAATGGACACTAAAATAATTAATTATTATAAAACATTGTACAGTATTCTAAACTATATGATGTTGCTGTGGGACGACGTTAGACAAAACAAACACATTATAGTGGAACAATATCGTTAAGCATTGCACTGACTACAACTGGCCAACAAACTAGTCTAAAAATGACTTTTGCTGCTTAAGAAATGGATTACAGCATGCTGATGATATGCAAACATTTGACCTTTTTTAAAGAATGAATTTTTAAATCCTAAAAACAGATGCTGCTTAGGCATGGGATGCTAACCGCTTTCAAGGTATAAAACCACTGAAATGTTCTGCTATACCGTTCCTACAGTATACATGTACGTTTTATTATTATTTTTTTATGTTTTAAGTTTTTCAGGACAACAGTATCTCCAGCAAAAAATATATCCAAAGATGCTGTTTTAAATCGTAAAGAAATCTGTGTTTTTGAAACAAATGAAGACAGCAGAAGTCAATGATGCATTAGAATTATTCAGCCTGACATGTTTACTGCTCCAAGTTAGTCAAAAAAAAACAACATTTGTGTTCAGAGGGAATTTTTTTTGTTTAGTTTTTTACCCAGACATTTAAAATATGTATATTTTAGAGAAGTAATCACAATACAGTGAAACCGTGATATTTTTATTCAAGGTTATCATACCGTCAGAATCTTATACTGGCCCATGCCTAATACTGCTTGATGTTCCAAAGTCATATTGTCAAATTTTATTGTGTTTCTTTGTATGTATAGTCATGAACACACTTGTTTGTAGAGCAAATGGCCGTTTATTAGTCCTGATCATTTCCCCAATAGGCAACTGAGTTCTAAAACAATAGCATATAAGATCAGGGGCCTGTTTCTTTAAGAAGGTTCAACTAACTCTAATTTTAAACTTGAACTCTGAGTTGATTTACAGAGAGATTAAAAACTCAGAGTTTTGGGTTTAAGCAGGGACGTAGCAAACATTTTAAAAGTTTTGGGGGGGGGGGGGGGGAGGGGGGGATGGTTCTTATAATTATTAATCACCTGTTTCTAAATGGTCTGTCTCTAAAACTGAGGGGGACGTATCCCAACCCCTCCCCCCCGGTTGCTACGCCCCTGGGGTTCAGAACAGCTGATCTGAGTTGGGTCAATCAACTTTGAGTAGACTAACTCAGAGTTAAGTGCACACACTGTGACTATAAAAAGGCATTATCAATGGAGCACAGATAATACGAGTGACTATGGCAAATCTAAAAAGAGATCAGCATTTCTGTCTCCAGCTGAACTTGACGTGCTCATGCAAAGTTATAGCAAATATGAGCATATATTTTTAAAAAAGCAACACCACTGCATTAGTGAAACAGAGACAGTTAGCATGGGAAAACAGCTGCTAAAGTTAATGTGTAATTATACATCTAAAGTATTTAAATATTTAAGTATAAAAAAAGTAATGTAATGTCTGACGTTTATAAAATTTTTACTATTGGTCCCACTTTTATACATGTTGATCAGTTTTAATAGATTTAAAAGTGCACTCATATGTCTGCCTCTATTATTGATCAAGTGATATAGGTTCATATGACATTTATAATGTAAGCAGAACTAAAAAAAAATTTTAAATGAATAATAATCCCATTAATCTAGTAATAGAACATGTGAAAGGACAGTGAATTTAAGCAAAATATTTATTAAAAAAGGACAAGCCATTTTCATACGTGACTTACATTTGTTCTTTGTGTGACTGAAATGTAGGCAATGGCTGTGTTTCCATCCAAAAATATTAATTAAATTTATGTGCAAAACTGGAATATCACATAACAGATGTGCGAATAAAGCAGCGTTTCCATCCAACGAATGAGAACAAAAGAGAACAAAATCATCACTTCCTGATTAACTGGTGCCTCATATCAACAGTAAAAATATAAAAAATTAAGCATTTGCACAAGTTCATTCATTCATTTTCTTTCAGCTTAGTCCCTTTATTAATCAGGGGTCACCACCAACTTATTCAGCATATGTTTTAAACAACACATGCCCTTCCAGCTGCAACCCAGTACTGGGAACATTTGCATAAGTTATATACAATAATGCAAACTCACTAATATAAGCTGAATTATGCGCACTTGCTATGAACATGCTGGATTTGTCTCAATCGGGTCTTCCAAGCAAGTTAAAAATGTTTAAATCGAGTGGAAGATACACATGAGGGAACACAACATGAGTAATCTAGAGGGAGTGCATTTGATAATTTGCATTTAAAGCCACAGGCACAAAAAGAGTTTGGTTTTCCTATGACCCTCAAAATTAAATATTCTGCAAGTAATAGGAACTGATTTTGAGCCAAAACCTCTTACATCTTGTAAAAAGATTCATAATATGAACCCTTTAAAGGGATAGTTGATGGAGAAATGAAAATAGCCTCACCATTTACTGTCCCGCCTGTGGTTTTAAACGTTGAGTTTCTTGATCAAAACTGCATAACACAGAGTAGTTGGTTAGATCATTTTCATTTGTGGGTGAAACATCCATTTCATGCTTGTTCCTTTGGGCCTTCATACTAAAGTTTACTTATTTTTTAAGACCTGGTGGTGCTGAAAGAAGAGACTCATCAAATGCAGGAGAAACAGCAGTTTGAGAAACCCCAAGAAATAATGACTGGTGAAAAACCCACACTGACTAAAAAGACTTCATCACATGGAAATCCAAATCTGGGTGTAATTTTAGCAGTAAACCGTGTAGAAAGAGTTTCAGTCAAAAGCCAAAGCTTGATATTCACATGAGAGTTCACACTAAAGAGAAACCTTCCACCTGCGAACAGTGTGGAAAGAGTTTGGGTTATATACAAGGCTTTAAAACCCACATGAGAATTCACACTGGAGAGAGGCCGTACACATGGAATCATGGTCACAATGAAACCATAGTGTTCACATGTACTCACCTGAAGCTTCACAATGGAGAGCAGAGTCCTCAAAATTGAAGCCTTGTCTACACAAACATGGTATACTCAAAACGGCAGCTTTTTCATGTAGTTTGGCTGTTCATTGACATAAGGTTTATTTATAAACTACTTTTGAGAGGATCACATGCTTATGATTGTCCATGGCTGGTCCTGCATTAGCTAACACATGATTCACCAATAAGATGATTCCTAACTCACAATAAATAACCAGTTTCTTACCTCAGTTATCTTTGTCTTGAGAAATTCCCCTCCCACTCCTACTCCCCCTCCTTTCTAGATTGGGCAACATGGTGGCCCAGTCGTTAGCAATGTTGCCTCAAAGCAAGAATGTCACAGGTTAAAGTTTGCTGAACCGGTTGACATTTTGTGTGGAGTTTGCTCGTTCACTCCGTGCTTGTGTAGATTTCCCCCGGGTTCCTCCCACAGTCAAAAAACATGCGACCTAAGTAAACTAAAGACAAGTTAACATCACTGCTGAGGAACTGCACTATTCATTGTCCTCAATAAAGTCTTTTCCCTGTAAGATCTTTGGTCAGCTTACTTATTTTATGTATCTACACATTGGGGAACCACCCAAGAACTGTTTAGCCAAATACAGCAAAATCTAACAATGTGTTTCAACTTGAACCGATAACTATATTTGTGCACATTGCATACTTGGTCAGCACCAAAAAGAAAATTAGAAGAATAGGGAGGAGAAAATGTTTGGGGAGATGCAGGGAACACTGTCCTACACCCCTAGATTGTGTTTCTGATCATTCACATTGTTTGATTATCACTCGCATGAACAAACAGCCATTTGCCTCCAATTTCACAAAACTTGCTGGCGAATGAAAGTCCAGCTAAACTCGTGCGGTGTGATTTGTGTCAGATTATGATATTATAAATGAAGACTTTAGTTTCAAAACACTACACATTTATTGTGATTGGCTAATTTGAGAAAAGAAACAAGTTTTCTTCATGAAGACGATTAAACTTTCAGTAGACAACTGGTTGCCTTTAAAGATACACTCATGTGAAAACTCCCACATTACTACAAATAAATCAATGTCTGGGAAACCCAGTGTCACTATTGTGAATGAGAACATGAGTGATTTGTTAGCTTACATGCTAATTCCAGTACTCAACAGACTACTGAAGCACTTCCGCTATCTGTTCATTCAAATGATTATTTATATACAATACATATTGTACTGCTCATGTGCACTGATATATTATATTGTGTGTCTGTAAGTGGTGTGTGTAGGTTATAGTTTTAGGTTTTGTAAGAATGGGTTTTAAACCACAGCGGTTCGAACTGTAGTTCTGCCGAATGACTAAAGAGTTATCAGTATTGATGGTAAAAAACTGTACATTTCTAGTCAAACCATTCTTCTGCAATCTCATACCAAAAACGGAAATAAGGGCAGTATTAATAGCTATAAATGTAGGAGAGCATTGATATTATGTGGTTGTATTGTATTGCAATATTAAGTGTTGATGTTAAATCAAAAGTAATTCACAAATACTTGATAATGAGATGATTTAATGACAATAATTCTCTATGGTTACAACTGAATTAAGTACAAAATAACTGTATAAAATGTTAAAATATGAAATGATAAAACATATGATATAAATTGTACCCAGCTTAAATGTTAAGTTAAAGTTACCAGAGGCAGAAGGAGAGACACAGGGGGAGGGAGAGAGAGACAAAGAGCGCAGGCCCAGAAGTTAGTGTGATTGCAGTAGAGTCAGAGAAGATAGACTCCAGAGGAGGAGAGGAGCGGAGTAGGAAATCAGACCAGGAAAAGACAGGCCAGGAAAAAAGGGAAGAGCCCTAGTTTACCACCTATTTTGTATCTTTAGAAAACGCACATAGTATGAAGCATAAATGATACATTTTAGAACTGGTTTTCATCTACATGAAATAGAAAGACTTTAAACAACAAAATACAAAACTGAATTGCAAATCTTTAAATTACATGAACAATATGATGCACAACTGGACAATTCTTAGAATAATTTGCAGAACTATATGACATTTTAAACAACAAAAATACTAAATGTATTTGCAAATGTTGTATGATTCATAACTGGTAAATTATTAAAATAATCGGCACTTGCAGATAAATAAATATTTTTAACAAAATCAATTTATGCATGTTTCAAGTGATAAATATTCATATAAGTATGATCCATCACTAGTAAATTACATTTAAAAATATGCATTTGCAGAACAACATATTTATAAATATAATAACAAATGTTTCAAATATAGTGAAGCACACTAATAATATATCCCATGACTGGTAAATTATTCAAATAATTTGTATTTGCAGAAAAAAAAAAACATATAAATAAGACATTTTAAACAACAAAATTGATTAGCAAATATTTTAAATGTAATTAATTATATAAATTTTTATGTAATAAAAGAGTTCTTCTAAAAGTAAAAAAAAAAAACAATTGTGGAAAACATGTCGCCACTTGATGTCAGGAAATGTTTAATCTAATGTTGGACGTTTATCTGCATTGTTTACAATGTTTATAATTGTGTGGGGCTCACTTTAAAACCCACTAAAAATAGCTTCCTCAGTCACCTGTTCCAAGTAGTTAGAAAACTTTTGGTTTGGGTTTAATGTATGACAGTTATTATTAGGCAATAATAAAAAACAAAATGATTGATAATAGTGAGAGAACATGTCTATTAGGATGTTACAAAGCTCAGTGTTACAAAACATTACACAAACCTGTCCAGTAGAGGTCGCTAACTGACTGCTAATCACATTTGCCTTTCAAAGATGTGCACGTGGGAGAACAATGCAGTCTGAGTGAAGCAACGGGCAGTGAAGTTTGTTTGGTGGATTTGTGCGTGTTATAAACAAATCACATTTCTATTCACCGGTGTGGAATAAAAGCAACTGAAGTTAACTAAACCAGACTCATGCATTTTAACTGATGCATCACTGTGATCATCACTCTTAAACTGGCAACTTGGTTGAATACTTCAACACTCAGATTTCTTGTTAGTTTTTTTCCATTTTCAGTTTTGGGGAACTGCCGTGCATATAGTCCATCGAGCCGAGACCACCTCATTCAGGCGATCTCGGACCGATTGATTTGGCGCGGATCCCACACGATTGCGGGATTCACATATGCCAGACAAACCACGCTCACTGGGCAAACACGACGCAATTGACAAACAGTCGCAGCCAAATTAAACTTAAGTGACAAGGCACCACTAGCCAGATTGGGTCAGTAACCATTCTCTATACTGTCCCGAGCGTCTCGCACGCTGGCCCTGGGTCATCGGGCAGTCCTTATTGTCGAGCCCTGCATGTTAATGGACAGATCAAAATATGATCTGATTCATTTTACATTTAATGTGCATCAAAATTCCAGTGTGTGTAGCCAATGTTTCCAGTGTCTTTTCACTTTTCAGCTTTTAATGAGACATTTTAAGATTTAATGAAAACTAATGTTTTATTTTTATTTCAGACCTAATTGAAGAGCATCAGGGGAGTAAAGAGGAGGAACATCATGTCAAAATTGAGGAAAAAACTCTTTTACAGACTGATGGTATTTTGAAAAGGAGAGACAAGAATCGTTTCACCTGCACTCAGTGTGGAAAGAGTTTTGGAAAACAAAACAGTCTTCAAATTCACATAAGGATCCACACTGGAGAAAAACCATTCACATGCACTCAATGTGGGAAGAGTTTCAGCCAATCTTCAAACTTTAATAAACACATGAGGATCCACACTGCAGAGAAACCATTCACATGCACTCAATGTGGGAAGAGTTTCAACCAATCATCAAACCTTAATCAACACACGAGGATCCACACTGGAGAGAAACCATTCACTTGCACTCAGTGTGGGAAGAGTTTTAACTCCTCCTCACACCTTATTCTACACATGAGGATCCACACTGGAGAGAAACCATTCACTTGCACTCAGTGTGGGAAGATTTTTAACTCCTCCTCACACCTTAATAAACACATGAGGATCCACACTGGAGAGAAACCATTCACTTGCACTCAGTGTGGGAAGAGTTTCAGCCGATCATCATCCCTTAATAAACACATGAGGATCCACAGTGGAGAAAAACCATTCACTTGCACTTAAGCCGCGGTCACACTGGACTTTTCTCCCCATAGACTTCCATTCATATGCGCGCAAATGAATCAGACCGGAAATGCTAGTTTGTGCGTCAAGTTTCGGAGTTGCCTTACAACATTCAAGCTTGGTGAACTGACCTGCGAAATCGCATCACTTGACTGTGTGAGACCAATCGAAGATCAAAACATGACCTCTCAGGACAGAAATTTAAAATATGGACCAATCGCTCACTTTTTATTGTCTAATCATCTTGTTTAATCCCGCCCCTTTTCACAGTGCCGTACAATAGAATTTTGCAAAGAAGAGGACTCACGCTGGAGATAATCCGTACAGATCTGATCAGTGTCTACAGAGCGTCGCTCGTTTTAGAGTTTAAGAAACACATGGACAAAAAGTTGCACACGTGACATGAATGCAGCAAAACATTTTCTCATGTGCACAGGATGTTTCATGTTTGAAAAGACTGAGTGATGGTATACTGTTTTCCAACACTCCTACACTGCAGTAGGTGGGGTTGTAAATGTGTTGCGCTCCTCGCGTTTACCGTAAACAATGATGGCGGCTGAGAGAAAAACAGTTTCATAAACATCTGGCAAACAGCACCTCTGCAGCTTAAAATCTCTTTGCAAGTAATTGTACAGGTGTGCATACATCTGTACTCTACTCTCCAGTGTATTCATGTAGCTAGTGTTGTTTTGGATGATGTTCTCTGTTACATCCTACACAAGTCTAGGGGAAATACAATGAACGCAACAATATTAGTTTAAAGAGCACTAAACTGGGACCAGTCACAACACATCAACGAGTAAAGTTCCAAAAATGTATTTACAAAAAAATCAAAGTCACACACAATGTAGTGTTAAGGAAGCTCTAGCTTCAGGAGGGGAATAAAGCCAAAATAACAAACAAAAACAGGGTTCTGTCTGGGAGTAAAACCTCTAAATAAGCTACAAGAAAATAATGATGAAAAAAAACAGCAAAACTACACTGACTCCCTGACTGACCTCAAAACAGGAGAAAGATTTCAACAAAAAAGGCCGACCACCTCCTTACTGCTTCCTGGGGGGGGAAAGCAAAAGAAAGAAATCAAAGTTTAAATCGTGATACTGCTCTAAGCCACAACAGAGAACAAGTACCAATTGTCAACAAGTAAGATTTTAAATCACCACAATTCAACTTTCCAACAGTTCACAACAGCTTTAATTTAACTGAAACCCAGCTAGTGCTCTGGAGAAAGGTTCCTCTCTAGCTCCTTTCTCATCATCCAAGTGTTTGGCCTGTGTTTTTATCCCCTCTCACTCCTCTATGTTAGGTAAACATAGCTGTGGGAAGCCATCAGCAACCTGCTTGAAACTCAGGAGGGGAGGAGTCAAGGCAAAAAAAAGAACAGGGGGAAAGACATTTGACACAATATAAACACACAATAACTTTAAACAATACGTCTCTAAACATAACATCTCTGTCTGACTCCCTGAATGAGAAACAAATCACTGGGAAGACGCCGCACATCAAGGTGTAGCTCCAGGACGGTTAGTTTGCAGTATACCAGGGCCTCAAGTTTAGAAAGCCCATTCAATTGTCCTGTGTTGCATCTTTTATTAGTAAAGTTTCTTTACTTTTAGGTTCAACATTCTTTCTAGTTTACTTCATTTACTTTTTTGAGTAGAATATAAACTTGATGAATATTTTATTATTTAGGCAGAGCGACAGGTATTAAGCTTTACAATATTAATACACTGTGATGATCCCAATACTCCAGATTGGAGTGTGTGGTAAATCCTGATTGGATGCCTGCATTACTTATCAATGGGTATATAAAAGTTGTTGTGGTAGCTACTCCAGTACGCTGTGGCTACTCAGGAGTCCTCATGTCAAGACCTGTCATCTCATTGACTCTTTAACCTTATGGTTTTGTTTTGTATTACTTGTATCATGTAGTTAAAGTGTTGTTGTGATTATATCCTAAGTTCTTTATCTTCATTTTTATCCCTAGACATTTGTTGGTTGCTTTGATTGATTGTTCTATGAGTTACATTTTATAATAAAAAACTTGCATTCAGGCTATTTTGTTGGCTCATCTCTCTTTTATGTTGCGACTCAAACGAGCGGGTCATAACACTTTGCAAAATGTGTCCGGTTGTATCCGAGATCTTGTCGTTTCAGTCATGACCATAGGTGTGAGTAGAAACCTAGATTGAGCGTTTAAATGAGAACATTGCATTTCGTCACAGCTCCTTCACCACAACAATCACATCAACTGCATTACTGCTGCCGCTGCACTGATCCATCTTTAAATCTCACATTCCATTTCTCATGAAAAAAAAACGCAGATTCTTGAACTCCATTTGGGAGATGGCCACCTTTTTCCAGTCAAGCACCTTGGTTTCTGATTTAGAGGTGCTGTTTCTTTCCCTGCCATGTCACACTCAGCAGCAGACCGTCCATGCTGAAGGTCAACGTTATCTGCAAATGGCAGAGACAGTCCTAGCCTGCACCTAAAATTCTGTCAGTAAAATTGTTATATTTTTGAGATCAGCCTCAAAAATAACACATTTACAAAATAAAATGAATAAATGGATGGATGGATAGACAATGTAGTGGTGGAAGAGGAAGTAGGATGGCTTGTTCAACTATAAACCAAGATGGAGTTCTTTCAGGAGGGATGGAACAGTGCGCGAGATGTCTCAGACTGAAGGCGTAAAAATGAAATAAATGCCCCAACCCTTTTTTTATCAACTGGCTGTTGCAATGTACTCCTATGCAACCTAGGGTGTTGTAGTTAATAACATGGCAGATTTGTAGTTCTATAAGTGTGAATGTTTACCTCTGGTGGTTAGAGATCGCTGGTGATCAGACAAAAGGAGGTGATGCCTAAATTAATTAAAACAAACTAAGCATATGCAATAAAAGGGAGAGACATAGCAGATGTAACAATGAGCATTAAAAGTACTTTAGAATATTTACAAGAAAAGAAGATGCATGGTTATTAAATTACTATTTTTTAGTATGAGTGAGCAGGAGGCAACCAGACTAATTGGGTATTAGTTAACCCTGCATCCTCTGACTATCTTCAGAGTGTCCAGATAGTGTCCGTGAGAAGAAACACAATCCTGGGGTGTGGACCTGTAAGTGGCCTTTGGTCCCTAATGAACGTATAACTGAAGAGTATGGGATCCGATACGAATCAAAAACTCTAAATTGAGTCAAAAAAGATGAATGTGATCCATTCTTATTATTAGAAATACAATCTAAATTTCTTAAAATTTCACTTAAAATTGGAGTCAGATTAAATTCAGAGCTGGAAAACAAAATTCTTTACAGAAGCACTAGAAAAGGCTTACACACATTTAACCTTCACCCATGCTGTTAGTTTCATCATTGGGTTAATGGATGGACTTTTACACTTCTGTCGCAAAGAAAAATATCTTAACTTCACAACCTTGTAGCTACTGTGGCATCTAAAATATGGTTTACAGCATCAGTAAAGTGATCACAACTTATAATTACAGACAGTGGAATGTTAAGCGGAATCAGAATTTAAATTCCTCATTCATTCATTTTGTACATTTCATTAAACAGAGATTATCTAAGAGACTAATAGTGTGCTGAACTTTATAATGTGCTGTGTAAAATAATCAGCATCTGACTTGAAGCAGTGTGTGTTGGTTAGAAACTCTAAATAAAATGTGACTGTGATGTAGTACTTTAAAATAATGCAAAAGGAGGCAATATGATATGTTCTCTAACTAGCCTCCATCTATAAAGAGACAGGAAATGATGCATCTCAGGGCTGACTTCAGGGCTGTTCAATCTGCCTCAAGTTTACAAGTCAGATATCCAACTTCAAGTGGCGTCGAGACATTATTTTCAAGTGGGAAATAATCTCATGTTTTCTGTAAATCTGCGTGTGTCAACATTTCCCCAGAGCGGATGCTCTGATGACGCCTTTCATGATTGCTCAGACTCACAAACCCCAACAATAACCTGTGTTTCTGTGCATATAGGCTTACAGTAAAGTTTATTATCAACTAAAACTTTATTTAAAAAAGCACTTTCAACACCACATGTGAAACTAAAGTACTGAACAGAAAAAAGAATACAATATAAAAGAAAACAGAAATAAAAAAGAGGCAAGTTTACAATACATTTGTAAAAGCAACATAAAACAAATGAGTTTTTAGTAATCATGCTTCTTCTGGCTAATCCTGCAGAGCAGAGGATTATGAGGAGATCTCTCTTCAGTCTCTCAGTCTTTAGCACAGTTTTACTGATGATCCATAATGAACCCTAAACCCAGGATAGAGCGGCTCAGTGAATGTGGTCTGGACTGAGTGGATAAGACTCGTTTTATCTCTATAGATGTTGTAGAAGATCAGAGTTCCTGCATTGTGATCCACAAACACTCCTATTCTACTGCTGATCGGCTCTACAGAGAGACCAGTCTGTGTGTTATCGTGTATGAATGAGAAACTGGAGGAAGAGCAGATCAAACTCCAGGACTGAGCATTACATCCAAACCAACTCTCATAACCTCGTCCCTTCCTTCTAATACTCTTATATGACACTGATATTTCCACACCATCTCCACTCCAGTCAATCTCCCAGTAACAGCGTCCACACACACTCTCTCTGCACAACACCTGAGACACATCGTCAAATCTGTCTGGATGATCAGGATACCACTGTTTCTCCCTCACTCGTGTCACCTTTCTGTTCTCCTCGGACAGAATGAGACGAGTGTTTGTTGTGTTTGGATCCAGTGTGAGAAAACAGGCATCATCTGAACACAAGAGACACATTTATAACACAACAAACACCAAAGCTGTGTGTATATGTGTGTGAGAGTGTCTTTGTGTGTAGAAGTACATTTGCATGTTCCTGTTGTAATCCTCTTCTCTCTTCCATGATCCAGACTGTAAACACACACAGATTCACATTGTCAGTAAACAAACATCAGCTTATAACATGCACGCACACACACACTCACACACACAGATCTGTAATAAAACAGCAGCACAACACGTGTATTCTCTTGAGTCACTGTTAATAGCAATGTTGATATCTGTGCTCTATAAATTATGTACTTGTAAATGTAGTCGTGTAACAGAAACACAATAAAGCTGTTGTCTCTGAAAGGGTTGTGTTCAAAATAATAGAAATGTGGAGATGTCCTCAAGCCCGGGGCTCCCTCCCGTTTAAAGGGCGAGATGGGAGTTTGAGCTCAGATAGGTCTCAAGAACTCCCCTGCTTGTGAACGTGTTAGGAATAGCTAAAATATAGCTGGCTAAGAGTTTGTCTTACGATGCTACTTTGGAGTAGTCAATTTACTTATGATGTATGGCTTTGCACGGTAGGACGAAACCGAGGAACCCACGCGAGCATGGGGAGAACATCCAAACTACGGAAAAGAAACGCCGACTGGCCTGGTGAAGGGTTGAGCCAGTGGTGATCTTGCTATAAGGCAACAGGGCTAACCACTAGGCCGCCGTGCCGCCCTATCAGGAAAAGGGGAGGAGTTTAGGTGGTAGGGGGTATTCCTCAAAACAAAGATGACTGAAGTGGAAAACTCTAGTTATTTATAGTGAGTCAGTATTCATCTAATTGGTGCAATATGCGGAGCTGATGCAGGACCAGCGGTGATCAATCATAATCATGTGATCCTCTCAAAATTAATTTATAAATAAACCACACTTCAAGAGTTCACATTGAGCTGATGATTGATAACAAAGCGTGTTTGGAATGCTGTCCCAGGAGAGAGCCCTGAGCTCAGAATATCCTCAAACCTGGGGCTCCCTCCCGTTTGAATAGTAAGAGGGGAGTTTGAACTCAGGGCCATGACTCCTGTGAGAGTCGAAGCTCTGAAAGACTCTGTGGGAGTCAAAGCTTGGGTAGTGATGGCCTATGTGGAAGGAAGAAAGTGTAGCGGAGGAACTCGATGCTAGGAAAAAGGGAAAGTAGCAGAGAAATTCAACGATGAAAAAAGAAAAGTAGCGGAGGAACTCAATGCTGGAAGGAGTGGGGAGTTAAAGGTGGATGGAGGAGAGGAGCTGGAAGAAGGAGGGGGTGGAGGAAAGAGCGGAAGCATTCAACACTTGAAGGAAGGAAAGAAGATGTGGAGGAACTAGGAGAGTGCTAGGAGAGGGAGAACAGGAGAAGCAGAGGAACTCAATGCTAGGAAAAAGTAAAAAGAGATATTCTTTGGGAGGGGCAGGGGAGTCAAAGCTCAGGGTAACAACTCTGTGGCAGTTAGAGCTGTAGGGTGGGACTCCTACGGCAGAAGGAGAAGTAGAGGAGCAACTCGACGTTGAAAAAAGATATGTAGCGGAGCAACTCGATGCTGAAAGGGTTGGGGAGTTAGAGGTAGCAGGAGGAGAGGAGCTGGAAAAGGGAGGGGGTGGAGGAAAGAGTAGAAACATTCGACACTGAATGGAAGTGAAGAAGATGCGGAGAAACTCGATACTAGAAAAGAGAGGAAAGGAGATGCGGAGGAACTCAAAAGAGTTTTTTTGTACCTCATTAGTGGCCTGGGAGGGATGGAGATTGACTCAGAGGCTTCAAGGGAATTGAGTCGAGGCTTGGGGAGCACTCTCGGGCAGTAGAGCCATGAGAAAGGGAGGGGGTAGTGAAGACTCTTGCTGGAAACGTGAAGGGGTGGCCAGGGTATGGGCTTGGCATGACTACTGTGAGACAGAGCTCGGGTAAACTCCATCGGAGTTAGAGATGACTCAACGCTAGAAGCAACAAAAGTTAGCGGAGAAACTCATCGCTACAATGGAGGGAAAGTGGCGGAGGAACTCAAAGCTAGAAATGAGAGAAAAGTAGCAGAGGAACTCAATGCTAGAAGGATGGAGGGGATACGTAAATGGCTCGTGTCATGCTCATGCCCTTGGACTCTGGATGGAGGGTGTCCTCTGGTGAAAGACAGCTGGGCTTCCTTGAGGTGGTATTGGCTGAGGCGGATGTAGAATTTAAAGGCATCCTAGGACCAGTGGCCTGGATTTGGTGGCCAGAGAGTCTGGATTTGGTTTTGGGAGAGCCCATTGTATGCTGCTGTAGTGGCAGCTCCAATTCTAAAGGAATGGCTGGAGAATGATTCGGAGGGAAAGCTGGATAGGCATTAAACTTCTTTTAGATGATACATTTGGCGATAGGCTTTACTTATACCATATTTAAATAACATTACACTTGGAATCTTAACATTATTAAATTCACAAGAATATCTGGCCAAAGTCATTCACAAAGTCATTTGCAACTGGGTCGATTCATAAATTGTCAAGAGAGAGGGTGGGACTGTCTCATCCTGTGAGCTGCTCGGATGGAGACACTTCTCTTTTCAGCTATTGATTCGATGAAATGTCAATCGAAGGGTCAAAAGGCAGGAGGCCATTTTGATGATGAAATGTTTACATTGACGCTGCTTTACTGAATGAGCTGCAGTGGCTAATTTTGATGATCTCGTAGATGTCTATTGACGTATAAATGTGTTGTGGACTGATGTTTTGCAGAGTTGGATTGCCTGGACCCTTTGCAGTCAAATTACTCTATGCTGTTGGAATGTAATGGATCTGTGGACAGACGAGAGGCTTGTGAGCTGAGTTTCTTAGTTTTTTATTGTCTTCTTCGGTTGTTAGCAGTTCAATAGAGGACACTAATGTCCGCTTTGTTCGTGTTTTAAAATGGTTGAAATCGCTCTAGGCACACGAGTCTCAGCTTTTGAAAGATATATAAAATGTTTAGTCTATGTTGGACAGTCATTATTTTTGTGAGGTTTCCCCTAAAGCCTGCTATGTACTATGGTTGGAACAGTAAGGTGTGAGAAATCTGCTTTATAGTGATGGCTTAAGGTGTGGATCCCGTCATCTGCATATTCAGGCAGATTTTGTGAACTGTGATATTGCTGGAGATTTTGGTTGAAAACACAGCGGATGTGTAGGGTGAGGCATTTGAAGTGGACAGAGAAGGAGATTATATTGCAGCATTGTGGTTAAATTGTGGAAGAGACAGCAGTGCCTAATGGGTGGCACTGAGCCATGGCTGAAGTCTCGGGGAGAGCGGGGACTTTTGCTGAAGTTGTTGTTGTTTGTTGGTTCTTATACATGTCGATAGGTTGAATGGTGCAATGCTGTAAAAGCTTTTGGAGCTGAAGCGTTTTGTAGCGGGAAGCATTCTTCAAGACAAAGATGACGGCAGTGGAAAACTCTGGCTATTTATAGTGAGTCAGTATTAATCTGATGTGTAATATGCAGAGCTGATGCGGGACCAACCATGATCAATCATAAGCATGTGATCCTCTTAAAATTAGTTTATAAATAAACCTCACTTATTGATGAGGAAGGTCAGCAATGTGTCACACACTGTTATTATAGTAACGTTCGTTGTTGTGGGAAGAAGAAGACAGGGTCGGCGATTCAGGTAAGCACAAATCTTTTATTTTGTTTTGTTTTTACCATACGTGTAGCTGTACGTGTGTGTGAGAGCTCTCTTCTCCACAGTCTGCTCCTCCCGTTGTCTTTAGGAAGGGAGTATCTCCAGCCCAATCACTAGAAAGACAGGTGTTATTTATAATTTCTGATTGACCTGCTGATTAGCCGCCTGGCTCAGAGCATGCTCTCCCCCCTTATTGGGTGTTCGATCACGCTCACCTCTCCACAGTTATCAAATATATTTCTCTCGGAATTGTGATGTAAAATGGGTCGCCCAGAAGAAGAACAGAAATACAGAATAAATGCTGCTCAATATTTAAACCCCTCAGTGTGGTTTGTGCTGCAATTTCATACTCATACAATCTCAAACTCCATTATCCAAAACCATTGAACAGTCATCTTTATGTCACATATTATAAATAACTTTTAAAACACAAATAAAACAATACATTTAGAACTTGAATGAAGTAAATAAACAAGGTAACTGTTTGAAAAACAGCCAATTTGCCAATCCAACAAAATTGCTGGAGAAAAAAAGGACTCCGATATGTGGCGAGTACAGAAAGGGTCTCCTTAAGAAAACATTTTGAGAGGATTTTGGATATGTAGTATGGATTTAAGCTATTTGTCAGGTCACACCCATTCTCTCTTGACTGATCAATGGCTTGAGAGGAAAGTTTGCGTGGGAGCTCTAAATTTATAAAAAATTTTAATATGTCCTAAATCATGGGCTGTTCTACCATAACATGATCTGTTTAAATGTACATAAAACAAAATTCATGCATTCATATTCAATATACCAATAGTATCTGGATGCAGCCTTTATGATTCAAGCTGAGATTGCATCACTCAGCGATGCAATGTCCGACACAATGCACTCAAATGGTGCGAGTGACGTCACTGTGAGGGGTAGGGTTAGTGAGCCCATTCAAAAGCATTGGATGCAGCTCAGATTGCACTGCACCAGGTTTGCATCCAGACCCTTCTCCAATATACAGATTATAAACACATTACATGCACTTTGGAGTGAATTTTGTTTCTAAAAGTCCATTTCAATATTGAAAGTGTTTGTGTGTGTGTGTGTGTGTGTGTTTGCAAAGAAAGAAGTGATTTCTCCCCCTTTTCATCTGCAATGTTATTTGAAGACCAAGAAGGGATGGGGCAAAAGGAGCCTGTTAAGCATCTTGGTGGATAAGATGTCACAGAGTGATCTTACTTTCAGACTTTTTGGAACCGAGACTCATAAAAGTCATTTTAGCAGTGAAACGTATCTACTCCAGGGAGTAATTAAACCTTTTACCTACAACCTGTGGGTTACAATATTCCACATTTGAAGAAAAGACCCCAGTTCAGTATGTTACGTAACTGCCCCCTGCTGGTCATGTCTTTTTTTGTGTCAGAGCATTCTGTGCTTGTGTAAAATACACTGGTGTCACGCATGGTCACGTTCCTTCACACATGTATTTTCAGTAGCCACATCTGAACCTCATTAAACCTGAAGACTCATTTTCTGAAACTGACAAAACCAAATGTCTATGACAAATGCAATATAAACTTTGGATGAGATCAGTGATTCATACGGTGGCCGAGAGAGCTTAACGTGCTGTAATTTAAAGGGCACCTATGGTGAAAAATCTACTTTTCAAGCTGTTTGGACAGACATGTGTGTAGATATAGTGTATAGACCGTAATATTAAGGTGAAATAAACACACCCAGTCCTTTTTTTTCCCAAATTTAACAACATAAAAACGGTGAACTAATTGGAGCGGTTTTCAGATCGACCGCAACTTGACGTAGGAGTGTGGTCCCCCCGTCCACCAATATTGATTGACAACTGTGCATATTAACATGTCCCGGTAGTCACATGTATAATCATATCAATAAGACCAGACGTGCGCAAAGCAACCGGGAATAAAAGGTGTGTTCAGTTTGCTAGGATCATCAATCATCATTAAATGTGATCAAGAGTGAGTTTTACAAGTTTAAAATGTTTTAAAACAGAGCATGTGTGTAATGAATTACAGCGATTTACTTCAGCTTTACTTCATCAGCACAGCCGGTCAGAACAATTATAAAGGAAGATGCTTCAATCTCGGTTTGTGGACGTTAAATCAGGTTTATTTTGTACATTAAAATAAAAAATATCCATACAGCAGTGGAGATTAACCTGTATCCTTTCACATATGCGTGCAAACAAAGTGCGAAGCTAAACGCGCGCTCTCTCTGTCTCTGTGTGTGCACGTGTCCTCACTGTGTGTGCGCGTAAACTTTGTAATGACATTGTGTGTGACTCATCGTTGCAACTCACAAAAACTGCATCAAATACTGATTGGTAAAGTTCTTACTGTAGTATTTCTCACAAACGCGACGTGAGATCTGCTTCCTGAGGCAGCCGAGAGCGGCGACTGAGGCATGTTGCTGACAGGCACGTGGGAACGGTGGGCGGGGAGGACTAGCCTTAAAGGCCCAGTACAAAAAATCAGCAACCAAGTTTTACCGCCTATAATACAGACACTTCAGACAGCTATCACAAATACTCTGATGGTTGTTTTGAGCTGAAACTTTACAGACACATTCTGGGGACACAAAAGACTTATATTAAATCTGAAAAAAGGGCTAACCTAGGTGCCCTTTAAGAAAGCACATGCAATAAAAAAAAACACCAGCAAATAAAGAAACGATCTTCATCAATTTGACAGCACATGTGTTGCAAATTGGTCACAAAAAAAAAAAAACAGAATAAACGTGCAGCAAATTGGTCATATATTTTACAGGGCTACCTGCATCCTGGAGACATATCCTGATCTCCAGAAGTGTGTTTGTCCTTCATGATAGATGTGACATGTTTGAGAGAGATATCACCAGCAGTAAAAGCTCTAGAAGAAACCACAAATCATATTATTTTTACCTTAAAATAACGCACCAGAGCACTTCAGGAAAACTAAAGAAACTGGTCTCATTGGTGAAACTCTTGAGAAGTTTTTAGCTCCTGTATAATTATGTCAAACACAGACTGTGTGTGAATCCACTATACTGTAAATCACTATTGTGATATAAAGATACTCAGCTTTTCTTCTCCACAAATTTACTAATAAAATCTAAATGCAATCATTGATACTATTATTGCAGTTTGAGTTTTCTACATTTAGGAGCTTCTGTAAGTCTTTGGTTTTCAAAATTTAAGTGAGCTGAAGAAAATGACAGTTTCTGTCCAAAGTAGAAAAGCTGCTCATTTTACTGAGTGAATGTAGACTGTAGAATGTGGTATTATATCAGAATGAAGCTGTTGAGTGAGTTTCTGTCTCAGCAATACGATTCACAACAATATTATACGACATAGAGTCTTAGTACCACAGACTCATTAATAAACACACAGATCACTAATACATCTAAGATAAATCAGTATCAGAATGAGCAGGTTTCTATAATTCTCTTCCACAGGGTATATTCAGGAATCCTAAAGGTAATTTCAATACTTTAAGACTTTTTAAAGACCTTTTCAGAATATTTTAAGACCTTATCGCCACTTCAAGTTCTAATCAGTATCAAATCTTTAACTTCATAAACAGTTGTTAATAAACAGTTGTAATTAAATAAATCAATGGAGCACGACCATGCAACAGAACTCAGATATGCTCGGAAGAAACAAAGCTTGAAAGAATAAATTATGTGATTGCTTTCAGTGACAGGTTTCAGCTACTGTTTAAACTCGTCTCTATCCAACCAGAAGTACGCAAACTAACATTTTCCCATTTTGCTGTCTGTTTCGCTACATGTGGAGAGCATCACATCACCTTCCCGCATTTGTCGCAAATTACGTGACATCATCCGGATGGAGAAGCTTGGCCAGACGCACCCCAGTCCGAAACAATCGTGTGGATCGAGCACGCTGTTGTTAATATTAGGAGGAAAATAAATATATTTATGTTTTTTTGGAGTCAAACATTCAGGACAAATGCTTAGACAAAATGTAAGGCCTTGTATAAACGCCATTAATACTTTTTAATACCTTTTAAGGGCCTCAATTTTCTCATAATTGATTTATCAACTTTTTAAGACCTCGCGGACACCCTGTTCCAGAGACACACTTGATCATCTGTTAGATCAAGATTTAAAGAGGTGGACATTAAAATGACTTCAGCTCAGCAGTAAAGTCTCAGAAACAAAGAGGTGATTGACAGATTATTAGATGACACTCATAATATAAATATATGTACATATATATGTACATATATATATATATATATATGTATATATATATATATATAATATAAAAAAACTCTCACCTCAAATAAAGACTGTAGATCTTTCTATTTGTCCTCTGAACTGTTGAATTGAACAACAAGTCTACAAGTCAAAATATTTTCACTTCTGAAAAACACATCAAACTGGTTTGTGACATGATAATAATAAAAAAAAGAAACTGCATGTAAAAAACACAGACGTGTGTCTGGGCTTTTACTCCACTTTAACCCTAACCCATTTCTTAGATAACAATTAAAATGCTTAAAACTACCTGTTCAATCTGTGTTTTTTGTTTGTTTGTTTTGTCAATTCAATTCAGGTTTATCACAATAATTACACAAATTCAATATAATTATTGTTTCAAAGCAGCTTTACAAAAGCCGCACATCATTGCAGGGTTGCCACTTCACTTTCATCAGCAACAATGCAGGGGGCTCACCTGCTTCAATGCATTACAATCAAAATCAGAAAGAGTACTGCATAGGGTGGACATTATACATCTTCAATGAAGTGTATTTGTGTATTAGGTGTATGCGTATACACTGCAATATTAACAGGTTAGAGAATGTGAAATCAGACAGGATTGATTATGTTTGAATAATAGTGCAGCAAACCCTCGCTGATGATCCTGATATCATTCACAGCAGCTCATATTAAGCTGGACTCAATAAAAGACTTTCTCCAGCTGATTTCAGTGAATATACTCTATATATACTGTGGTGTTTGTGTCCACCAGTGATGTGTCACTCCTTCAGGAACAAGTATTCAGTGGAAGAAGGAAGCAGCCCTCAAAAAACCTGTTTTGTAAGTGGTGCGCCTTCTTTAAGACATAAACAGGTTTCTTGATGTGTCTCAGCACTTCCTTTAGCAGAACCCTTACAAAAAACCCTCAGGAATCCTGCAGGAATATTATGCAGATTTCCTACAGGGATTTAGCTCATTTTCCTGTAGGAATACCAGGAGGAAATTTATGCAGGGATTATTCCTGCAGGAATTACAATCCTACAGGTCTAATGAAAAATGCAGTTCTAGCAGGATTATTGTGCAGGATAGATATGAAGTAAGATCAATTTCACAATAAAACAATGCACTTTCACAAATTATTTATTAAAATAGTAAAAATTTGAGGAAAAAAAAAAGTAGACCAAATCAGAATCCAATTCACAACAGGCTGCGTTTACTCCATTTTCCAAAAAAAGTAAAGAAAGTTTCCTGTAAGTGGTAGAGTTGGTGTAGGGCAGAATACAGTCTGTACAGTATAAAAACCATTACAGCTATGAAGAATCCCCCAAAACAACCAATGGACTATTACACAAGACTGTTATGATGTGTTTAACGGTCATCAGCATCCTAAATACCTTAAAGTTTTTAATATTTCGATTTTTTTAAACTCATGTACATTTATATGTATTTTTGTATAATACAATCTTTGCGTCAAATGACAAAAAACAAATGATCGCTTATGCGAGGAGTATTTAATGAAGTGTCTATGGGGACAGGACAGTGGATCTGACATTATTCCCTCTTCTGGCTGCTGTTATCAGTCTCACACTATTTTACTTTCTTTTTTCTGTAAGTCTTGATAACACCATCCTGGAGTTTTTCTTTTATTATTTCAGCAAATAGAATTGTAAAAAAAATATTTGTTGTACTCTCCAATTCACAAATGTGATAATACAAGTGTGTGTGTGTGTACAAATTATTACCTTACTTGTAACTTGTGCTCATCATTTAATTTTTCCGAGTGCTGCCCTGATAACTTTCATTGGTACACCTGGAAATTTCTTCTGTGCTGTGTCTGTAAATTCCCCTCTCCTGAACATCCTCCTCCTGAGAGTTTCTTTGTTGTCTAAAGAGAAATAAACACTTAAAAAAATACTTAAAAAGTTGAAAATACAGATCAATCATGACTTGGCATGGGCTGGTATAAGTTTCTGGTGGTATGATAACTTTGGATAAAAATATCATGATATTGTGATTACTGCTCTAAAATAAGTTATTTTAAAACATCCGAGTAAAAAAAACTTAAACACAGTATATTTTATTTTAGGAAAGATTTAAAATATTTTGTAACAGTAAACATGTCAGGCGAAATCTTTGACTTCTGCTGTCTTCATTAGTTTCAAAAGTACAGATTTCTTTACAACACATAAAAACCTTTACAAATACCTTAGAAACTGTCTAAAACTGTGGCTGGTGAACTTTCAGCCTCATCAGCAACATCCACAACATCTCCAGGTTCAAAGTTATTTTTCAGTAGGTTCTTTTTAGGAACAATGTCAGGTCGGTGGCTCCTCCCTTCATTCCACTAGGACCCATGTTTTGCCCATTTTCTAAGATAAATGGGTATATAGACAGACAGACGAACCCCCACACACACAAACATATATACACACAAATATATATCATTCATTTATCTGGTGGCTTCAGTTGACTGTATCCATGACAACAGTTTTACCTTATGTCAACCTACCAACAGGTAGTTTGCTGTCCGACCGGCGATCAAAATGATTTCTGAGGTAACAAAAAAAACGACATTAGCATCAATTATAAGCAGTAAATGATAAAAATATAACTAATATAGCCATTTTTTAAATTAAGTTTTGATAAAGGCGTCGACGGTAGTAGGCCTGGGTATATTACGTTAGCAATATACTAGTATTGTTAACGCGAACTCGGCTTTAAAAGGAAAAAAAGCATTTGTTTTGGTGTTACAAAGCAATTTACTGATTTAACGTTAAAATAGATCAGTAATTTTAGCATTTTAAGGATAAAATAACTTAAGAAAAGTACTTTACCTTCAGAAGACGGTTGGTGACAGTTGACTGACGTGCATTCGAATCGAGTCATCTCAATGAATCGAATCTTTTCTCTGAATGATTCATTTTACCGGAGTTTATAATGTAAACTACATTGTTGCACCAGTAGGTGGCGAAAACGAGCGTCTTTTTAAGTGTGAAAGACTATCTGTATAAACCTGTAAAGCAGATTTATTAAACACACGTATTCCACAAAGAATTTATTTTCTTAAAGAAAAAAGTATTTTTATAAAGAATGTTTGTTTTAATTTGTTTAACCAAGTCCATTTGCCAAATAATACACACACATATTAGTAGTAGTCATTATTAACTTAAATATTGTAATTATTATACGTTTATAATATAGACCTATACATTATTGGCAGCAATGTATTATCTAATTTCAATTTTGCATTTATATCTTATTTTATTTCAAATGTTTATAATAATTTACTAATTAAATTTACTCTAACACTGCAGAAAACACATTATGTTTACCAATCCAACTAACAATAACCCTAACCTGCTTCTTTTTAAAGGATAAAAATAGAATAAAAAGTGTACTTAAACGAAGAGGCACCAGTTCCAGCTGCCACAAAAAGGCAATGGACACGGAATAACATAGGTTGCTCAGGTCAAAAAGACAGAGAATCAGGGAAAACAGCAACAAACATTTTAAAAGAAAGAGGGATAGACTCTGTTGATCTCATAAAATGCACAGACATACGTTCAACATGTGTCTAGCTCAAGGACCAGTCTTGCAGTTTTTTATTTTTATTTTTTGCATCCAACCAAACAGATGTTAGTTGAATTCAAATAGCTGGATTGACATTTTAATAAATGAAATAAAAAAGTATGGAAATAAAACGTAAAGTGTAGAGCTTGTTTGTTTGCATATATGCATAATTTGAATGGTTTAGAGTAATGGTTGATTTTTATAATTGCCTATAATCAATTCGTATACTTTTATTGATGTATTTATTCATTTTTGTTTGTTTGTTGTATTGTTTATCTGTTAGAACTCATATTAAATTGCTACCAACAGCAAGTGACAGAATTTCTTTCTTTCATTCCAATTACAACAAATAACTCCTGCAAGTCCTGCAGGAATTATAAAATCCTGCAGGATTTGTCACTTGCTTGGATTCATTGTAAAACCTGTAGGAAATTCCTGCACATATCCTCAATGTGTCCTACAGGATTTTGTAATTCCTGCAGGACAGCAGCTATCCTGCAGGGGAAAAATTTAAATCCTTCAGGATTCCTGTAAAAAGTACTGCAGGATTCTAAAACCTGTAGGAATTGCCTGCACATATTGTCATTTTGTCCTGCAGGATTTCATAATTCCTACAGGATACCAGCAGGTTCCTGCAGAAAAAATGAAAATCCTGCAGAATTCCTGTAGGCTATTTTTGTAAGGGTGTGCGCGCCATTTTAGACTAGAAATGAACGGCCTGTAACGTTAGCGCTCAGTGGGAGACTGTAGAGGGTGCGGTAAAGTTGTTTTTATGTTGGACATTCCTTTGACAATCGTTGAGCGAATTAAGGGACTGTCTCAAAAGTACATAAAAACTGAAAAAATATATGTATTGCAAAACCTGAAAACATTAAAAGAATCATACAAATAGAATATATGGATGTGGACTAAGTGGTAAACCATTATTACAAAATTTTAAGTTTTTAATAACATTGTTATTACTTTGTACTTCAACATTTTCCTGTAACTGATAGAAGTTGCTGGTGTTATGGGACCTGTGCTACACGCAGTAACACTTTTAATATATCGTACACCACTTCACTTTTGGGTAAATCATAATGTTTATTTTTAATCAATTTTTTATTATTATAATATCTTCAAATCTATATAACTTCCTAGTCATGTGACCTGATGATGTCACACCAGCTTTAATATCTTCCCACACACCTGACACACGTCATACAACACTTGCTTTTTAAAAAGAATATTTCATCTATTTTTTATGAATTTTTGTAATATTTAAATCTATATAACTTCCTAGTCATGTGACCTGATGATGTCACACCAGCTTTAATATCTTCTCACACACCTGACACGTCATACATTTGCTTTTTAAAAATAATATGTAATTTTTTATACATATTTTAATATTGTAATATGTTATTCTCTTTTTAATAACATTGCTATTACATTGTACTTCAACATTTTCCTGTAACTGATAGAAGTTGCTGGTGTTATGGGACCTGTGCTACACGCAGTAACACTTTTAATATATCGTACACCACTTCACTTTTGGGTAAATCATAATGTTTATTTTTAATCAATTTTTTATTATAATATCTTCAAATCTATATAACTTCCTAGTCATGTGACCTGATGATGTCACACCAGCTTTATAATCTTCCCACACACCTGACACACGTCATACAACACTTGCTTTTTAAAAAGAATATTTTGTATATTTGTAAAACATTTTTACATATTTAAATCCATTATTCTTTCTGGTCTCGTGACCTGATGATGTCACACCAGGTTCAGTTTTTCCTTATACATCACTCATCATACACCACTTACATTTAGAAAATAATATATTATGTTTTTGAATTATTATTTAATTTAATTTAAATATTTTATTTGCATTCTAAATTCATGCTCACATGGCTTGTTTTAACACACTGTATTGCATTGAGAACCATGCTGTACACATCATGCATCCATTTATTGGTGCTTAACTGTCTTTGTGTATAATAAACAGTTTTTTTCTTTTAAGTTATGAACGATGCATGGCACAGAATAGCTAGACATATATTTTATTCACCACAATTTGTAGTTACTCTCTTTATTCACCAGGAGTTACCACAGTGGATTGAACCGCCTACTTATCCAGCGTATGTTTTACAGAATGCCCTTCCAGCTGCAATCCAGTACTGGAAAACACCCATAATTGTCATCCATACAACTACACTATGGCCAGTTTAGTTCATCCGATTCACCTATACCGCATAGCCCCCCCTCCCCCCCCCCCACTTACCACACTGCTGGTCACATGTGCACAGAAATCATCACAAGGAGATGATACATATATCCTCCTGAGTCCCCGTCCATTGACTTGTATCCTCTGTAGTGGACATTACTTTGTGTATTTTCTTTGAATTATTTGAGCTACTCTGTCAAGTCCTGTTGTACTGTTCAGATGACATCCCGTGCTTTCTAGTGATAGGTCATTTGATTGGCTGGCATGCTAGGAACCACTTCTTACACTGTCCCTTACAAAAAAACCCCGCAGGAATCCTGCAGGAATATTATGCAGATTTCCTACAGGATTTTCAGCTCATTTTCCTGTAGGAATACCTGCAGGAAATTTATGCAGGGATTATTCCTGCAGGAATTACAATCCTACAGGTCTATTAAACAACAGTTCCAGCAGGATTATCGTGCAGGACAGATATGAATTTAGAAAAATTTCACAATGAAACTATGTATTTTCACAATTTTTTATTAAAATTGTAAAAAAAAAAAAAAAAAAAAAAGAGAATAAAAGAAAAAAGTAGACCAAAGCAGAATCCAATTCACAGCAGGCTGCATTTACTCCATTTCCCTAAAAAAAGTAAAGAAAGTAAGTGGTATAGTTAGTGTGTGTGTGTGTGTGTGTGTGTGTGTGTGTGTGTGTGTGTGTGTGTACAAATTATTACCTTACTTGTAACTTGTGCTCATCATTTAATTTTTCCGAGTGCTGCCCTGATAACTTTTATTGGTACATCTGGAAATGTCTATTGTGCTGTGTCTGTAAATTCCCCTCTCCTGAACATCCTCCTCCTGAGAGTTTCTTTGTTGTCTAAAGAGAAATAAATATTTAAAAATACTTAAAGTTGAAAATACATATATTCAATCATGATTAGGCATGGGCCGGTATAAGTTTCTGGTGGTATGATAACTTTGGATAAAAATATCACGATATTGTGATTACTGCTCTAAAATAAGTTATTTTTAAATATCCGAGTAAAAAAAATATTTAGGAAAGATTTAAAATATTTTGTAACAGTAAACATGTCAGGCTTAATAATTACAATAAATCTTTGACTTCTGCTGTCTTCATTAGTTTCAAAAGTACAGATTTCTTTACAACACATAAAAACCTTTACAAATACCTTAGAAACAGTCTAAAACTGTGGCTGGTGAACTTTCATCCTCATCGGCAACATCCACAACATCTCCAGGGTCAAAGTTATTTTTCAGTAGGTTCTTTTTAGGAACAATGTCAGGTCGGTGGCTCCTCCCTTCATTCCACTAGGACCCATGTTTTGCCCATTTTCTAAGACAGAAAGATAGATATATAGACAGACAAACAGACGAACCCCCACACACACAAACATATATACACACAAATATATATCATTCATTTATCTGATGGCTTCAGCTGACTGTATCCATGACAACAGTTTTACCTAATGTCAACATGCCAACAGGTAGTTTGCTGTCCGACCGGCGATCTAAATGATTTCTGAGGTAATAAAAAACGACATTAGCATCAATTATAAGCAGTAAATGATAAAAATATAATTAATATAGCCATTTTTTAAATTAAGTTTTGATACAGGCGCCGGCGGTAGTAGGCCTGGTACTAGTACTGTTAATGTGATCTCGGCTTTAAAAAGAAAAAAAGCATTTGTTTTGGTGTTACAAAGCAATTTACTGATTCAACGTTAAAATATATCAGTAATTATAGCACTTTAACGATAAAATAACTTAAGAAAAGTACTTTACCTTGTACTTGAAGACGGTTGGTGACAGTTGACTGACGTGCATTCGAATCGGCGACGTGAAGCGAGTCATCTCAATGTATCGAATCTATTCTCTGAATGATTCATTTTACCGGAGTTTATAATGTAAACTACATTGCTACGCCAGTAGGTGGCGAAAACGAGCGTGAAAGATTATCTGTATGAACCTGTAAAGCAGATTAATTAAAACTTAAAAAATTTATTTTCTTAAAGAAAAAAGTATTTTTATAAAGAATGTTTGTTTTAATTTGTTTAACCAAGTCCATTTGCCAAATAATACACACACATATTAGTAGTAGTCATTATTAACTTAAATATTGTAATTATTATACGTTTATAATATAGACCTATACATTATTGGCAGCAATGTATTATCTAATTTCAATTTTGCATTTATATCTTATTTTATTTCAAATGTTTATAATAATTTACTAATTAAATTTACTCTAACACTGCAGAAAACACATTATGTTTACCAATCCAACTAACAATAACCCTAACCTGCTTCTTTTTAAAGGATAAAAATAGAATAAAAAGTGTACTTAAACGAAGAGGCACCAGTTCCAGCTGCCACAAAAAGGCAATGGACACGGAATAACATAGGTTGCTCAGGTCAAAAAGACAGAGAATCAGGGAAAACAGCAACAAACATTTTAAAAGAAAGAGGGATAGACTCTGTTGATCTCATAAAATGCACAGACATACGTTCAACATGTGTCTAGCTCAAGGACCAGTCTTGCAGTTTTTTATTTTTATTTTTTGCATCCAACCAAACAGATGTTAGTTGAATTCAAATAGCTGGATTGACATTTTAATAAATGAAATAAAAAAGTATGGAAATAAAACGTAAAGTGTAGAGCTTGTTTGTTTGCATATATGCATAATTTGAATGGTTTAGAGTAATGGTTGATTTTTATAATTGCCTATAATCAATTCGTATACTTTTATTGATGTATTTATTCATTTTTTGTTTGTTTGTTGTATTGTTTATCTGTTAGAACTCATATTAAATTGCTACCAACAGCAAGTGACAGAATTTCTTTCTTTCATTCCAATTACAACAAATAACTCCTGCAAGTCCTGCAGGAATTATAAAATCCTGCAGGATTTGTCACTTGCTTGGATTCATTGTAAAACCTGTAGGAAATTCCTGCACATATCCTCAATGTGTCCTACAGGATTTTGTAATTCCTGCAGGACAGCAGCTATCCTGCAGGGGAAAAATTTAAATCCTTCAGGATTCCTGTAAAAAGTACTGCAGGATTCTAAAACCTGTAGGAATTGCCTGCACATATTGTCATTTTGTCCTGCAGGATTTCATAATTCCTACAGGATACCAGCAGGTTCCTGCAGAAAAAATGAAAATCCTGCAGAATTCCTGTAGGCTATTTTTGTAAGGGTGTGCGCGCCATTTTAGACTAGAAATGAACGGCCTGTAACGTTAGCGCTCAGTGGGAGACTGTAGAGGGTGCGGTAAAGTTGTTTTTATGTTGGACATTCCTTTGACAATCGTTGAGCGAATTAAGGGACTGTCTCAAAAGTACATAAAAACTGAAAAAATATATGTATTGCAAAACCTGAAAACATTAAAAGAATCATACAAATAGAATATATGGATGTGGACTAAGTGGTAAACCATTATTACAAAATTTTAAGTTTTTAATAACATTGTTATTACTTTGTACTTCAACATTTTCCTGTAACTGATAGAAGTTGCTGGTGTTATGGGACCTGTGCTACACGCAGTAACACTTTTAATATATCGTACACCACTTCACTTTTGGGTAAATCATAATGTTTATTTTTAATCAATTTTTTATTATTATAATATCTTCAAATCTATATAACTTCCTAGTCATGTGACCTGATGATGTCACACCAGCTTTAATATCTTCCCACACACCTGACACACGTCATACAACACTTGCTTTTTAAAAAGAATATTTCATCTATTTTTTATGAATTTTTGTAATATTTAAATCTATATAACTTCCTAGTCATGTGACCTGATGATGTCACACCAGCTTTAATATCTTCTCACACACCTGACACGTCATACATTTGCTTTTTAAAAATAATATGTAATTTTTTATACATATTTTAATATTGTAATATGTTATTCTCTTTTTAATAACATTGCTATTACATTGTACTTCAACATTTTCCTGTAACTGATAGAAGTTGCTGGTGTTATGGGACCTGTGCTACACGCAGTAACACTTTTAATATATCGTACACCACTTCACTTTTGGGTAAATCATAATGTTTATTTTTAATCAATTTTTTATTATAATATCTTCAAATCTATATAACTTCCTAGTCATGTGACCTGATGATGTCACACCAGCTTTATAATCTTCCCACACACCTGACACACGTCATACAACACTTGCTTTTTAAAAAGAATATTTTGTATATTTGTAAAACATTTTTTACATATTTAAATCCATTATTCTTTCTGGTCTCGTGACCTGATGATGTCACACCAGGTTCAGTTTTTCCTTATACATCACTCATCATACACCACTTACATTTAGAAAATAATATATTATGTTTTTGAATTATTATTTAATTTAATTTAAATATTTTATTTGCATTCTAAATTCATGCTCACATGGCTTGTTTTAACACACTGTATTGCATTGAGAACCATGCTGTACACATCATGCATCCATTTATTGGTGCTTAACTGTCTTTGTGTATAATAAACAGTTTTTTTCTTTTAAGTTATGAACGATGCATGGCACAGAATAGCTAGACATATATTTTATTCACCACAATTTGTAGTTACTCTCTTTATTCACCAGGAGTTACCACAGTGGATTGAACCGCCTACATATCCAGCGTATGTTTTACAGAATGCCCTTCCAGCTGCAATCCAGTACTGGAAAACACCCATAATTGTCATCCATACAACTACACTATGGCCAGTTTAGTTCATCCGATTCACCTATACCGCATAGCCCCCCCCCCCCCCCCCCCACTTACCACACTGCTGGTCACATGTGCACAGAAATCATCACAAGGAGATGATACATATATCCTCCTGAGTCCCCGTCCATTGACTTGTATCCTCTGTAGTGGACATTACTTTGTGTATTTTCTTTGAATTATTTGAGCTACTCTGTCAAGTCCTGTTGTACTGTTCAGATGACATCCCGTGCTTTCTAGTGATAGGTCATTTGATTGGCTGGCATGCTAGGAACCACTTCTTACACTGTCCCTTACAAAAAAACCCCGCAGGAATCCTGCAGGAATATTATGCAGATTTCCTACAGGATTTTCAGCTCATTTTCCTGTAGGAATACCTGCAGGAAATTTATGCAGGGATTATTCCTGCAGGAATTACAATCCTACAGGTCTATTAAACAACAGTTCCAGCAGGATTATCGTGCAGGACAGATATGAATTTAGAAAAATTTCACAATGAAACTATGTATTTTCACAATTTTTTATTAAAATTGTAAAAAAAAAAAAAAAAAAAAAAAGAGAATAAAAGAAAAAAGTAGACCAAAGCAGAATCCAATTCACAGCAGGCTGCATTTACTCCATTTCCCTAAAAAAAGTAAAGAAAGTAAGTGGTATAGTTGGTGTAGGGCAGAATACAGTCTGTACAGTATAAAAAGCATTACAGCTATGAATCCCCATAAACAACCAATGGACCCTTTTCACAAAACTGTAAAAATGTGTTTAACGGTCATCAGCATCCTAAATACCTTAAAGTTTTTAATATTTAGATTTTTTAATGTATGTACATTTATATGTATTTATGTATAATATAATCTTTGCGACAAATTACAAAAAACAAATGATCGCTTATGCGAGGAGTATTTAATGAAGTGTCTGTGGGGACAGGACAGTGGATCTGAGATCATTCCCTCTTCTGGCTGCTGTTATCAGTCACACTATTTTATTTTCCTTTTTCTGTAAGTCTTGATAACACCATCCTGGAGTTTTTCTTTTAATATTTCAGCAGATAGAATTGTAAAAAAAAAGTGTTGTACTCTCCAATTCACAAATGTGATAATAAAAATAAGTGTGTGTGTGTGTGTGTGTGTGTGTGTGTGTGTGTGTGTGTGTGTGTGTGTGTGTGTGTGTGTGTGTGTGTGTGTGTACAAATTATTACCTTACTTGTAACTTGTGCTCATCATTTAATTTTTCCGAGTGCTGCCCTGATAACTTTTATTGGTACATCTGGAAATGTCTATTGTGCTGTGTCTGTAAATTCCCCTCTCCTGAACATCCTCCTCCTGAGAGTTTCTTTGTTGTCTAAAGAGAAATAAATATTTAAAAAATACTTAAAGTTGAAAATACATATATTCAATCATGATTAGGCATGGGCCGGTATAAGTTTCTGGTGGTATGATAACTTTGGATAAAAATATCACGATATTGTGATTACTGCTCTAAAATAAGTTATTTTTAAATATCCGAGTAAAAAAAATATTTAGGAAAGATTTAAAATATTTTGTAACAGTAAACATGTCAGGCTTAATAATTACAATAAATCATTGACTTCTGCTGTCTTCATTAGTTTCAAAAACACAGATTTCTTTACAACACATAAAAACCTTTACAAATACCTTAGAAACTGTATAAAACTGTGGCTGGTGAACTTTCATCCTCATCGGCAACATCCACAACATCTCCAGGGTCAAAGTTATTTTTCAGTAGGTTCTTTTTAGGAACAATGTCAGGTCGGTGGCTCCTCCCTTCATTCCACTAGGACCCATGTTTTGCCCATTTTCTAAGACAGAAAGATATATAGACAGACAAACAGACGAACCCCCACACACACAAACATATATACACACAAATATATATCATTCATTTATCTGATGGCTTCAGCTGACTGTATCCATGACAACAGTTTTACCTAATGTCAACATGCCAACAGGTAGTTTGCTGTCCGACCGGCGATCTAAATGATTTCTGAGGTAATAAAAAACGACATTAGCATCAATTATAAGCAGTAAATGATAAAAATATAATTAATATAGCCATTTTTTAAATTAAGTTTTGATACAGGCGCCGGCGGTAGTAGGCCTGGTACTAGTACTGTTAATGTGATCTCGGCTTTAAAAAGAAAAAAAGCATTTGTTTTGGTGTTACAAAGCAATTTACTGATTCAACGTTAAAATATATCAGTAATTATAGCACTTTAACGATAAAATAACTTAAGAAAAGTACTTTACCTTGTACTTGAAGACGGTTGGTGACAGTTGACTGACGTGCATTCGAATCGGCGACGTGAAGCGAGTCATCTCAATGTATCGAATCTATTCTCTGAATGATTCATTTTACCGGAGTTTATAATGTAAACTACATTGCTACGCCAGTAGGTGGCGAAAACGAGCGTGAAAGATTATCTGTATGAACCTGTAAAGCAGATTAATTAAAACTTAAAAAATTTATTTTCTTAAAGAAAAAAGTATTTTTATAAAGAATGTTTGTTTTAATTTGTTTAACCAAGTCCATTTGCCAAATAATACACACACATATTAGTAGTAGTCATTATTAACTTAAATATTGTAATTATTATACGTTTATAATATAGACCTATACATTATTGGCAGCAATGTATTATCTAATTTCAATTTTGCATTTATATCTTATTTTATTTCAAATGTTTATAATAATTTACTAATTAAATTTACTCTAACACTGCAGAAAACACATTATGTTTACCAATCCAACTAACAATAACCCTAACCTGCTTCTTTTTAAAGGATAAAAATAGAATAAAAAGTGTACTTAAACGAAGAGGCACCAGTTCCAGCTGCCACAAAAAGGCAATGGACACGGAATAACATAGGTTGCTCAGGTCAAAAAGACAGAGAATCAGGGAAAACAGCAACAAACATTTTAAAAGAAAGAGGGATAGACTCTGTTGATCTCATAAAATGCACAGACATACGTTCAACATGTGTCTAGCTCAAGGACCAGTCTTGCAGTTTTTTATTTTTATTTTTTGCATCCAACCAAACAGATGTTAGTTGAATTCAAATAGCTGGATTGACATTTTAATAAATGAAATAAAAAAGTATGGAAATAAAACGTAAAGTGTAGAGCTTGTTTGTTTGCATATATGCATAATTTGAATGGTTTAGAGTAATGGTTGATTTTTATAATTGCCTATAATCAATTCGTATACTTTTATTGATGTATTTATTCATTTTTTGTTTGTTTGTTGTATTGTTTATCTGTTAGAACTCATATTAAATTGCTACCAACAGCAAGTGACAGAATTTCTTTCTTTCATTCCAATTACAACAAATAACTCCTGCAAGTCCTGCAGGAATTATAAAATCCTGCAGGATTTGTCACTTGCTTGGATTCATTGTAAAACCTGTAGGAAATTCCTGCACATATCCTCAATGTGTCCTACAGGATTTTATAATTCCTGCAGGACAGCAGCTATTCTGCAGGGGAAAATTTTAAATCCTTCAGGATTCCTGTAAAAAGTACTGCATGATTCTAAAACCTGTAGGAATTGCCTGCACATATTGTCATTTTGTCCTGCAGGATTTCATAATTCCTACAGGATACCAGCAGGTTCCTGCAGAAAAAATGAAAATCCTGCAGGATTCCTGTAGGCTATTTTTGTAAGGGTAAACAAGTCTTCATTTTCCTTTGTTCATGTTCTGCTATCCAATCTGGCCAAAACCCATACAATCACCAACAATCCACCTCAATAAAACTTTCAACTTTTTATTCAAAAAGGTCATTTTAACTCTATTTATCATAATGGTTTAATTATTTTCCTCACAATAACATTTGGTTTAAACGTGCTCCATGTATTTACTGCTGAGGACATCGACCTGGACAGATTGTTGTGTATAGATTTAGTTTATTATAGCTTTTAAAACTTTTTTTAAAGTGTGTTCATTTTTTATTATTTTTATAAAGGTTATTTTGGAAAAAAGTTTATGGATACAAGTAAAGCTTGCTTGTTTTTACTCAATATTTAAAATCTTTTGCTAAGAAATATCTAAAATATAATTTTTTAAATAAATTTATTATTGTATTATTATTGTAAATGTATTAACGTATATATTTGTTTTGATAGGGCAAATTAAAATCTTTTCCATCTGGGCCATTTGAAAAATTCCTTAGCCTTAAGGCCTTTATGAGTCTAAAATTTCATTCATAATGGTCTTAAAAAGTCTTGTATTTAACTTGGTGAAACCTGCAAAAACCCTGGTTTAAAGTATGTCAGAAAACTTGGATGGCCCCAATATTAAATATGCTGAATGTAATGGACACTAAAGGAAATAATAATTATAAAACATTGTTCAGTATTCTAAACTATATGATGTTGTTGTGGGATGACGTGAAACAAAACAAACAATATATAGTGGAACAATAACGTTTAGCATTGCACTGACTACAACTGGCCAACAAACTAGACTAAAAATGACTTTTGCTGCTTAAGAAATGGATTACAGCATGCTGATGATATGCAAACATTTGAGTGTAAAGTTCGTCAGTATTGACCATATTCTTCATGTACCAATAGGCGTCATTGGACTCTTTTTGCTTGAGACTTTTTTTTAAAGAATTAATTTTTAGATCCTAAAAACACTGTAATGCTGCTTAGGCATGGGACGATACCCGTTTTCAAGGTGTTGGAGCCATTTTATGGGTTGCAATTTTATTTCACGCCACTAGAGGCTGTAAATGGTATTTATGCTCTCCTCACGTGGAGCTGAGGAGTGTAGAAGAAGGTCAAACAAACTTTTTGACCGTCATGGCTGTGAGAACGGGTTTATATATGTTTTGATGTTTACTTCTTTAATTTTGACAAAATGGACAATAAATGGATTGGAATATCCAACTTTATTTACAAAGGTATGGACGTTTCACTTTATTATTAACCCGTTCATGCAACAAACGCGTCAGAACCAACGACCAAAATATATGCATCTACACTTAAAGTCAAAAAGTTTGACCGCTGTTTGGAGCTGGTTTTGATAAAGAGCTTTATTTGCAAAGTTTATAACAAAAGACTGAACCGGATCATGCTGCAGACTACAGGAAAAGTCGAATGATCCGATCCGCAGGAAGAAGAGGGGCGCATTGATTGCTTGTGTAAAGTGGCGGCTGGATTGGAAAGGCTGTTCCTGGGATTCGATGAGCATTACCGCTGTGTTTGTCCAACTGGTGAAGCAACAAAGGAGCTACGCGTTTGGCTAAGGAGCAGTGCACGAGGACTCCATTGTTTCTTCAGTCCTGATCTACACAAGCATTGGATTATGAAGGTATGAGATGTGACATTTTTAAAGCTCGAGCTAGCATCAAACTGACTTGACATTTTACATGGCCATTTAAAAGAAAAAGAGGGTGTGCGCACACAGTAAAAAAAAGGGTCTGTCTGTTTGTTTGTTATGGTTTGTCAGTGTTTACAATGAGTTTGTGTTAAGCATGTGCTGTGTATATGATGTAAATAATCAGTGAATGTTTTACGGTTCAAATGGCTGATAAAAGTGAAACTGGTGTTTCAAACTTGACCGATCCTGACGAGGATCAAACACAGGTTGTAGAGGGTAATGGTAAACATGACCAATTGGTTCAAAAACGTGAGATTAAGCTTACTAAAAAAGGGTTTTTGCATAAAGTTGATATGTTGCAAAATCTTAGAAAATCTAAATTTGAAAAAGCAGCAAATCTCAAAAGGACACTAAATGATCTTATGACTAACCCTGACAATGAAAGGCAGGTTAAAAGCACATTTGAAACATTTCAATCTCAAGTCAAAGAGGCAAGGGAAGCACATGAGTCTTTATTGGTTTTATTACCCATTGAAGAAAGAGAGAAACATGAAACATGGTTTAAAGCAAAATTGCTGTGGGTTGAAGAATTTTGTGCTGTTGTGAATAAATGGATGGATCAGCGTCAACTTGAAATGCAGTGTGCTGATAGTGAAATAAATCCCAATGATAGTGTTTCCAATGTTGAAACCCGGGTGAGCAGTAGCAGGTCGAGTCGACATAGTAGATCCAGCTCTAAATCCAAGTCATCTGTCCAACAAGCACGCATTCAGGCGGAGGCTGAAAGAGCTGCTCTTGTTGCTCGTGCAGAATCTTTAAAAGAAAGACATGTTATTGAGGAGCAAGTGGAAAAATTGAGGAAGCAAAGGGAGCAATTGGATCTTGATGCTGAGATAGCAGCTTCGACTGCAAAGTTATCAGTTCTCAAAACATTTGAGCATCAAACCAGTGGAAGTATGGTGTCCGATGGGATGGAATCATACCTTACCAAAGGAGCAAAGCCAAAAGCAGCAGCTTCAGTTCACCTTCCTGTTAAATCAACAGTGGCCACTACTTACAACTATGATGGTCTATCATTATCACCAACATCGAAAAGTGTGCAGCAGCCACATGCTCAAACTTCTGTTCCAGTGCACAAAGGGGTTGCAACACACAGTACACGGCCAAGTAGACCCACCATAGGACATCAGGCTTCTTCAAATGCTGTGGATCAATCGCATACAGTATTGAGTGTGCTGAAAAAACAGCAACGAATGACAGAGTTGTTAATTCAGCAGCAAAAGGCTAGCTACCTTCCTCCACGTGAAATTCCAATATTTGAAGGAGATCCTTTACAATTTAATTCATTTATGAAAACTTTCCAGTATTGTGTTGAAGACAAAACAAACAGCGAAGGAGATTGCTTGTATTTTTTAGAGCAATATACAAAGGGACGTCCAAAGGAAATTGTTCGTAGCTGCATGAACATGAGGCCTGAAAGGGGTTATCAAGCAGCTGTAGCTATGCTTAAGGAGCATTTTGGAAATGATCATCTTGTATCTGCTGCCTACATGGAAAAGGTGCTTCAGTGGCCAGCAGTCAAAGGAGAAGACATTACAGCTCTTCAAGATTATGCTGTTTTTCTACGAGGTTGCTGTATTGCTATGTCAGAGGTACAGTACTTACAAGAACTCGATATGCCTGCCAATTTGAGAACCGTGGTTTCAAAGCTTCCATTTAAACTAAAAGAGAAATGGAGAACTGCAGCATATGATTTTCTAGATCATCGTGATCGCAGAGCATCCTTTAATGATCTTGTCTCATTTATTGAGCGACAGGTTAAAATCCTTTCTGATCCAATATTTGGATGTATTCAGAATGTGGACAAAGGAATGATCAGTAGGCCGAAGGAGGTGGACAAACGTAGTCCACAGTTTATATCAAAGTCTAAATTTAAAGGCAACAGCTTTGCCACCAGTGTTACTGATGTTGATGGACACACAGCCAAGGAAACAAAGGTAAAGACTAAAGATTCGAACTGCCAGTTCAAAGCCAGAGTGAGTAATCCTGTCACTTGTTTGTTTTGTTCTCAAAATCACTGTTTAGAACAATGTAAACAGTTTGAGAAAACAAAGCACAGGGAAAAGGTGAGCTTTTTAAAGGAAAAGGCGGTTTGCTTTGGCTGCCTGTACACTGGACATCGCAGTAAGCATTGTGCAAAACGTTTAATTTGCAAAACATGCCATCAAAGACATCCTACTGTTATGCACATACACTTCAAACAGAAAGTTGATACTGCTGTTAACACTGATGGCAGTCTCCCTATGGAAACAACTACACCAACAGTAAACAATGCACTTGTATGTACACAGGCTTGTAATCATACAGGGGCTGGGAACAGCAATGGAATTCTTCCTATACTTCCAGTACAAGTTAAGTCTGTTTTGGGCAATAAAGTCATCCAGACTTATGCTTTTTTGGATACCGGCAGTACTTCTACATTTTGCTCAGAGAGTTTAATGAGGAGGTTAAATATAAATGGACGTAAGACAAAGATTTCACTTCTCACAATGAGTCCCAAATCTACAGTCACAAGCTATGTTGTAAACAATTTGGAGATTGCAAGCCTCTCTGGTGAAAACTTTTACAGGCTACCAGAAGTTTACACACAAAGTAAGATGCCTGTAAGCCCAGCTAACATTGTTAAGAAAGAGGACTTAGCTGAGTGGCCATATCTTGATTCTGTACACATTCCACACATTCAAGCTGACATAGAGTTGTTGATTGGTACCAATGCCTCTAAGTTACTTGAGCCCTGGGAAGTTGTGAATAGTCATGGAGACGGGCCGTATGCTATTCGAACCCTACTGGGGTGGGTTATACATGGTTCAATTGGTAGTTGTCAAAATGAACGTTGCACTGCTACAGTGAACAGAATTGATGTTAAAAAATTGGAATTGCTATTGGAGAAGCAATATCAACATGACTTCAATGAGAACTTATTTGAAGACCAAGAAGGTATGTCTAGAGAGGATGCTAAGTTCATTGAGATCATGAAAGAGTCTATAAGCCTCAAAGAAGGACACTACAGTTTGAAACTTCCTTTCAAAAGCAAGAATGTTAATATGCCTAACAATCTCTCCGTTGCCAAGCAACGTCTCCTTGGAATAAGGAAAAAATTTGAAAGAAACAAGGAATTTCAGCAGAAGTATACAGACTTTATTAATAACATGGTTGACCAGGGTTATGCTGAAGAAGTACCAGAACAGGAGCTTAAGCAAAATGATGGAAAGGTTTGGTACATTCCCCATCATGGAGTGTACCACCCCCGTAAGGAAAAGTTGCGGGTTGTTTTTGACTGTGGAGCAGAATTCAAAGGAACTTCTTTAAACAGTCAGTTACTGCAGGGCCCTAACTTAACTAGCTCATTAATTGGAGTTCTTTTAAGGTTTAGGCAGGAACCAATTGCCTTTATGACTGACGTTCAGGCAATGTTTTACCAAGTAAAAGTTACTGATAAGGATAAAGACTTCCTTCGTTTTCTGTGGTGGTCTAATGGTGATGTAACACAAGACATCATTGAACTTCGAATGACTGTCCATCTATTTGGAGCAGTTTCTTCACCTAGCTGTGCATGCTATGCTCTAAGAGTGAACGCAGAAGATAATCAAAACAGTTTTGATTCAGAGGTAATTGACACAGTCTATAAGAATTTCTATATGGATGACTGTCTGAAGAGTCTAGCATCTGAGGAAGAGGCAATCCAGATGGCCAAGGATCTTTCTGCGCTCTGTCATAAAGGTGGGTTCCATCTCACACAATGGGTCAGCAACAGTCGTAAGGTTTTGCAATCCATTCCAGAGCAAGATAGATCCAAAAGTCTTGTTGAGCTTAACTTGGACTGTGATCACTTACCAGTAGAAAGAGTTCTAGGTCTCCAATGGTGTGTGCAGACAGACTCGTTCAATTTCAAGACTGCCTGCAAAGAACGAATGCACAGCAGACGTGGAATTTTGTCGGTGATCAGCTCAATCTATGATCCTTTGGGATACTTGTCACCAATGATACTTCCAGTCAAGCTCATTCTACAGGAGTTATGCAGGACAAACTATAGCTGGGATGATGAGATTCCACCAGTTCTTGACCAGCAATGGTCCAAATGGATTACCAGTCTGAATTATCTGAGTGCCTTTAAGGTTGATCGATGTTTGAAGCCACATGGGTTTGGAGAACCAATTCAAGGTCAGCTACACCACTTTTCAGATGCCAGTGAAAAGGGATATGGCTCTGTGACTTATCTTAGACTACAGAATAGTGATAACGCCACTCATGTCTCCTTTCTTCTTGGCAAGTCTAGAGTGACACCTCTTAAACCAGTCACAATCCCTCGACTAGAGCTAACTGCTGCTGTTCTAGCCGCTCGCATTGATAAAATGCTCAGAAGGGAGATTCAGCTAGATTTAATGGAATCATGTTTTTGGACTGATAGCACATCTGTGCTGAAATATATTAAAAATGAGAACAAAAGGTTTCGTACCTTTGTGGCAAACAGAGTTTCTGTTATCAGAGAAGCTTCAGAAGTTACCCAGTGGAAGTACATCCACACTTCTCTCAATCCAGCTGACGATGTATCTAGAGGAATGACCGTTCAGAAGCTCATAACCAGTAAGAGGTGGTTAAATGGCCCAGAGTTTCTGTGGAAACCGAAAGAAGAATGGTCAGATAACGGCATTGAGATGGACATTTCTGATGATAGTGATGATCCAGAAGTTAAAAGGGAGCTCACAACAAATCTTGGAGCTGTAGAAGATGTCAGCAATCCCACTCATACACTAATCGCATACTTTTCTGATTGGAGACGACTCAAAGTGTCAGTAGCTTGGCTGCTGAGACTAAAGGACATTTTGCGGGAACTGAGCTGCCAAAGAAAGCAGGCAAGCATACCATCAGATGACCTGAGAAATGTGAAACGCAAAAGACAAAAAATTAAAACTTCAGGTCAATGTTTGACTTCAGATGATCTTTTAAAGGCAGAGAAAGCTGTCATTCAATTCTGTCAACGAGAGAAATTCAGCAAGGAAATTGCTTCGTTGGAATCTGGAAGATCTAAAATCAGAAAGGATAGTGCTATTTACAAGCTGAACCCTGTTCTACAAGATGGACTGTTGAGAGTTGGTGGTCGGCTTTGTAAGATTGCAATGCCAGAAGAAATAAAACATCCTGTAATTCTCTCTAAAGACCAGCATGTTTCAAAACTTATTCTTAAGAACATCCATGAGCAAATTGGTCATGGTGGAAGGAACCATATTCTTTCTACATTAAGAAGGAAGTACTGGATCACCCATGCCAATTCAGCTGCCAGAAAAATCCTTTCAAATTGTGTCTTTTGCAGGCGACAGAAAGCAAAATTAGGTGAGCAAATGATGGCAGATCTACCTGGGGAAAGATTAACTGTAGATCTTCCTCCATTTACGAATACAGGAGTGGATTACTTTGGTCCGGTTGAAGTAAGAAGAGGTCGCTCTCTTGTAAAACGTTATGGTGTGATCTTTACCTGTATGGCCAGTAGGGCAGTCCATTTGGAGGTCGCCTATTCTCTAGACACTGACTCTTGCATTAATGCACTGCGTAGGTTTATTTGTAGAAGAGGGCAAGTGTCTCATTTAAGATCTGATAATGGAACCAATTTCATTGGCTCAGAAGGAGAACTGAGAAAGGCCCTCGCAGACTTGAATCAAAACAAGATTCAGAAAACTATGGCATACAAAGGCATCAAATGGAGTTTCAATCCACCAGCGGCTTCACACTACGGAGGTACATGGGAGCGTATCATAAGAATGGTAAGAAAGGTATTATCTTCCGTTCTACATCAACAAACATTGGATGATGAAGGATTACATACCTTTCTTTGTGAAATTGAAGCTATCCTAAATGACCGACCTCTCACCAGCATATCTGATGATCCAAATGATTTAGAGCCACTTACACCAAACCATCTACTTACCATGAGAAGAACACCAATTCTTCCTCCTGGACTGTTTAATGAAAAGGACCAGTATGCAAGAAGGAGATGGAGGCAGGTGCAATATCTCTCTGACCTCTTTTGGAAGAGGTGGATAAAAGAGTACTTACCTCTACTCCAAGAACGACAAAAATGGACCATGGAAAAACGTAATTTTCAACCAGGTGACATTGTTCTTATTGCAGACAATGTAGCTCCTCGCAATTCTTGGTTGCTTGGAAAGGTGCTCGAAACATTTCCAGATCAAAGGGGTTTAGTTAGATCTGCTAAAATCCAAACTAAAATGAATGTTATAAAGAGACCAGTAACAAAATTGTGTCTTTTATTAGAAACATAAAGCTTTGAAGATATCATGAAAACATAAGCAGAGCTGCTTGTTATGTTGTTTAGTTGATAATTTAAAAATGTAAGGTTGTGTTTAAAGGGAAATATAGAAAATGTAATGTGTTTTCTTTTTGAGACTCATGGCTCCTAATAGAAATATGTTAATTTAATTGTTTATCTTACTCCTATTCATAAACAATTAGGGGCTGGTGTGTTGGAGCCATTTTATGGGTTGCAATTTTATTTCACGCCACTAGAGGCTGTAAATGGTATTTATGCTCTCCTCACGTGGAGCTGAGGAGTGTAGAAGAAGGTCAAACAAACTTTTTGACCGTCATGGCTGTGAGAACGGGTTTATATATGTTTTGATGTTTACTTCTTTAATTTTGACAAAATGGACAATAAATGGATTGGAATATCCAACTTTATTTACAAAGGTATGGACGTTTCACTTTATTATTAACCCGTTCATGCAACAAACGCGTCAGAACCAACGACCAAAATATATGCATCTACACAAGGTATACCACGGTTTTAAAAAATTCAAGGTTTTAAAACCGCAAACATTTTCTGCTGTACCGTTCCTACGGTACATGTAAGTTTTTTTTTATTTATTTTTTTTATTGTACATTTCTACATTTTTCAGGACAACAGTATCTCCAGCAGAAAAGATATCCAAAGATGCCATTTTAAATTGTAAAGAAATCTGTGTTTTTGAAACAAATGAAGACAGCAGAAGTCAAGGATTCATTTGAATTATTTAGCCTAAAGTTTATCAAGTGAAAATATATTATGTTCAAAGGGAAAAAGGTGTTTGTTTTTTACCCAGACATTTAAAAAGAAGAGCAGTAATCACAGTACTGTGAAACTGTGAAATTTTTATTTAAGGTTTTCATACCGTCAGAATCTTATACTGGCCCATACCTAAAGCTGCTTGATGTTGCAAAGCCATATTTTCTAATTTTATTGTTTTTCTTTGTATGTGTCGTCATGAAGACACTTGTTTATAGAGCAAGTAGTGTGACCGTTTTCTGCCGTTTATTATTCCTGGTCATTTCTCCAATAGGCAACTGAAGTTCTAAAACAAAAGCATTTGAGATCAGGGCCCCATTTCAGAATGGAGGTTAAGTGAAAACTTAAAGTATTTTAATACTGAAATGAGAGAAACTCTGGGTTTTCCGTTTCAAAATGGCAGGTTTGTCAAACTGTAAAAAGCAGGGTAAATCAAGCCTGTTTTTGAAAGAGAGGTAACTTTTATTCAGAGTCAGTTAACGTGGTAACTTACCATGTGAACCTAACCTGGTCAGTAGCAGGTTTTATTCTCTAAACTCTGAGTTTCTGCCGGTCTCCCTTTCTTTTTTAATAAAGAAGCGGTATTTCTCGCTTAGCCTTACTCTGTCGGTCTCCTTTCCTTTTACGTTTCCAGCCACCTATTTTTATGTGCATTTTGGATAGGCTAAGAGCATAAAAAATCAGTTGATGGAAACGTCATGATGCACATAACTTTTGAAATATAGGCATAAAAAACATGCGCATAAACTTCAGCACGTGTTCATTGTGTGCCAGCATTGTCCTCTGAGGTGAAGGTTATTCATTAAACAAAGAAAAGATTCATGTAGCTTCTCCTACCGCAGTAAATTCTGTATTTACTGTTGAGATTTGGCACCAGTTAATCAGGAAGTGACTAGCTTGTTCTCTTTGATTCATTGAATGGAAACGCTGATTCATTCATTCATTCATTTTCTTTTCGGCTTAGTCCCTTTATTAATTTGGGGTCGCCACAGCGGAATAAACCACCAACTAATCCAGCATGTTTTTATGCACCGGATGCCCTTCCAGCCGCAATGTCTTTGAACTTGTGGGGGAAACCGAAGCATTCAGAGGAGACCCACACGAACGTGGGGAGAACATGCAAACTCCAAACAGAAATGCTAACTGACCCAGCCGAGGCTCTAACCAGCAACCTTCTTGCTGTGAGGCGACAGCATTACCTACTGCGCCACCTTGTCGCCTGGAAACAGATTTATTTGTATTTTTTTTTATGCAATATTCCAGTTTTGCAAATGAATTTAATTCACATTTTTGGATGGAAACACAGCTATTGCCTACATTTCAGTCACGCAAAGAACAAAGTCATGTACGAGAATGGCTTGTTCTTCTTTAATGAATAATTAGCTTAAAATCACAGACCTTCTACAGGGACATGTACTGTAACTAGATTAATGGGATTATTACTCGTTCTAAACACTATTTTTTAGTTCTGCTCACATTCTTATTATTCAAATATTTTTATTGATTTTTCAAAAGTCTTCAATTTTCCCACAACACACATATTGAACAACAAATTAACATGGTACATAGCTACAGACATACTTGCATCCCATAAAGAAAAAGGGAGAAAGAGAAAAATAAATAAATAAAAATAGATAAAACAAATTAGGAAATTAGAGATAAACTCTCACTTAGAATATAATAACCCCTGAGCGTTCAATGTAGGAGCTTTCGATGTAGGAAAGGCTGTCAAACCTCATAAAACTTTTTTTGTAGAGCCTCGGATGGTGTACTTAAGGTGCTGGAGTTTAAGACGTGATAACACTTCTAATATCCAATGTTTGTGGGATGGCGGGTTTGTTTTTTTGCACCTGAGAAGAATCAGGCGTCTGGTCAATAAAGAAGAAAAGGCAATGCTTTCTATGTGATTAGCTAACAGGTACATTTCTTCTGGCACTCTACCAAAAATTGAGGTCGAATGATTAGGATCCATATCTTTAATACATATAGTCAAAAATGATCAAAAAATATCGGTCCAAAAATTATGTAATCTAGGGCATCCCCAGAAGACATGACTCAGATCTGCTGGCTCCAAACCACATCTGGGGCAAGATGAATCTGACCCTGGATACATTTTTGCCAGCTTGTTTCTAGATAGGTGAAGCCTATGAAGCACCTTAAACTGAAGAAGACCATGTCTAACACATACAGAAGATGAGTGTACCAGTTCTATGGCACATTGCCAGGCTGTATCTGATATTTCCAGTCCCAGTTCGTCTTTCCATTTTTGCTTTATACGATTTAGGGAAGGGGAGGGAGTTCTTTGGATCACTTCATAAAACATGGACATCATACCCCTTTGATATGGGTCCATATTTACCAATTCATCTATCCAGCATGCTTCTGGTCGGTTCAGTGAAGGAGAGAAATGTTTTTAACGAAACTTCGGACCTGAAGATACCTAAAAAATTAGACTGGGTAATCTCAATGTCTGTTCTTAACTGTTAAAATGAGATAAATATGCCATCTTTAAACAGGTCCTAACCACAGTTAACTCTCTTTCTAGACCATAATTGGAATGCTTAATCTATAAGAGAGCGAGGGAATAAGGGATTTAACAAAATGGGAGCAGAAGGCAATGCTTGTTTATTATTAAAGTGAAGTCTGAATTGTGACCATATTCTGAGTGATCCATTAATAACTAGGATATTCATAGAATATTGTTTACTCCCTGGAATCGAAGCACAAAGTAGTGAGCATAAAGACACTGGATTAGACGTGTGCTGTTCCATCAGTAACCAAAGTGGGGCCTCATCATTACAAATGTTGGAAAACCAGAATATCAGTTTTTGTCTATTGGCCGCCCAATAATAGTATAGGAAATTTGACATTGCCAATCCACCCTCTTCCTTCTTTCTTTCCAGAATTTCTTTTTTATGTGAGGAGTTTTCTTATCTCAGAGAAATGTACAAATACAATCATTCAACTCCTTGAAAAATGACTTGGGAATAAAAACAGGCACGGTCTGAAATAGAAACAGAAATCTGTGTAGTATTTTCATTTTGATGGAATTGATCTTCCCAGCTAAAGATAAAGGAAGGGTTGACCACCGTGTTGTCTCATTTGGCTTTGTCTAATGTCATTTTAAAATGATTATTGAACAAATCCTTATATTTGCGTGTCACACTCACACCCAGATATACAAATTTATCAGGATGTACTGAAAATGGAAAGGATTGGAAGGACATTTGCTGTGCTCTATCATTGATGGGGAAAAGGAGACTCTTTGCTAGATTGACTTTGTATCCATTATGTGGAGATCCTCTGCATTTTCACTTGTCAAGGAGTAATATTCCGTTTGCAGAAGAAGTCTTATGGAGCTCTTTGGAAGGTGATGTTGAGTGTAGCTGATCAATTGTATTAATTTTATTCATAATCTCTGTAAGCCACTTTGACATTCTTTTATTTGCACTAATTTGATATGCAATAATCTGTCCTCTTATATATGCTTACAGAGTATCCCATAGGATGCTATAACTTATCTCTGGGGATTTGTTTGTCTCAAGGAAGAAATCAATTTGAGCATCAATAAATTTTACAAAATCGTCGTCTGCCAAGAGTTTTGAGTTAAATCACCATGTACGGTGGGGGATTACATTGCCTGGAAAACAAAGCTGTAGTGAGACTGGACAATGGTCCGAAATAACAATACTACCATACTCTACTTCTGACATTAAGGGAAGTAACTGCTTGTCGAGGAGAAAATGGTCAATCCTGGAATAGGTTTGAAGCACAGGTGAATAGAAGAAAAATTGCTTAGAAGATGGATATTTAAATCTCCAGGGGTCACTTACGCCATATGTCTGAAGGAAGGAGTTGATACATTGTGCTGGCTGACTTAATGTATTACTCGAAGTGCTAGAACGGTCCAAAATTGGGTGCAAAACACTATTTAAATCGCCTCCTAAAACTAAATTATGTGTCGAGACTAGGCAAAATTGAAAATAAATCACTGAAAAATTGTACATTGTCCCAATTAGGAGCATACACATTGGCAAGGACCACAGACATGTTAAAAAGTTTACCTTGGATTATTATGTATCTGCCATTTTTATCCAACACATTTGACTCCATAACAAACTGTACATTCTTATGTATGAGTACAGTAACGCCCCTACTTTTGCTATTGAAGTTAGAAGGATATATTTGTGTATAGCCTCCTCTATTAAGTTTAGAATAGTCCTTTTTCAATAGACATGACTCCTGTAATTATACAATATCAGATTTTAACTTATTAAGATATGCGAACACCTTGTTTCATTTCACTGGGTAATTTAGCCCCCACACATTCCAAGACCAACGACGAGATGATCCCAAGGTTTTTTATATCCTGGACCTGGCCGAATCCTGAGCAGCTACTGTGATGGTCATGGAGGAGTGGAGAACATGAGACTGATTCCTGTGACGCTCCAGAGACAGACGAGTCTTCGCTGAGGCCAGCTTCCAGCCTCCGCCACTAAGACTACAGCTCTGCACAAACGTTTGGCCAGCGGAGAAATTAAAATGGTCGTTCCCAACTGAGCCTGGTTTCTCTCAAGGTTTTTTTTCTTCACTTCCGCCTTTAGTGAAGTTTTTTTTCCCTCTCCGCTGTCGCCACTGGCTTGCATGTTTCGGGATCTATAGAGCTGCGCATCGTTGGATTTGCTCTTCAGTATTTGGACTCTCAGTAGTGATTATTAAACCACACTGAACTGAGCTCAACTGAACTGAACTTAAACACTACAAACTGAACTACACTGTTCCTATTTACTGTGACCTTTTATGTGAAGCTGCTTTGACACAATCTACATTGTATAAGCGCTATACAAATAAAGGTGAATTGAATTGAACTGATAAAGTTTGTCTTTACTCCACACATTTTATGGAGGGCTGTCGAAAACATTTATCAGAAGCATCCGAAATGTATCTTTGGGTTTTGTATGTAGGGGGGTCTGGGGGAGAGAGTGGAGAGAAAAAAAAAAGAGAAAAAAGAAAAAAAAAACGGGTGATCGCACATACACATTTGAACACGAAACAACACAATATTGAAACCTTGCGTGTAAACTTGCACACACTTCCAGCTACTCCCAATCTTAACTAGCTGACCATGTGGGACCTCACGTATAAAACAAAACAATTTGAACAGCTTTTGATGTTTTACTACAAAGCTACCCCATTATGGACAAAATATACTTGAGAACTAGACAACAACGAACATGTGCTATAGTGGTAATTTAAAAGTTAACCGGAGAGTGATGTTATCATTTCTTTGACAGTCTAGTGTACTGTCGTGATTGCCTTCATTTCAATTGCTTTCTTTAAAATATCCTCTTTTTTGGAAAAGTAGTGGCATTTAATCACAAAGGCACGTGGCGGTTCCTTGTTGTTCACTGGTTTGCTGTGTAGAGTGCGGTGTGCCCGGTCCAGAAATGGAGTCTTCTTGAGGTTCAGGGTATCTTTCAGGAGGCCGGCTACAAACTCCTTTACACGTCTGCCATGCTCCCGTCCTTTTTTAACTCCCGTAATGTGGAGATTTGAGCGACGAGACCTCTCCTCAAGATCCTCACTTTGGTCACTCAGCAGAGCCAGCTCCTTTTTCACGATACTAAACTCTTTTTCCAGGGTAGTAAGAGAGTTGGAGTATCCACCCAACACCGACTCCAGACCAGTCACTCGCTCTTTTGCTGCTTCCACTCTGTCGTTAATGTGCTCCACAGCATAGCGTAACTCTGTTCAAAGCTGGTCAATTTGATTGCAAAGTTCATTTGACTGTGTAACGGCCTTTTCTTCAATTTTAGTAATCAAATCGCCCTTTAGTGCATCTATAGCTTGAAGGACCGCACTGTTATCCCTCGCGGGAGCTGTCTCTTTCTTATATGCAGCTTGCACTTTGGGGCTATCATTAGCATGGAGGCTAGTAGCGGATTCCGCCTCCCTACGGTTGCTTGGGACTTTATTCATCCTGATTCAAGTTGAATTACGCTCAGAACAGCTAGACTCCGACACTTAAATGCTTATTTTCCAGTATAGGTAGGTTTAAGGTAATAGTATTTAGAATAAGAGCAATATTAAACGAAATTTTAAGTTTCACGTGAGGACCTGAACAGTTTGCGTCTTTACATGGTGCCGCTCCAACTGGAAGTCTAAAACAAACAATATAACAATAATCACAATAAAACACAAAACCCTCAGCACTTATAAATCAAATGAAAGTGAAAGGAAAAAATGCAAATGATTTCAGGCCAGCAGACTCATCAGATTTGAACTGCTCACACTGTAACAGTTCAGTCAACTTCTCTTTTTTCGACAAACACAACATATTCCTGCCCTCTTCAACTCTCCCACTCTTTCTTTGTACTCTCACCCATTTCCTTTTTGCCGTCCCATGGGTGGAGACCAATTAAACAATGTTGACTGTCATCACAGAAAACACCAACAATCATAAATGCATGATTAAGTGCTGTCATGGCTTTGCAATCAAAAAAAAGGTTGTTATAATAGAGGCCAATGGAGAAAAAACAGCCATGAATATAACGAAAAGGGAGTAAATTTGCCCAGAGTGTATGGAGGTTTTTTATTTATTTCAAAGCATTTTCCCAGAATATGTCAAAATAAGATGTCCCCAAATATCAGTCCGTTTGCTGAGACAGAGAAAGTTTTGGCCAAATTAAGCATTAAAATCACCCCAGAATGGATGAAAATGACCCAACAGCACACAAGAGGAAAGGTGCACATTTCAGCCTTTATGCAGATGCTGTACAGGTGTGTCTCTTGTCTGCGAGGCAAATATTCAGCTGTTTGTTCAGCTTTTACCCCAGAACTTTTTTTCTGATGCGTTTACCAGTCAGGCACAGAATGAACAAGTATTCCCTGTCTGCTTTACAAATTTTAGAAAAAAAAATTGTTGTAATTATGAATATATATATGAATAAAAATAGGCCATTTACAGTTTTATCAATATGACCAAAATGACTTTTATGAGAAACTCTGAAAACTAGACTGACACAGTTTCAGTTTGCTACAACTTCTATGTTAAGCGGCTTTGACACAGTTACGTTGTAAAAGCACTAGATAAATAAAGTGGAATTGAATTGAATCTGCTTAAATGTGTACACGTTAATGGACCAAACATAATATGATCGGATTTATTTTACATTTAATGTGCATCAAAATTACAGTGTGTGTAGCCAATGTTTCCAGTGTCTTTTTACTTTTCAGCTTTTGATGAGAAATTTTAAGATTTAATGAAAACTAATGTTTTATTTATTTATTTCAGACCTAATTGAAGAGCATCAGGGGAGTAAAGAGGAGGAACTTCATGTCAAAATTGAGGAAAAAACTCATTTACAGACTGATGGTATTTTGAAAAGGAGAGACAAGAATCGTTGCACCTGCACTCAGTGTGGAAAGACGTTGGCAAGCAAAAGCAAACTTAAGATTCACATGATGAACCACACTGGAGAGAAACCATTCAAATGCACTCAGTGTGGGAAGAGTTTCAGCCAATCATCACACCTCAATCGACACACGAGGATCCACACTGGAGAGAAACCATTCACATGCATTCTATGTGGGAAGAGTTTTAACTGCTCATCACACCTTAATCTACACATGAGGATCCACACGGGAGAGAAACCTTTCACATGCACTCGGTGTGGGAAGAGTTTTAGCCAATCATCATCCCTTAATCAACACATGATGATCCACACTGGAGAGAAACCATTTACATGCACTCAGTGTGGAAAGAGTTTTAACTGCTCATCACACCTTAATCTACACACGAGGATCCACACTGGAGAGAAACCATTCACATGCACTCAATGTGGGAAGAGTTTCAGCCAATCATCATCCCTTAATCTACACGTGATGAGCCACACTAGTGACAAACCATTCACATGCACTCAATGTGGGAAAAGTTTTAGTCTGTCATCATCCCTTAATCTACACATAAGGATCCACACTGGAGAGAAACCATTCACATGCACTCAGTGTGGGAAGAGTTTCAGCCAATCATCACACCTTAATCAACACATGATGATCCACACTGGAGAGAAACCATTCACTTGCACTCAGTGTGGGAAGAGTTTCAGCTGCTCATCATCTCTTAATAAACACATGAGGATCCACACTGGAGAGAAACCATTCACTTGCACTCAGTGTAGGAAGAGTTTCAGCTGCTCATCACTCCTTAATCAACACATGAGGATCCACACTGCAGAGAAACCATTCACATGCACTCAGTGTGGAAAGAGTTTTAACTGCTTATCACACCTTAATAAACACATGATGGTCCACACTGGAGAGAAACCATTTACATGCACTCAGTGTGGGAAGAGTTTCAGCCAATCATCATCACTTAATCAACACATGAGGATCCACACTGGAGAGAAACCATTCATATGCACTCAGTGTGGGAAAAGTTTTAGTCTGTCATCATCCCTTAATCTACACATAAGGATCCACACTGGAGAGAAACCATTCACATGCACTCAGTGTGGGAAGAGTTTCAGCCAATCATCACACCTTAATCAACACATGATGATCCACACTGGAGAGAAACCATTCACTTGCACTCAGTGTGGGAAGAGTTTCAGCTGCTCATCATCTCTTAATAAACACATGAGGATCCACACTGGAGAGAAACCATTCACTTGCACTCAGTGTAGGAAGAGTTTCAGCTGCTCATCACTCCTTAATCAACACATGAGGATCCACACTGGAGAGAAACCATTCATATGCACTCAGTGTGGGAAGAGTTTTAACTCCTCATCACACCTTAATAAACACACGAGGATCCACACTGGAGAGAAACCATTCACATGCTCTCAATGTGGG